>NW_022145945.1:10457910-11003705 GCF_002938485.1 Sitophilus oryzae
GCTCAGAAAACACAAATTGTCAATTTTACAAAAAAGATAGCACCAAAAGGCCTAAAACCACCAGTGCTAGGAGAAACGGAGATTTCATTTGCCAAAGAAACAAAGTATCTTGGGATATTTTTTGATCAAAGGCTTACATGGAATACTCACATAGCGAAGGCAACACAGAAGGCTGCCATCTCTTTAGGTAAGTGCAGAAGGATGTGTGGAAAAAACTGGGGACTTAACCCTAAAATGACTCTATGGATTATCATGGTCTTATCCTATGGTTATCATGGGTCTTACTACACAAGGGTAGTAAGACCCATGATAACCTACGGGTCGGTGGCGTGGTGGACAAAGACATCGCAAGTGGGTGCGGTAAGGCTGTTAAGTTCCACACAAAGGCTTGCGTGCCCGGTGTAACTGGGGCCATAAAAACCACTCCTAAAAATGCGATGGAAGTCTTGTTGAACTTACCACCACTACATATTTTCATACAAGGCAAAGCCAGATCTGTCATGCACAGGTTAATTCACGGTCAGCATCACATAAGCCAAACGCATAGTGCTGCTAACCAGAAGCTAATCGAAGAGCTAAAAGCAGACAAAGTATTGGGATTACCAATTGATGCAACAGCTACTAGGTACAGCTTCAACAAAAAATTTAATATAACCATACCAGGAAGGGAAGACTGGAGTAAAGGTGTACCCATTCAAGCTGAGGCAACCTGGTATACAGATGGCTCAAAAACGTCAGAAGACGTAGGAGCTGGGATAGTAGGGCCGAAACAAGGGAGATCCTTCTACGTAAGCCTATATCCAAGGATGTCACAATTTTCCAGGCAGAAATAACGGCAATCCACTATTGTGTAGAAGAAATAATAAGGCAACAAAGAACAAATCGTTCTGTGGCCATCTTCACAGACAGCCAAGCGGCGCTAAAGGCACTCGGCTCCGAGGAGGTCAATTCTAGACTAGTGTGGGACTGTCTGCGTGCTCTGAATACTTTGGGCGAACGTAGCACTGTTACGTTGGCCTGGGTGCCAGGGCACGAGGGTCACACAGGGTAACGAAAAGGCGGATGAAAGGGCCAAACAAGGCTCATCAATGCCATTCATAGGCCCAGAACCCTTCTGCGGCGTTGCAAAGGCGGTCACGAGAATGGCCACGGAACGATGGGTGACCAACGAATCTCTAGAATGGTGGAGAAACTCACCAGGGGCGCTATTCTGTAAAATCGTCGGTATCGGTAAGTTACGACAGCTCTAGATACGTATTTGTATATAGTAAAAATGTGTTAATTGTTGTTGTCATAGTTACCGATCGGTCCTATGGCATATATCGCAAATTTGTACCGACGAAAATCGGTATCTCTACCGTGCCCTTGTTAACCTCACGGTAGAGATACCGAGAGTCGTCGGTACAAAATTGCGATATCTGCCATAGGGCCGATCGGTAACTATGACAACAACCATCAACACGACGCTCATTGGCCGTATATACCTATAGTTGTCGGTAACTTACCGATACCGACGATTGTACAGAATAGCGCCCCAGGGCAGAGACAGACGAAAAGGTTCATTGTAGAACATTCGCCAAAATTCACTGTTGACTTGATAAGCAAGGACAGAAACGTCAGAACACATTTTATGTCGGTGTGACAGCCTGGCAAATGTGCGGTTCCCGGTAATAGGCAATGATAGGCCATTGCCAAGGAGCTACATGGAGGGTTCAGTCTCCAAGTTGCTAAACTTTGTGAAAAGGATAGGACTGGAGAATGTAATCTAAGGATCAGAAGAGGACCACAATAGATCTGAGAAGGTCGCAGTGGATCAGACCGAAAGCCACCTCTAAGAATCTAATCTAATCTACCTTACTAGGATAAAAAATGTTTTAAGATCAACCATGGATCAGGAATGGTTGAGTGCTCTTGGTATATTAGCTATGGAGTCCAGATTGACTAGAAACTGCGATTTTTCCAAAATTATTGAAAATTTTGCTTCCAAAATTATTGAAAAGTGTCGCAAGGTTCCCTTAAAATTATTTGCATAAATATGAGTTGGTATCAGTAGACGTTTGTAGTAGTTATGACAAGTTTTGTTATTGTATTAATGAAAAGATTATTTTGTTAACTGTTTTTTACTAATGATTATTAGTATATTATGTTTTCTACCTAGTTTATTACGTTGTAAACACCTCTTATTAATTTAAAATAATAAACATTAACAAAAACATAATATGTGTTTGAAATAAAATATTTTTTTGGGTAACACGTAAATATTTTCCACTATTCAGGGGGGCCCGTAATTTTTTTTTGTATCAGGGCCCGACATAGCTCTCGGCGACCCTGCATATGAAATACAGCAAGCATTGAAAGTCATTAAGCAAGAAATTGTGCACAGCAAAATCGAAATTAAATCTACGATAGAAGCCCTAGAAACGAGGATATTGTTACAGATCGAAACGGCAAATAACAGAATTAAATATTTGGAAAAGGAAAATACAGGCCTGCAGAACCGAATAGAGATACTTGATCGTATTACGAGGAAAAATAACATATTGGTTTTTGGATTGGAAAGCAGTGAAAAAAAATACACCAGAAGAAACTTGCCAAAAACTTGGTGAGCTCCTTGATATAGATCTACAAGTCGCGGATCTAAACAATTATTATAATTTAAATAAATCAAAGAGTGTAGTTAAAGTAGAATTTATATCTAATTTAAAAAAGTTGAAGTTCTTAGGCAGTGTAGAAAATTAAAAAACACTGGTGTGTCAATCTCACAAGATCTTACTGTGATGCAAAGAGAAGAAAACAAGATATTAAGAAGACATTTAGGAAAGGCAAGAGAGAACCCTATCAACAAATCCTACATTAAGGGGAATAAACTGTACATTGAAAATAGATCGTATACTGTTGAGGACTTGAGACAAAATTCAGAGGAACTAGAAATAATAACTAAGAACAGTGCACCCTCAACTCCATCTCCTATAAGTGAAAGAAAACTACTAGAGAAAGAATTATTAGGAGAAGAATACAAGAACGATAGGATCCAACAGCATAGTGAGGCACTCTCCAAGAAAACCAGCAACGAAAACAATAGTGTAACTCTTAGTGTCACACCTATAAACAAATCTAAGACTACTCAAAAAGTTCCTGATCAGATAACAGCAAGACGTTTGAGATCAGGATCTCAGTCGGGTATTTTATAAGTATTAGAAGTTTTATTGGTTTGTAACTGGATTTGTATGATGAAATGATAATATATATTTTTTTGGCATGTTGAACACATAATATGCTTTAAAAATAATTGATAAGTAACAAGACTCATTTATTATTAAGTATACATATCTTTATCAAATGTTAATGTGTAATCAATGACAGTGTAATTGTATTTCTATAATGTACAAGCCTTAAGTGTATTTTTTCTTAATTTTTTTATGTTTTTTTCTATTATTCTAACACTTGTACTATAGAAAATTTTTATTTATATTTTATGTATATATGGTATAATATTAAGTTGATTATTTTGTGTTGAAAGATTATATTATTTATTACCTAATATCTCAAATTGTCATGTGACTTTGGTTGTATGCAATACAATCGTTTTTTTTTATTATTTTGACTTGTAAATTTATATGTAGTTTTTAATTTGACTTATTAACTAGTATTATATTTTTTATTTATAATTCAAGCACATATATTTATATAATTCAAACATTTAACTATTTCAAACAAAGCTACTTTGATAGACACCCCGTACAAGTTTTCGGACTTCTGGGGTCTTTCAATTTATTTCTTGAGTTGGAATTTGATTATTTTGTATTGATTCTAAATATAAATATTCTATATGATGAATATATTTCTTATTTTTTAAATGATGTAAATTAAAAGAAACTGTAAAAACAAATGAAAATATACACCGTTGCTTTTTTTATTATGAATTAATTACTTTATTTATGCTGTCCTAGAATTGAAAAAATGCAGTCACTGCAGAACTGAAACGGTGTACATTTATTAAACAAATTATGTCTGGCAGTTTGTAAATATTTGTATTAATTAGGTTACTATTATATTATTTACATAAGGAATGTAAAATTTTTGTATGACTTGAGAAATAAAGATTATTATTATTATTATATGTGATAGTGGTAATCTCGACCGTACTTCTAAATTTAATGTGGAACAATATCGGGTAGCGGTCTGTAGATTCAATTTAAACTAATTTGTTTTTAAACTCGATATTTCGTTAATTTTTATTAACTTCTTCAGGAGTAACTACAATAATAAATATAAAGAGATGAGATTAATTCATATCATTACACAAAAAAAAGGGAGAAAGGGGAAAAACAACTATAATTTTTTTTCCCTATAGCACATTTCATCAAAGGTCACTCACTTAGTGAATAAAAGAAAATAATAATTAAAACTATATAAAAAATTCTGTAACTTACAACATTTATGCCCACTTGCACCGTTTGTATAAACTTTGTTTAAAGGCTAAACAGTGATTAACTCTACATATTTTATTATAGTTAATCACTGTTTAGCCTTTAAACAAAGTTTATACAAACGGTGCAAGTGGGCATTAGTCATTGAATATAATCCTATTATAACACAAACATTTTCCAACTTGCACAAGACAAAACATTTCAATCTAAAATATATCTCAACAAAGTAAGAAATTTGTTATTTTTAATAACAAGAGATAAAAATTATAAATTATATTACCGAGATAACGACAGAATTGGTTACAATATTGCCAACAGATTTATTTAATGAATTTTCAAGAAGACTGAAACAAAGTTTTAGCAATAAATTTAATAAGATCAAACGAATAAATATTAACAAATTTAATAAACTATGTAATCCTGAAACAAATTCTCTTTTTATAAACAATTCAAAATGGTTTAAGAATATTTCCGATGTCGAAATACCAAAAGAAATATCGGATTTTTTATCTCTTGGTCCTAAGTTTGGCGTGTCGTGTGGTCCGCGTGATATTAAGCTAGATCACTTTCTCGCCGACGTCGAAAGTATAATTGATGAGATCCCAGAAAATAATCAAGATATAGCTAGAGCGAAGGTAACTAACACCACCACTAATTTTCTAAATAGTTGTAAAAACCAAGAGAGATCACCCTTTAAGGCGACCTACCAAAAAACAAAAAAATTTTTGAAGTCACACCCGAATCTTTATATATTACAATCAGATAAGGGGGGGATGCACAATGGCCATGAACCAACACTCTTATATAGAAAAAAACGAACAGCTGTTAAATGATAAAACTACATATATTGAACTTAAAAAAGACCCTACTTCCACGATTCAAACAAAATACAACAATGTCATAAAAGCCCTGGGTGTCTCTAAGGATTTAACGGAACAACAAAAGAAAAGTTTATTAATTTACAATTCGGTAATTCCTAAATTATACTGCTTACCAAAAATCCATAAACTAGGTATTCCGTTGCGTCCGATTGTTAGTTCTGTATCAGCAACAACCTACCAGTTATCAAAATTTTTGGCCTATATTATAAACTCTTCGTTAGATAATGAAAATGATTATAACATCACAGACACATTTAATTTTGTTAACTCTGTGAACGGTTTGCAGTTACCGGAAAACTACGTATTAATATCCTTAGATGTGGTTTCCCTTTTCACCAATATTCCACTCGAATTGGTGGTCAATATCATACAAATAAAATTAGAAAAATTTACGACAATCTCAAAAAACAATTTTATAAAATTAATTAATTTCGTATTTGATAATAATTATTTCTCTTTTAATAATAAGGTGTATCGACAAGTTTTTGGCACACCCATGGGATCACCAATTAGCCCAATTATAGCCAGAGTTTTATTAGACCATCTTCTTGAAAATGTTATCCCTAAATTACCCTTTAACATGCTCTTTCTATATAAATATGTCGATGACCTAATATGTGCGGTTCCGTCTCTTATGATAGAAGGAACTATCGATATTTTTAATGCATTTAATAAACATCTACAATTTACAGTTGAAATAGAAACAAACAAGAGTGTACCATTTTTAGATACAAGGGTAATAAGAACATTAAACAATACAATTATTCTTGATTGGTATCAAAAGGAGACGGCATCGGGTAGATTCATAAATTATTTGTCAAATCACCCGAAGAACCAAAAGTGATTGCTATGAAAAACAGGGTGTGTCATATTAGTCACGAAACCTTTTTAAAAAATAATTTTAAAAAACTGTTCGGAATATTTTTGAATAACGGGTATCCGAAACACATTTTAAATAAATTAATTTATAATTCCAACATCTTTGATGGCCCAACAGAGGAGGGAGGTAATATGAGTAACATAAAATATAAAAAACTACCCTTCATAGATGGTTTAAGCAATTCAATTACAAACATTTTCAAACCGTTTCCTGAAATAAAAATAGCTAGATACAATCAAATAACAAATTTCTCACTATTTACTAAAATTAAAGACAAAACACCAGTTATGTACAGCAGCAATGTGATTTATGAGTTAATATGTATAGAGTGTAAAAGGAATTATATCGGTCAGACGGGACAATGGTTGAAGCAGAGAATCTCCCGACATAAGAGTGATTGTCGATTAGCGAAGAACACCATCATATAAACACAGGGCATAATTTTGATTTTGAAAATGCACGAGTGTTGGATTTCGAAAAGAGTTATGGAAAGAGGTTGTTTCTGGAAATAGTGAATATACAGAAAAATAAAAACTGTATTAACTATAAATCGGATTTAAACAACTTAAGCAATATATATTGTAACATATTAAGTCGATAAATAGTAACATGTAATTGTTAGATCATATTCAAAAATGACATGTAAATTCCTTTATATGGGGTACTATCTTTTGAGGGAAAAAAGAGCAATAAAATAGAAAAGAAATTAATCGTTTGGTCTTAATGCGAGAAATTTATAAAAAAATATATATATAAAAAAACAACGGTGATAATAAAGATACATTGTTCCGCAGCGTTTTCACGTGAATATTAAATATCAGTACTGATACTGTTTCTGTCCACTGTACTTGGTTTGTTAATTGTTGACATATATTTTAGATTGAAATGTTTTGTCTTGTGCAAGTTGTAAAATGTTCGTGTTATAATAGGATTATATTCAATGACTAATAAATATTATAATAGGATTATATTCAATGACCATAATAAATGTTGTAAGTTACAGAATTTTTTATATAGTTTTAATTATTATTTTCTTTTATTCACTAAGTGAGTGACCTTTGATGAAATGTGCTATAGGGAAAAAAATTATAGTTGTTTTTCCCCTTTCTCCCTTTTTTTTGTGTAATGATATGAATTAATCTCATCTCTTTATATTTATTATTGTAGTTACTCCTGAAGAAGTTAATAAAAATTAACGAAATATCGAGTTTAAAAACAAATTAGTTTAAATTGAATCTACAGACCGCTACCCGATATTGTTCCACATTAAATTTAGAAGTACGGTCGAGATTACCACTATCACATATAATAATAATAATAATCTTTATTTCTCAAGTCATACAAAAAATTTTACATTCCTTAAAGAGTTTAAAAACAAATTAGTTTAAACTGAATCTACAGATCGCTACCCGATATTGTTCCACATTAAATTATTATTATATTTTTCTCTGTCGCATGCATTAAAATACGAACCACGGAGATAAAGAATCCAGTGCCGTATATGATAGAGCGAGTAAAAACATTTATGTTAATAAGCCTGCAAATTTTTGTAACAAGAATCATGATAATTATCTTAAAACTGAACTTACGAACAGCTACGACTATCCATAAGACTAGTCAAAAATTTGATTTTTGAAATAGAATAGATAACCACTTGTATTGTCATTTGAGCAACACTATTTTGAACTGACAACTAACTATGGCATTTAGGTGATTCAAATTTTCGTTCACCGAGAATTGTTCTTTCAATTTTTTTCCTACAAAAACGGTAAATTTAAACAGAGTATTTAATATTAAAATTTATCTTTTTTACACTAAATTTTAAATTAATAAAAGTAAATATATTCAGTTTGTGATAAGGTATTCTATTCTAATTAAATTTTTAACTAAGCTATTTTATAAAAGGAATTTTTATAAAACAGCTATGTAACATTTATTTTCATTTAGGCCTACCTCTCGGACAACCATGCAAGCGTTAGTCAACCCCTCCCTAATATCCTGAGGTTGATGATGACGTTTCTTTCTTCCTTTTTGCTTCAGTTTCTTCCTCATTCTTATACTAGGGCCAGGTGAGAGCATATCATAAGCTGTTTCAGCTGTAATCTATATATAAAATAAAGGTATTTAAAAAGTACTTTTTTATAGCTGAAAACAATAAAGATAAATAAAATAATGATAAATAAATGATTCCCAAAATATTCAGCCCTCAATTCTATGTAAATACATACACTCTTCATTTAAGGAGGTGATTCTTGGACCTATTCTAAGAAAAAAAACTTCATATCGTCGGTGAAATGTGATAAACTGCTAACTCCATTATTCCTAATTTTACAGGAGAGCAAAAAAACGGTACAAAAAAAAATATGTACACATGTAGGAAGCATTTTCATGCGTTAATATGATAAAGAGATAAGAATTTTATTTACTGGGAAACAACAAAACTCAATATTTCGTGTTACATCATTTTTTTCAGACACAATAGGGAGATAGCAGATCGTCTTGCAGAAATAAGAAATAAAAATATACTTCTGGAGATAGCAACCTTTATTGTTTGAAATTTTGAAAATGGAATTGGATATTACCCAAACAGATTTAGAAATAATCAATTAAATTTAAAAAATATGATATTCATAACCATATATTTATAATATCGTCGGTCTAGAAGCAAAACATACAAGTCCAAAAACGAATAAATTTTTAATGTATTTTTAAAGATCTGAAGTAGCAGCATTTTGGACTTGAAATGAATATCAAAATAATTTAAAAATTAAAATTATAATTCTTAGAAGATATGGTAGAATCCTTCCATGCTTATCCTAATTTTTATACAACGGTAGTAGACCGAGCTTGGACAAGAGTGCGTGATTTTATTAAATTTTTATTACTTTTCTCCTTATTTTTTTAATTTTTATAAAAATTATGTATCATTTACGTGGAAAAACGTTGAAAAAATAAAACTGATTAGGTATTATGGAAATTCTTGTACAAGTAAGTAATGGTTATTTAAACTATTTAGTATTTATAGCACGCCGATGAATTGCTCGTATATAGAGAATTTCGTTTTTCCCCTTTACGGATACCCCGTATTTACAGAACGGATCGACGCAGGGTCGGACTGGCCATATTATATATGTATTTAACTATTAGGGGGGCCCCAGCCTTAGCGGGCCCCCTTTATAGTTCATTATTTATTCTTAACAATATTTGCTTTTGCATTGCATTATGGCATTTGCATTGCATTGGTTCACCTTGCATTAGGGTATAGTAAACGCCACGAATGTTTGGGAGTGATTCATCTCTTGATGAAGTTAGAATGGACACGCGCGCTCATCATTTTTACATTAAAAACGTTAATTTTTACCGCAGACGTAGGTTTTTAAAGGCCCGGTCTAATCATCTGCCTGCGCTCCTCCTACTTATACTAAAATGTTAGTGTGATTGACAAAGACGATACTATATCGCGTTACTTTGATTGATTTGTTTTTGTGCGTCAGTCCATTGGTGTGCTTGCAGTGCGACCAATGGGGCATTCCATTTTATATTTATAACCAAATATATGTTTTGACAACACTTTGACAGTTAAAACAACAAATTACAACAGATTATATATTGATTATTATAATGACTTGAAACACCACGGCACTGGAATTAAGTTTTATGTGACCTTGAACAGATTAGTTCACATGGTAGTGACCGATAAATCAGTCCCAAACATTCGTGGCGTTTACTATAGTTCCCTGATTTCTATACAGGGTGAGCCTTAAATAAGTGCAAATATTTTCAGTGCTGGTAAATCCCGATAAAAGAAACATAATATTTTCTCTTTACCGTTTTTTCAAAAAAATCCAAAACAACCAAGTTATTTCACTTTTAAAATTTCCAATTTTTTGCTATAATTTTGAGAATCATTGGATTTTCTTTCTTGTAAATTTAATCTACTACCTATGTTGCCATATTACAAACAAACTACGTTTTTAAACTAAAAATTAAAAAAAATTAAAATTTTTTTTTAAAAATTCCAAATTTTCAAGAAAAAAAATTTCGCCCAAAAAATATCATAATCGTGTTTCTTGGGTCGAAATATACTGCCCCTAAAAATATTTGCATTTATTTAAGACTGACCCTGTATATAATAGGGAAAAATTGACCAAAACGTAAGGCGAAAAAATAGGCAAAAAAATCAACACGGGCCCCTTCTTACATTGCCACCTGGACGCCTTTGGCCTAGTGCGACCCTGAATCGAAGTACTGTCGTAAAGAAACATACGAGTAAGAATCCGTGTGTTTGCTTTAGCATGATTGTAACGGAAATTATGGACTTAGCAGCATTTCGGTGGCTATTTCAGATCACTGGGAGTTAGCAGATATTATTGAGTTAAAATTGCAAATTTTCTTTAATGGGAAAAAATGTATTTGCTTTTCCTACTTATAGAGTATTTTTTTCTCTTTCTAATGGTATAAAAAAACTTATTAACGCAAAAAATTGAGTTAGCAGGTTATCACGTTTCACTGACGATATGAATATATGTCCTAACCATCTTAACTTTTCAGATACAGCGTCATAAAATTTTCTATTTTTTTTTTCAAAATATCTCTAATGGTATATTTGATACACGTCTTTCATACTTCAAAATGTTTATTTTGATATACAAAAAAATTGTTTTATTTCTTATTTTCTTCCAGCCGATGCAGAAATGATTTCAAAACAATAGTCACCAAATCATATTTTCAGCGATTTGACCCTGAAATAAACTGACTTTAATTTTTGTAAGAAAAAACTATGCGTTGGACGAAAAAAATCAAGAGATAAAAAATGTTTAGAAATGAATGGAGGTATTGAAAATAATTTTTATTTTAAAAGAAGTCAGTGGTGTACAATTTTTTTCTCCAAAAATATTCAATGTAAAACCTATATGGACTGCACTGGTTGAAATAAATAAAAAAAATTGTACACCAAAAAGGTATTTTGATGCATAGAAGACGTGTATCAAGTTTCATACAGATATCTGAAATCAGAGTTATTATGAAAAAAAGTTTTTTTAGATAAATTTACCACCCTGTATCTCAGGAATTAAGATGTTTAGGACATACATAATACATTCATATTATATGAAGTTTTTCTCTTAGAATGGGTCGTTGAACCCCATGCCCTTAAATATTAGCATAATTGTGTCATTAAGGAACACCCTGTATATTGTTAAAATAGTTTCGCTGATATTATTTCTCGCCAAAAAAACCGAAACGTTCAGCAAAAACGCTCTGAGCGCCACCCTCCAGTGGCTAGACAAACCATTGAAATGGTTTCTGTAAATAGAGCGCCGCAGCGCCATCTTTTTGCAAGTGTGTTATTGTGTATATAACAATATTATTATTTTTTATCAGAACTATCCACAATAGAATCAATTTATAAATATGTGTTCAAACCTGTATAAAATATATTATTCTTGACGTTAGTTCTAAAGCTGCCAGCGCTGTTGATGTTGTAAAACTGTTTGCACCTCTCTGGAGACCCCTCACAATTCTTCCATCTTTCTGGTATTGTTCAATGGGCAACCAAAACAAATCTCGAACACCTTGGACTGAAAGCAATCAAACTATTCATGATTTATAACATACTTAGAATCAATCCATACTTATAGTAATATACCGTATACTTATAGTAATATACCGTATACTTATATTATATGATCGAAAAAAAGGCGCCAAGTCGGCTAAGAAGATCGATGATTCCCATATGAATTTACATATAAAATGACAGCGATCTTCATTTCATAGCCATCGCTGAAGCCGTTTTTATTCGATCATACCTTTGAATAAGAAGACTAAGGAAGGAGCATATCAAAAATCTTAGGTACACCGCGATGGGCCTCAAATATGGGCGACTTAAATTCCGGTTTATCAGTGTCGTTCTAATTTTATTTAAAAAATGTAAAACTACGATGTAGGGTAGACGTGGGGTAGACTCAATAATTTGTTGTTTTATTTTACGTTGTGAATAAATGTTGGTAGTTATTAAAATTGTTATAAAAATATATAATTCTAATAAAAATAGATAAGTTATAATAAGTATTTATTACCACAAAATCCGATACGCTACTGAAGCAGTAAGTCAAATTAACGTATCTAAATTCTTTGACATCTAATCTTTGACAAGTAATAAATAAAAGCTAAAATGCAAGAAAAATATATAATTTAGTTAATTTAAGTGAATTTCATAAATGATCGGTTTACTACACGTATGTATATTATATAGTCACTTACTAGCGAAAAGTTGTTCCATTATTTCACTCAATTTTTGCCGAGATCTACCGCACGCTACACAACCAACTATTTTAGAGTCTTTTTCGATAAATCGCGATAGTGTCACTGTTAATTAGTGCTGAGTCCTTTTCTAAACCTAGTTTCCAGAATTGATATTTGACTAGTTTTCTGGGAAAAATAATATGGCGACACAAAATTCGTAAAAAAATAAAAAGTTATAACCATGGCCAGGAAACTTATATGGTGAAATTTTGACCAAGTGACTAATTTAGTATTGACTAAGGACACGGCATGTCGCTAGTGGTAGGAAAAATAATTTTTAGAGGTTATTAGTTTATTTGGTTGTCTATAAAATACATATAATGTCTTTTAAATGTATTTGACATAATTATGAAGTCAAAAGATAAAGATTTTAAATTATTTTATTACACTCTTATGAATATTTTTCATATTAGAAAAAAATTATTACGTTTATAAAATAAGTCGATGTAAAAAATGTCTATACCTATGTCGACAATTTGCAGTTACTAGTCAAAGAAATATTCCACATATAAAGAAATATAGCATTGCAAATGTTTGTGGATAGCGAAGTAGGCAGGCATCGGCTAGTATTTATATATTTCTGTTTACTATGCAAGTTTTATCAAAAATATTGTGATTTAATTACTAGCTTTTAGACAGGGGTGCTAGGGGAATTGAAGTGATACATATAGCCTAGCTTACCCAAAAGTTAACCTCACCTTCACGTGGTGCACCTTGTTTACACAAACGAGGTTCTGACGTCCGAGTATAGGCGATATAACCTTATGCAACCATCAGACCTGCCATCTTTCTGGGGAAGAGGAGAAATAAACTACTCCTAGTCGGCCGAGAACGTAGCACAAGGAAACTATTGTCTCAGTCCATCCCGTGCTAGAGTTGCAGCCAAAAGTGTACGGCAACGTAAAAGCCACAGCTGAACCTTTTCATGCAGCTAAGGATGGAACGTTCGAATGGAACAAAAGCATCGTCCTGAGGTAAAAACCCCCTCGATCGAATCTCCGGGAGGGGTGCCTACTCGAGCGAATCATCGGAGAAATAAGAATCGTCAATGAACGAAATCGCCACAAGTTTAACAGAAGTACCTATAGATGTCTCCGAACGTCCTATGACCCTAAGGTATCCCATATCAGACAAAACTTACGTCAACATCATTAGTGCCTACGCTCCCACCCTACACGCTAAAGCTATTGAGGATAAGGACAAATTTTACCAAGCTCTACAAAATGCTTTCCAGCGAATTCCAAAGCAGGGACGAATCATTTTGCTAAGTGACTTTAACGCCCGTGTCAGCAAACGGCAGGAAATATGGCCTGACGTATTGGGAAAACATGGAATAGGAAACGTAAATAGCAATTGTGAACGCTTACTAACATGCACAGGGTATAATCTTTGCATCACCAATACATGGTTCATACCGAAGGACAAGTTTAAAGGTAACTGGAAACATCCCAGATCACTTGGCCAACAATTGGACCATGTAATCGGTCGAAAGACGCATCTAAGAATAGATGCAGAATATGGTACTGACCACCAACTTTTAATTTCAAAACAAATGAAAATCCATTTATTTAGATTTAGAAAATTGCCAAAAAAATGTCAACACGAAAAGGAGAGCATAATTGCGTTGTATAGATGCAATAACAGTCAATACAATTCTCCCGGAATATATTACAATTTCCCAACTTGATCAACACCGACACGATTTGACCAAAAGCAAAAATGGGTTCAGGCAGTTCGACGAAACAAGTGAGTAAACAAAGTTCATAAAATCATTAAATATGCATCTATACAGTGTCGCTTTTATGTAGGGAAACGGACGATTATTAGGTAAAATATAGGAGGTATCGCAAAAAGTTAAATACAAAAGTTATAGGATTTTGAAATATCTATTAGCGAGTAATAAATTTAAGTATACAGAGTCGCTCATAAAGTCGTGGCACATCAAAGTTTCATTTTTTTAAATATAACACCCTGTATATTATTACATATTTCAATTCTTTCTTCAATTCTAAGCAAAAATCTAAATACAAACAATGCACTTCAAACCAACCGTTTCCGAGTTATTGACTTTTGAGTCAAAAGATAAAGTACAATATCACTTAAACAATTCGATTTAATTAATTTCGATGTGTTTGGTTTGATTTAATGATGCCATTCTGCCGAAACTGTCATACTGTTGTAATGGGTTTTTAAATTCCTATTAGCTACTAGTAAATTTAAGTATACAGGGTCAGTCATAAAGTTGTGTCACATCAAACTTTTTTTTAAATGAAACCCCTTTATATTATTGCATATTTTAATTATTCCTTCAATTTTAAGCAATAATCGTAATACACAATGTACATAAATTGAAGAATTGAAATGTTAAACGAAAAATTTGTAATTTCCAGACTTCATATACTCTCATTTTATACATCTATAAATGCTAACTTGAGAACTAATGTCAAATATTCAAAGACATTATAAAGATAGACCGAACATCTCATTCATAAATACTCGTTGGTAGTGTATCAAACATTACAATGTGTCAGACAAGGACAGAAAAGACAGAGAAGTCTAAAATTTCCGACCCCGGCAACTAGGCGCATTTGGATTGTTCTAACGGCCAGTGGCGTATCGTTTTTTGGAACGAATTTAATTAGTAAAGTAAAAGTAAAGTAATTAGTAAAATTTTTACTCCATATTAATATACTACATTAACACTTTTTCGTCAGATGAGTTTTTTTATAAGGTCTAATATAATAATATCATTAATATCCCACATATTATATACCTATGTGGATATGTTGAAATGTTAGTAATTTTCGAAAATCGCTCCGACGCCGATTTACAATTTAAACTTACAGTTACTTCTATATTTTTCAATTATATGAAACGTATGAAAAAAAAACGGCGTCCAGTTGGCTTGAAAACGACGATTGATGATATTCCCCATATAATTTTGCATATAAAATGACAGCGATCTGCATTTTATAAACATCGTTGATGCCGCTTTTTTCGATCATATTGTATCTCTATGAGTAGTATCAGTTAGTAGTGGTTAAAAGAAAACAGCATTAGCGATGGCTATTAAATCGAGATCACTGTCATTTTATATGTAAAATTAAATGGGGAATATGGCCATCGATCGCAACTTTTTTTCGGTCATACGGTAGTTATGTATGTATATAATGCCGCGGTCGCACATGCGGCATTTGGCGATTTCCGAGCGTTCGTCGCCGATCTCCGATCAGTGTGGACGAGCAAGTTGGAATTCGGCGACTCGATCGGCTACGAAAACGAGCACTCCTCTCTATGTTGCTGCTATCAGAGCTCGGCGATGCTCGCATGTGTGGACGGAAAGTCCGATGACGAGCGCTTGGATAACGCCGACTGGCCGCATGTGCGGTCGCGGCATTACGAATATCAATTTTAAACATCCGCGACAAGATCCAATTAAAGCCCTCCCAAAAAATTAAATTCAAAGAATTTTAAAACTGTTTACTGTTAAACCATATAAAATTAAACAATTACTTCCTGTGAAGTACTGTGTAATAGTTGTTTAATCTTGAATTATTAATAACTTCATATACCTAAAATCAATATTTAATGAAAAAATTGTGTTTTTTGAAAATATAAGACACGATTTGACTTTCGGTCTTCTCCGTTGTAGCGTATTACGTTTGGCTTATTTTTGGTTGAATCAAGTGGGAAGTGAACTTTTCAGTGTTTTTCAGTAGTTTTTGTTTTTGTTTAACGTACTTTTGAATCTGCGAATTTTCAATATGGTACGACAATGTCAAGTGTGTGGAAAAATAAGCTCAAATTACCCAAATTTGTCTTTTCACAGGTAGGTATTGTTTTGACATTTTATATTTCCGCCATAATTGTACATAGGCGACCACAAGGGAGCCTCTCACAATTAAAATAATTTATAATTAAGTATATTTGTGTCAATTTTGCTCAACGAAGATGGCTCTGATACGAGGCAATTGCCTTTCAGTCTTTCAATAGAAGGTATTTATCATTAAAAGTATCAAATCTGTGTGCTACAGTGTGGGTTTTCTGTCGCATAATAATGAATATTACGCTTATTTACAAATGCATTACTTTTAAAGGTAGCTTCATCAGACAATCAAATTTTAGTTAAATGTCCTAATCTTCATGAACTGTATTAAGCATATGTATTGCGGTTTGAATCACCCTGTATGTTGACAAAAATATTTTGAAAATGTGCGTTACAATGGCCCCCATCTTCAAAAAAATGAAATAAAAATCACAAACCAAAAAGTAATAGGCATAAAGCTTTTTTGGAGGCCTGAGTCACTCTGTATATAGGTATGTATAAAACTAGTAACCAAAAGAATTATTTACAGTTCGTCCCATTCTAAAAAAGGTAAACACGCCGTACAAATAACTCTAGGTAGAGGTATTTGGACGGTGGAAGTTTTGGACAGTGGTGTTTTAGAAGTTGTCTACACAAGGCCGAAGGGGCAGATATAATAAAGCAATAAAATGTGAAAAGGTCGGGTAAACACCTTTGTTTATTTGTTGACCAAAATTCCTTTAGAATATTGTATACCATAATGACCAAAATATGACGCAATTTTAAGAAAAATATCACTTTCTGGCTTATAATAAAGTTTCAAATGCAACGTTTATATTCAAATTTGTTATGATCTACAATTGTTAGTAATTGAGACGAATTATAATTCAATTACCGTCTACTAGGTTCTTGTTTTAATAGATCAAAATGATTATAGTATTAATAATTATAAATTATTTTAATTGTGAGAGTATCCCTTGTGGACGCCTATGTACAATTATGGCGCAAAATGTCAAAACAATACCTACCTGTGAAAAGACAAATTCCGGTAATTTGAGCTTATTTTTCCACACACTTGACACTGTCGTACCATATTGAAAATTCTCAGATTCAAAAGTACGTTAAACAAAAACCAAAACTACCGAAAAACACTGAAAAGTTCACTTTCGACTTGATTCTGACTTCAAACACACCGTAAGCTAAACGTAGTACCGGTGGTAGTACGTTACAACAGACCAAGGACCATCGCGAGGGGTGGTGGGACGGACGGCTCATTTCATTCTGGAAGACTAGTAGCGACGTTGCCAATAGTTCTAGACGTTTCAGCACATTACTAAAAAGTAAATATGTCCTTTAATAGTAACGCATATATCCTCTGGTTAATAGCATACGCATGCTTCTTTAAAAATAAACTTTATTATTTTAATTATGAAATTGAGATTTATTGATATCCGGTTAAGGTTTTAACGTCACCTTTTCTGCAAATCAAACTAAGTAGATAGGCGCAAATTTGATATGTGGCAATGCCGCCTTCTCTATCTCAGTTGGTTTTTACAGTACGTAGTCAACCTTCGGTTGTTTGATCGGGTTAAAATGCAAAATGTGATATCTGTTCTTCCTAAATCTATGCAAATATTATTAAGTATCACAGTTTCGGCAGAATGGCATCGTTATATGAAACTGAACATATCGAAATTAATTAAATCAAATTGTTTAAGTGATATTTTCAAAAGTCAATAACTCGGAAACGGTTGGTTTGAGGTACATTGTGTGTATTTCAATTTTTGCTTAGAATTGAAGGAAGAACCGAAATATGTAATAATATACAGGGGGTTCCATTTAAAAAAATTAAATTTGTGCCACGATGTGCCACGACTTTATGACCGACCCTGTATACTTAAATGTATTGCCCGCTAATAGATATTTATAAACTCTATAACTTTTATATTTAACTTTTTGCGGTACTTCCTATATTTTACCTAATAAGCGACCGTTTCCATACATAACAGCGACCCTGTATAACATACTATTAGGGTAAAATATAATATATATATATATATATATATATATATATATATATATATATATATATATATATATATATATATATATATATATATATATATATATATATATATATATATATATATATATATATATATATATATATATATATATATATATATATATATATATATATATATATATATATATATATACACAGTCCAGATAGCCCTAGTTGTGTCTCAACTAGCAGAAGCGGTGCATAAAACGATTATCACCACCGTAGTTGAAGCAGCCGGCGTGTTAATACTAATCTAACAAATACTTGAGTAATAAATTATAATGTACGTTAGACTTTCAGAAGATATCAAAAGATTTACATTTTTATTTTTTTAGAATTTTCACAAAATGCAGTTACTAGTACTTTTAAATAATATTATAACAAATTTTATGTATACTCGCTATTTAAACCCGTGTATTTATTTAGTCGGCTGTTTACGGTATCCTCCGATGGTGGCAGCATCGACAAAGAATGCACCAAGCCTATAAACCCAGGCTGTATTCAAACACGTATCGTCGCAGTACTTACATAGTTGCATCAAAGCATGCATTGGACCTACTCCTCCCAGGATTGTCGACAACTGGTTTTTCTTGATATCATTCAACCATTCTTTCAGTAAATAAGAGAGGAGCTTGCTAACCCCTAATAGTCCATGCCTATATACCAGTCGTTTAAGTCTTATTTCTGAACAATTTAATTGGCCTAATCCCATCAATAGACCTAAATCAAGAATAAGATGTAGGTTATTTAAAATATTGGACAATTTGTGGATTCTATTTACCAGCTATTGGTCCGTGGCTCATATCCACCCTCTTGCCTTGATAATCTAAGCGGATCAAGACATCCCTTGAAAATTCTACGTATCTATAAAAAAGATTAAAACTTGTTATAATGTCACTGACTATTATTTTATATCCCCTGTAGTTAACTAGTAACTAGTTTTAATTTTGTTTATTATAATTTTACTATAAATTTGGTATGACCAAAGTGATACTTATCAAATTAGGGAAAATGGATAAATTTCATTTAATCTGACAACGTTCGGTATTTTGACCCCGTGTTGCCAAATTGTAATATTCAACAGTTGATTTGTGGAGGGTAGAGGTAAGGAGACTTCATGTATTGAAAAGTGGTCATCAAACAGGGAACACTTAAGATGGCGCTGCTGTAACAAGAACCGACAAAAATGTTTAGAACAGGAAATAATTAAAAAGAGATAGATAAACTTGAGATTTTTGAAAGCGCGTGATGCCTCCCTTTTTGGCTAATTTCATTTTATTTTATGGTCATTTAATTTAATGTATTTATTCTTCCCATTTGGTGAGATGTTTCTCCTTACCTCTAGCCTCCATAGGTTGATTTAACGACGATTAACAACTTACCTAAAATACACAGGCGAATCATCTGCAGTAGTACTGGAACTACTATCAAGGTTTTCCTCCGGTTCTGCGTGATATCTGCTCTCTAATAATATTAAATTTTCATTGACAGCTTGTTTGGCTTTCTGCTTAATTTCTTCCTCATCTTCGTCGGCAGCAATTGACATTATAGGAGGTTGATGAGTTGGCGTATTTTGCAACGATGATTCCTTTTCTGTGTCTAAAATTGCATGAATTTTGATAATTATAGTTTAGTAAAAAATGATTTATAAATTTGCACAGCTCAAGTTGGATCGCTCGCAAAAAATTGCAGAAAATACAATTACGTGTGCATTAAAATGACAGATACACCTGTCACTGTCATGTATTCTCCCGTTTCACAAACTTTCCATCATTCAATAAAAATGGATTAACACGGAGCGATCCAGGTTATATTCTATAAACATTGGTATTTATTTACCCAGGTTAGTTTCTGATGTATCTCCACCCAATTCTTTGAAGAATTTAATCAAAAACAAGAGAGCATCTTGGTCTATGTTTAGTCTTATTGGTAGTAAAGCTACTTTCAACATGCATTCTTGAGTTTTGAGTTTAGCATCTGGTCTGATGTGCAATGCTTTGATTAGTACCTAAAAACAAGTTTTTTATATCTAGAATAATCACAAACCAATACACAAGGTGAGTCTTAAAAAAGTGGTACCTATATAAAATATATACATAAAAGAGGTGGTATATTTCGACTCCTTTCAACATATTTTTCGCAAAAAAGATGATATCTAAAATAATCACAAACCAATACACAAGGTGAGTCTTAAAAAAGTGGTACCTATATAAAATATATACATAAAAGAGGTGGTATATTTCGACCCCTTTCAACATATTTTTCGCAAAAAAGATGTTGGAAATCGTACAATTCGTTTTAAATTTTCCTGTATATTTTAGAAAAGTTTTTAGAACTGCCTATTCATCGCAAATTTTCCCACGTTATAATTCCCACCTTATAATCTCTCCGATATTGCATACTACATACATACTGCCATTACTCGCTAACGAGTATACGACACGCATCAGAAGATGGCCACGCAAGGCGTTTTCTTCTTTCTTTTTAAGTGACTGAAAAGCCCGATACGTGATGTTATTTGCCTACACCGCACTCCGGACATTCAAAAATCTCATTGCTTTGTTGCCTCTATACTTTTTGGTTGTCGCTGTTAACTGAGTTTACAATTCTTCTCCATTGAGTTCTATTGTGAACTGCTTCTTCCCAATGATTCTGCGTGTTAATCCCCTTTAAGTTTTCGTTGAAAATGTCCTTGTACCTTTTGAGTTGTCCACCCGGCCTCCTCTTACCGTCTACAAGCTCACCGTAAAGCAGAGATTTTGGTATGCGGTTTTCTTGCATTCTGCATACGTGACCAGCCCATCTTAAGCGGGATTTTGTAACCATGACTCCAATATTCTCGAAGTTAGCCTTTTCAAGGACCGAGACGTTTGAGACATGATGGAACCACCGGATTCTTAAGAGTTGTCTAAGGTGTCTCTGTTGCAACTTGTTTAATGCGTCGGCGGTCATGTGTCGGCGGTACGGCACCCAGGTTTCGCTACCATATAACATTGTGGGGATTATAATTGCTCGGTACTACATGGTGGGGATTATAATGCTCTTGAGGCGCTGCTAATCTTGTGCTGAATTTCAGAGTCGATATTGACCTTTTCCGAAATCAAACTGCCGAGGTAATTAAATTCCGCTACATATTCCAATAATTCTTCTCCGATTTTTATAGCATTGTTATGATCTTCCGGGGGAGTGCACATGATTTTGGTTTTGTCGATATTTAGCTTAAGGCCCAAAGGCTCGTATGTCCAGGTATATGTGTTCAACATTTCTTGTAATTGTTGTAACGTGTTTGCGACTAGAGCGCAGTCATCAGCGTATTGAAGTTCTGTGAAGAATTTTGTACAGCTGGTTCCAATAAAATTGAATACGATTTAAAACATATTTTTATTATTTCGGGCAGTATATTCTATGATACCGTCCCCAATTTCTCTACTCATGTCATGCTGACGTTCTGAAAAATTTATTTGCCACTTTGTCAAAAGCAAAGTTGTTTTATACAATGTCACAATAACCTTAAAAGAACCTTAACATGTCAAAATACTTGCTAAATATACACGGGCTAAATATTCGAAAAAATGTGTAAAAAGTCGTTTTAAGCGCAGTCATCAGCGTATTGAAGTTCTGTGATGAATTTTGTACAGCTGGTTCCAATAAAATTGAATACGATTTAAAACATATTTTTATTATTTCGGGCAGTATATTCTATGATACCGTCCCCAATTTCTCTACTCATGTCATGCTGACGTTCTGGAAAATTTATTTGCCACTTTGTCAAAAGCAAAGTTGTTTTATACAATGTCACAATAACCTTAAAAGAACCTTAACATGTCAAAATACTTGCTAAATATACACTGCCCAAATATTCGAAAAAAATGTGTAAAAAGTCGTTTTCATTTTTTTGGAACCAGCTGTACGTGTTTTTGCCCTGAGTCTTTTTATGTTGAACATACCCCCATTATATCTGTATCTAATGCCCAATCCTCTCTCCTGCAGTTTGCTGTCCACTATAATGGAGAGCGCTGCCATGGATATGTTGAATAGGAGAGGCGCTAAGACACATCCCTGCCTAACACCTGTATTTGTCAGGAAGGGATCGCTTAGTGATCCATGACACTCTTGGTTGATTATTGTTATGGAGGCTTTTACACACTGTAAGAAATTTGTTGGGTACTCCGAACTTTTTCATAATTGGCCAAAGTGCAACTCTGTTCACAGGGCCGAAGACTTTTGTTAGATCGATGAATGCAACATAAAGTTTAGACTGCTGCTTTTTTACTTTTTCCTGTAGTTGGCGGATGGAAAATATGGAATCGACGGTGCCACGGTTGGTGCGAAAACCGTTTGCGATTCTGGAAGGATTTTTTCTATATGTGTTGACATAATTTTTGCAAGAATCTTTCCTCCGATAGCCAATAGTGAAATACCCCGGTAATTTCCACAGTCTGATGCACTTCCTTTGTTCTTAAATATATTCACTATATTCGCGTTGCGAAAGTCCTGAGGTACCTCTCCGCTTTCCCATATGACATCGAAAAGGGCCTTAAGGTGATCAATAAGTTCTTTACTTGCACACTTATAGATTTCCGCCGGAATCGCGTCACAGCCAGCTGATTTATTGTTTTTAAGCTGTTTTATGGATGCCATTATTTCCTGTTCTGTTATTGGGGTATCTAATACATCGAGGCTGTTATACTGAGGTATTGTGTTTAGTGCTTCCATATTGGGGTTGTTTTCTTGGTTAAGGATATGACTGTAATGCTCTTTCCAGCGGTTTCTAATTTGCTCTTCCTCTTTTAGAAGTTCGCCATTCTGTGCCATGATTGGGCAGCTTACCTTCTTGGATGGGCCATATACTTCTTTAACAGCCTGGAAAAATTTACAATAATCGTGATGCGTGGCGTACTTTTGAATCTGATTAGCCTTTTGTGACCACCAATCATCCTTTAATTGGCGCAGATTTCTTCAAAGTGTGTTGTTGGCTGCTTTAAAGTTATCTACCAGTCTTGGATTGTGTGGATTTGCAGTGACTGCTTGATGTGCTCAATGCTTTTGTTCCAACCTTTGAATAAGAAGACTAAGGAAGGAGCATATCAAAAATCTTAGGTACACCGCGATGGGCCTCAAATATGGGGCCTCAACCAAACCGACTTAAATTCCGGTTTATCAGTGTCGTTCTAATTTTATTTAAAAAATGTAAAACTATGATGTAGGGTAGACGTGGGGTAGACTCAATATTTTGTTGTTTTATTTTACGTTGTGAATAAATGTTGGTAGTTATTAAAATTGTTATAAAAATATATAATTATAATAAAAATAGATAAGTTATAATAAGTATTTATTAACACAAACATCCGATACGCTACTGAAGCAGGTAAGTCAAATTAACGTATCTAAATTCTTTGACATCTAATCTTTGACAAGTAATAAATAAAAGCTAAAATGTAAGAAAAATATATAATTTAGTTAATTTAAGTGAATTTCATAAATGATCGGTTTACTACACGTATGTATATTATATAGTCACTTACTAGCGAAAAGTTGTTCCATTATTTCACTCAATTTTTGCCGAGATCTACCGCACGCTATACAACCAACTATTTAGAGTCTTTTTCGATAAATCGCGATAGTGTCACTGTTAATTTAAGTTCTGCCACAATTTCCATCTAGATTTACTACCTTTATACCACTATCAGTAGTAGAATAAATAATAAATAACATAAAATAAGCTCCGTAAAGACTGACAAATCCACAAAATTTCAAATCAAATTCAAATGTGTCAAATGAATCGTCAAACAGAACTGTCAAGGATCCCCACCCTAGAGTGCTTTTTCCGCCCACCATGCATGAATACATGGATATCATTATGCTCATTCCTTAGTATTCTTATTCAAAGGTTCCAACAAGGTCTGTATATCAGGTTGATTTTCGTTAAACCAGTCTGGTTGTTTCTTTTTGTTGGACTTTCCCAGTACTGCTTCGCTAGTTTTATGAATCGCATCCCTCAGCTTCCAAGATTGAGATTAAAGTTATCGGTGGAAATGATTCTTTGGTGGCTTACCGGAGGGCGTCGGCGGTATTTTTGGTCTCTAGACCCCGTACGTTTAATCTTGTCATGTTGTTTTGCTTTTTACAGTGTGGATGTTTGGGTTTTAACTGGATTTTCATTTTTGAAATTAAAAGTCTGTGGTCAGTGCCGCATTCGGCATCAATTCTGGCTTTTGTGAGTCTGACATCTTTTAGATGCGTCCTTCGAACGATTACGTAGTCCAATTGATGCCAGTGATCTGATCTGGGATGTTTCCAGGTACCTTTAAACTTGTCCTTCAACATGAACCACGTATTGGTGATGCATAGATTATACTCTGTGCATGTTGTTAATAAGCGTTCACCATTGCTATTTACGTTTCCTATTCCATGTTTTCCCAATACGTCAGGCCATATTTCCTGTTGTGCTTCGTTCGTGCTTTGGCATTCGTTGGAGAGCATTTTGTAGAGCTTGGTAAAATTTATCCTTAAACTCAACTTTAGCGTCTAGGGTGGGAGCGTAGGCACTAATGATGTTGACGTAAGATTTGTCTGATATGGGGTACCTTAGGGTCATAAGACCCTAATATATATAGTATATAAGTTATAATACTAATATATATAGTACATAAGTTCGGAGACACCAATAGGTACTTCTGTTAATTTGGTGGCGATTTCGTTTTTGATTGCAATGCCTACGCCATGAAATCTCCTGTGTGTTGCGGGGTGACCTTTCCAAAAGAAGGTGTAATGCTTCTCAGTGAGACTACCCTCATCCGCGAAGCGGGTTTTCGCTAAGAGCGGCAACATCTATATTTAGTCGGTAGAGTTCCTGTGAGACCAGTGCTGTTCTTCTCTCAGGTCGATTTTAATTTATCTTGTCGAGTAGAGTGCGGACGTTCCACGCCGCAAACGTAAAACATTGTTTCTCCGATGATACGCTCGAGTAGACACCCCCTCCCGGAGATCCGATTGAGGGGGTATTTTACCTCCGGATGATGATTTTGTCCCACTCGAATGTTCCATCATTGATGTGTGTTAGCTACGTGAAAAGGTTTAACTGTAACGGTTACGCTGCCGCACAGTTTTGGCTGCAACTGTAGCACGGGATGACTATGGCACAGTGAGGACCGCGATGATAGTTCCCTTGTGCTACGTTCTCGGCCGGCTAGGAGTAGTTTGCTACTCCTCTTCCCCAGAAAGATGGTAGGTCTGAGAATTGTATAAGGTTATACCGCCTATACTCGGACGTCAGAGCCTCGTTTGTGTAAACAGGGTACACCGCGTGAAGGTGAGGTTGACTTTTGGGTAAGCTAGGCTAGGATATTGCATATTACGATGGTTACGGAACTAAAAGAGATGTACATAAAGAAAAAAAGTGGATCTCAAATTTTGTTAAAAATAAATCACTTTTTTTTAAATTTTCCTCCATCTTGTACACCTCGGATATTTTGGACTTATTTGAAAAACGGCAAAGAGAAAATATATTTCTTTTATCTGTCAGCCCTGAAAATATTTGCACTTATTTAAGACTCACCCTGTACAGTGCGATCAAAAGAGAACGGCACAATGATAGTTTTATTTTATCTCAAATGATATTGTAAAGAAAATCTTGAATTTATGTGCATCGGTGTTGTTAAAATACTCACCATATTAGAATGAGACTTCTTAGGTCTGGCCTGACTAAAATATTGATACAGAAATTTATTAATTTGACTAGATGCCAGTCTATCTCGCACTTCTACATCGGAAATTGACAGCACCTGTCTAGAGGCCTGTTTTGACGATTCTGGATATAATTCGTGTCTAAATCTAACCTGAAATATAATTTATGAAGATATGTACGTATTAAATTTAGTATTTATATTTTTTTGAGGACCCACAAGGGATTTAAAAAACTACATTGAATAAAAAACAATCACAATCATCTGCTGATGATGCTGACATAGTAAGGGAAACGCGCGTCCAGTGCAAAAGTAAGTGTTTTTGTGTATTGTGGAGAATGTTTTATATTGCTGTTGTAACACCAAAAGTTTCATATGGAAAAATTCAAGACATTGAATGTTTTACAAATATTAAAGCATTCAAGACAAAAAATTACCTTATTAAACTGTAGCTCCATGAGCGTGTTATGGTCCCTGTCGATACCACCTCTCGTAATCCACGATAAGTTATCAGATTTTTGGTCTTGATTAAAAGTGACTTTAGCACTATTGCTGGAGAAAGTGACTCGGTCGTTGAAATGCTTCTCCGAAAACCTAACCTCTTTTTTCGAGACTTCTTTTTCAAGTACTTTGAAGTCGTTTCCGCCGAACATCTGCCAGATTATCGACATTTCGCAGAGAGTGTAGCGCATAGTGGGCGTGGGAAAATCCTTTGGAGGTTCCAGTACATCTAAATGAAAAAAAAGTTGTCTCAACGTCCCCGTTTCAATATATGACCATGAAACATAGAACTTTGAATTTTCAAGTGTAGCTATCAAGCTTAAAAAGCCTGAAGTGACAGTACCAATATGATAATTATTTTGGTTTAACAGAGAGCAACTTCTTTAGTGCTACATTAAAAACCTTCATCAGTTAAAGAGTTTTTACTTTATGTTATATTATCAACTAATCAAATAGTCTTATAAAGTACTTCTTATACAGGCCGGGTATGTTAAAAAATTCTCAACAAATGAGAACACTTTTTATTATCGAGTTACTGAAAAAATGTTTGTGTGATGTGATTAGAAAAACATTTTTTTTGCTGAACTCTACAATGTTACCGAAACAAGACCGAATTTTTCCGAATTCGTTTATATTTTTTTCTAAACTTAAAAACTCTAGGTCTTTTTCTTAATGTATGACTATTTATTGCTGACGCTTCGGTTATACAGGGTGAGTCTTAAATAAGTGGAAATATTTTCAGGGCTGGGAGGTTTCAATAAAAGAAACATACCTTCTCTTTATCGCTTTTCAAATAAATCCAAAATAACCTAGTTATTTCGCTTTGAAAATTTCCAAAAAAAAAATTGTTAAAATCGTCGGTACCCAAAATATTTACAGCACTGAATCTTTTCTGGATTTTCTTGTAAATTTAATCTACTACATACTACATACTGCCACTACTCGCTGACGAGTATTTGACACGCATCAGAAGATGGTCACGCAAGGCGTTTTCTTTCATGAGCTTTTCTGTGACTGAAAAGCCCGATAACTGTTTGTCGCTGTTAAACTGC
The DNA here is from genome assembly GCF_002938485.1 of Sitophilus oryzae. Classification (NCBI taxonomy): domain Eukaryota; kingdom Metazoa; phylum Arthropoda; class Insecta; order Coleoptera; family Curculionidae; genus Sitophilus; species Sitophilus oryzae. The sequence continues at coordinate 10,485,513 of NW_022145945.1, forward strand.
CGAGGTAATTGAATTCCGCTACATATTCTAATAATTCTTCTCCGATTTTTATAGCATTGTTGTGATCTTCTGGGGGAGTGCACATGATTTTAGTTTTATCGATGTTCAGCTTAAGTTCCAAAGCCTCGTATGCCTATGTATATGTGTTCAACATTTCTTGCAATTGCTGTAACGTATTTGCAACTAGAGCACAGTCATGAGCGTCTTGAAGTTCTGTGATGAATTTTGTACGTATTTTTGCCGTGAGTCTTTTTATGTTGAACAGACCGCCGCCGCCGTCATATCTCTATCTAATGTCCAAACCTCTCTCCCGCAGTTTGCTGTCCACTATAATGGACAGCGCTGCCATGAATATATTGAATAGAAGAGGCACTAAGACACATCCCTGCCTAACGCCTATGCTTGTTAGGAAGGGATCGCTCAGTGACCCATGATATGACACTCTTGATTTGTTGTTGTTAAGGAGGCTTTTACAGATTGTAAGAAAGTTGTTGGGTACTCCGAACTTTTTCATAATTGCCCAAAGTGCATCTCTGTTCACAGAGTCGAAGGCTTTTGTTAGATCAATGAATGCTGGATGAATAATCTAAAACATAAAGTTTAGACTGCTGCTCTTTTACTTTTGCCTGTAGTTGGCGGATGGAGAATATGGAATCGACGGTACCGCGGCTGGCGCGAAAACCCGTTTGCGATACATAATTTTTGCAAGAATTTTTTCTCCGATAGCCAGAATTCTAGCCAGATAGCGAAATTCCTCGGTAGTTTTCGCAGTCTGATGCACTTCCTTTGTTCTTATATATTATGATTCCTAGATATGTTCTTAAATATATTATTATGATCAATATTATCAACAAATTATGTTTTTTAACTAAAAACTAAAAAAAATTCAACATTTTTTTCAAAAAATTCCAAATTTTCAAATTTTTTTTCTTAAAAAAAACCTTATAGTTGTCTTTCTGGGGACGAAATATACTACCCCTAAAAATATTTGCACTTATTTAAGACTCGCCCTGTAGTGGTTATATTTGTTATTGACTACCTACCTCTTTTTCCTACAGGTGCTGAAATATAATGCTCCACCACATTAACAGGTGCGTCAGTCAACCAGGTGATCTCTGGCACGCCATCTTTTGGAAACAAACCTGAAATTGTGTCGATATCTATTATACAGAACTCTTCGTATATGTCACTGCTGTTGTGTTTGCTTGTGCCAAAATGGTATGGGTTGATCTCGCCCAAGTCTGCATTGATTTGGGGCAAATTGCTATGAGGCAAGTCCTCTAATGCCTCCATTTCATCAGGAAAGTAGAACAGTTTGGCACCTGTCATAGGCACGTTCATCTTGACTAAAATAAACGAATAAAACAAAAATATGTAAGGTAGATGTTGAAAGTTGTGTAACAACATTTCTAGCAATATTTGCTGATTTGTAAACATTGTGTGTATATTAATAATAATAATAGCTCCCGTATATAGCGTTTAACGCCATGGGAGCAGCAAGGTACAGCTTGCTATACTAGAGCCGTTCGGTATACAAGGAAGGTAATGTGGCTAGCACTACGCTTCAACCGCCTATTATTACCTCAGGATTGTGAATCCCAAGTACTCATTTAAGGCTGAGTCGACCTAGGTACCCAAAATATTTTTATTTTAATAAAAATAGTCGGCTGATGAAAAGCCGGGTGTGGGAATCGAACCCACATCTTGAGATTTGTAGACGAGAGCCTGTACCTCTACGCCACCGGGCACCTTTGTGTATATATTATATTTATATAATTTTATGTATTTTTTTCAGTGGCGAAAGGTCTACTCAAAAAAGTCTCTTGGAGTAAAGTTTAGGGGTAGTTCTGATATCTTCTATTTATAATGTTTTTTGAAGTGCTGAATTCGAATCTGAGGTTTGCTAACAAACTTTCTTGACGGAACATGGGGAAAATGCAAAAATGTACTCTGAAGAAATGATCGGGCGCCTCTGCAAAAACCTACTTTGTGTACTCCAAAACTCTAATTTATGGGTGCGTCTTTACTTACTTTTTTATTTTTTCAGATAAAAAAACGAGATTAGGTATATTAATATATGACATAAATTAGGATTGATTGGCGTATTCAATTGTTTCCGGTTACTTCCTGTGTGGAAATAACTAACAATAACCTCCAGGAAATAACTACAACTTTTGATTTTTAAATGGCACCGTCGGTATTTTTTTACTTTATTCGATAGAAAATGACACTCTGACTAGAATGACATATCAGATGTCAACTTTTGACATTTTTGCTTAAAACAAAATTGTATTTTAAATTTCAATCTAGAGTGCCATGGTTGTGTTAAAAACACTAATTTTTAATCAAGGAGCGTTGGAAAAATAGATTTGATCGTCTAATGTTTTAAGTGTCTTGTCTTGGTCAGTTAAAAGATGCCCAAATCGTATTTTTAATTGTACCTCAATTTTTTCAAATGCAACAAGGGTGGATCATTAGCATATTTGGAAAAAAAAATATTCGAATAATTTGGTCCAACACACTTGGTCCCACGCACGCGATTTTTTGCATTTTTTTCAATATTCCGTCCAAAATTTTGTTAGTAAACATCAGATTAGGATTTAGCGCCCCAAAAAATATAAAAAAATAAATTAGAACTGCCCCAAAACTGTTCTCCAAAAATACAACTTGACTAGACTACCAGGAATGGTTTCAAGGATTTTATTTCACTTCTTCATATATTTTCGATTTTTTCAATGTAGAAATTAAACAAAAACAAACAAAATATTTACCTTTATTTCCTTTCGGACTTTCTTGCATTGCTTCTTGTAGCATTTCTGCCAACTGATCTTGCTGGCTTTTGGATAAAGTGTTCTCATATTGTTCTACGGTTACCAGTTCCTCTTCTGCATCATCTACATGACTGGTAGTGGAATTTTCACTAGCAGATGGTTCAGGATTTATATCCCCGTCGTTTATGTAGTACGTCAGTAGTTGGAATAATGCCCTCCCGCTATCCGAACAAGTTCTAATGTTCAAGATATTATTCGAAGCTCGCAGATCTATGTATGGATTAATGCCACTCTTCTGGAACATTATACAAACATTTATATCAGTGAAAAATTACTATTATTATTTTTATGGAGCGTAACGTATACGCAAATCAAAGCTATTTTAAAATGATCAAAAAAATAAGTAAGCAGAGAGGCGCTCTGGTCCATAAATATCTTTGGTTTGTAGTCAATATAGTTTACTTATGTGAGGTAAAAAAACAACGACCTGTTAGGGAAATAACATGTACATCTAGTAGGTTAGATTATACGCTTCACTTAAGTAACACATTATACAAGGTGTGACAAAAAATGGAATAAATATTTCAAGTGGATTTTGTTTATTAATGAGTAGATAATAATATACAAACTTTCTTCACCATATCCAACAAGAAAAGATCTTTTCAACATATGCCATGGCAGCAAAGGAGAAAATATTTTTCAGATATACAGAAATCGGGGTGAAGTGACAAAATATCGAAAAATTTTAAAAAGAAAATTTATCCAGTATATGGTATATGTTACGTTCCAAATTTCATAAATATACAAAGACGTCATAAAAACTAAAAAATTTGAATTTTTAACAAGTGAAACTTTTAATGTTTTATAAAAAAGAAAACTTTCAACCCCAACATATTTTATTAATCTAGAATAGAGTATTACACCATTCATTTAGAAAGCCTATATACAGGGTTCTACGAATTCGTGGTACGAGCATTGCTTGAACATAGTTATGTATATTCGGGCAAAGTTGCGCTTCCACCCGACGACCAATATACGGTTGGTATCCATTTATTTCACTAAAAAAATTTCTAATATCTTTTAAGTTAATTATGGATGGGTTAATACTATGTAAATCCGCCATGCGTCGCGTCGTCTCTTGTTTTTAACCAGTCTTATTGGTTTATTTCAAAAATGACAGATCATATTTCAATATGGTTGCAGTTAACTGAACGATAAACGACGCACGGACGCAGATGCGTATGCTTAAGATTTTTAAGACTTATCAAACTCTTGCCAAATTATTGGTTATTATTTGTATCAAATTATGTCAAATACCCGCGTTCTGGAAAATTAAAAATATTTGCGAATTGTTGTTGCATTTTAGTTTGTGTTATTACGTGTGTTTTTTTTAAAGTCAAGTGGAGGAACAAGCGACGGAAAATTAAGTGTAGACCGGTACATATCAGAACCCGATATGTCTTAGGGAAATAATGTTAATATATCGAGTTCTGGCCTTCGAGTACCACAGAGTTAATATTCGGTCCCCGAGAGTGTTATATTAGACACCAATAAAGTATGTATACCACTCATAATATGGTACTAAAAACTGGAGTAGTTGTAAAATAAATATATCACACGATAGGTAAATAATAATAGATGTTAGTACTATAAGAGATAAGGACAAAAGATTCTGGTTTAAAAATATGTTCTGAAAGTGTTTATATGTTTATGAAACTTCAATGTCAATTATGAACAAAATCAAATTCCGAACAACTCTTTGGCGTTTTCGATATTTTCACCTAACTACGCTTTTTGCATCTAAAAAGAGGATTTTTGTAATTTGTGGCCATGACTATTAAATAGGGAATGCAATCCCGACTCGAGATCACTAATTCAATATTCCGCGGGATTGATATTTCCAATCCCGCGGGATCTCGAAATTTTCGGGATATCGTCTAGTTTATAAAAAAATGTAAAGTTCGGATGGCTGAAAACTATGAAAAGAGCTTGTTCGATCAAACTGTTCTTTTTTGTTTCCGCATATAAACTTATTTTTAAAACACTGAATAATTTGTTTCCCATTTGTTGTGCATTTCTTGGCGCATCCTGTAAAAAAATACCTTATTTGCGGTTTTGATGCTGATCTCGAATAATGCCAATTCTACCACGTTCACGTAGTCCTTCACCAAGTCTACAGCTGCATTAGAAGGTACTCCATTTTTAGGGGGAGCTTTTTCGCTCAAAAACAAGCGACAATCTTCGAATATGAACAACAGGGTGGAAGTATTAGAGACGGCTGTCAAATGTGAGCACAAACAGAAGTTTCCAATAGTGATCACCGATCTTAAGGGCAAATGGAACGGTCTGAAATAAATAAAATTACTATTATATATATGCATAGGCTATGGAGTTCTATTAAAAAAAAACGATATACAGAACAAACCTTCGATTTCAACAATCCAAATTAAAAGGTTATTATTATTGAAAGCTGTGAATATCCAAACTAGTACCAACCTGTAATCTACTGCACAATCCCACAAGTTTAAATGCAGTTCCGTCAGAACGTCTTTGGCTATGTATCCAGGAATTGGATAATCCTGAACGTTGAAGAAGTCCAAAATATGCGATATCCAAGAATTCGGTTCTCGGCTCATTCTGTGCCTCAAGGTAGCTCTGTTCAGTCCTAGTGACACAGTAACAACCTATAAATAAAAAATAGAAGAAAAATCAAATTCATTTATTAAGATTTTAAAAAATATTTATTAATTATATTCTATTCTAAGTTCATGGTACGAAGAAGTTTCTGAGGGCTTATGATCAAGAAAAATCACAGATCTTCTTGGGTCTGAGTAAGAACAATCTTCGGATTGTCACGGGGTTTTTAACAGGACACTGTCTCCTCAATGAACACCTCAGTAGATTGAAACTAAGAAGAAACGGCGAATGACGATTCTGTGGGGAAGATGGTGAAACACCAGTACACCTCATCACTGAGTGCGCCGAGACGACAACCATTCGTGCCATGAATTTTGGTACGACTGATATTGGAGATGGAGAACTACCCTCTATAAAACCGTCCCAGATACTGGCTTTTGTCAAAGCCCTGGGACTGTATGATGAGTTATGATTCAAGAAAGGGGGACACAATGGATCTGTAAGGTCGAAGTGATTAACCCCCCTCCCACTCATTCTAAATTCTAAATTCTAAAAGTTCATGGTAATATTTGCAAATATGCTTCTTACTTTCACGTGGTGTGTTTCGTGATTGGCTTGTATCTTAACAGCGACAGTGAACATTTCCCTTTCAGCCCCATGACTGTTTGATCCGGCTAGAACTTTACCATCCGATTGATAAATAGTAGATAATAAATATTTTCCAGCCATAGAATCAGCTTCTCTTAAAGGAGGACTGGTATTAGGAGCTGGCTGCATATCTACATCGAAACAAATTATTTTTTTAATAAAAGGATTACAAACAAAATTTATCGTAATATAAATCTGTCTGTCCAATCTGGCAACATCGCAGACATAATTACTGAATAAAAAATATCCATTACATCGGATTTTCTGTAAAAACTAGCCAAATAGCGTATAAAATGCCTATATGTAAGACAAAAAGATCTAAAACTTTTAAAATTGAGTTTATATGCGTCAGCCATGCCTCGTCCGTCGTCATTTTTATGCAATTTCAATGGTTTATTTTGAAAATGACAGGTCATATATTCCATCGCGATTGGAGAAATGGACCAACAGATGACGAATTACGGACACATATAAGCCCACACTTAAACTTTTACGGTACAAGTCAATATTTATGAGAAACAACATTTTTTATTTTTTTTATCTAAGTATTTTCATAATTATTAAAATTGAGGATAGAATGCACAAATTGAGCACTACATGTAACAATACCTAACAATGTTGGCGGTCTGGTGCGTCTGAAAAGTGGTTCACCCCTATAACATTTTTTTTTATTTTTTCAGATAAAAAAAAGAGATTTGGTGTATGTTACTATATGACATAAAATATGATTGATTGACGTATTCAGTTGTTTTTGGTCACTGCCCGTTTCACCGAAAACGATTACAACTTTTGATTTAAATTAAATGACACCCTTGGTATATTTCTACTTTATTCATTAGAAAATCACACTCTAAATAGAATGACATTTCATAAGTAAACTTTTGACATTTTCGCATATGGTTTATTTGAAATTGTAACATGCGGTTCATAACGACAACTTGCCTCGAAATACCAAGTGTGTGGTACAAAATTATTCGTAAAAAAATGCTTTTTCCAAATATGCTAATGAGCCACCCTCGTTCCATTTGAAAAAATTGAAATATGATTAGAAATACGATTTTGACCTCTTTTAGCCGGCCAGGACAAGACACGAAAGATATTAGACGGTTAAAACTATTTTTACAAGGCTCCTTTCTATTAAATAAAGTAAAAAAATACCGAGGGTGCCATTTAAAAATCAAAAGTTGTAGTCATTTCCGTTGAAACAGGAAGTGACCCAAAACAATTAAACTCGTCAATCAAACCTAATTTATGTCATATACTAACATACCAAATCTCGTTTTTTTATTTAAAAAATTAAAAAAGTTATAGGGCTGAGCCACTTTCGAGACGCATCCGGTATTTTTAGATATGTAATTTAATAAACATTTAAATATACCTACCAGAATGAAAGAGATGTGCATCACTCAACTGTACACAAACATAACCTAAATCATTATCGCCCTTGTATCCACTCACAACATATACACTTGCTTTCTTTATTTTTAAGAATAATTCTCCTTGTTGGCCTAAAATGAATTATTTTTGTTGAAGAAAATTCACAATAAAATTTGTCTACTTGAGTTTTTAATATTAGATTATTGTATACAATGTTACTCAATTTTACAATTTTATGTATACCAGAGGTAATACTATAGAATAAGGACTAACCAGAATACCATATCCCGTCCGCTTCCGTGTATATCGCCAATATGCCCAACCTTTAATTCATGATGCAACGAGATTTCAATGAGCGCGCGTACTCTATTTGATTGTCTTAATAAATTACGACAGACCGAAATGAAATACAGGCAGTCCTCATACTTACGGCAGGTTAGGTTCTTCAAAATAGCGCAAATTAAGTCGAAACGACGTAAGTCGAATCTTATTTTGTCATAAGATCCTATAGAAAATGAAGAAGTTAGGTACTTTTGTAAGATAAAAATACGATAAAAAAAGGAGATGTGCGTTTGTATATATTAATATTATTGTATTTTTAAATAATTGAGGTATGAGAAACAGTGTATTGTATATGTAGTTAAACTCATAATAATACAAGAAACAAAAAAATACGAAAAAAAAGTATTTTTTAAGAAAAACAAATTAGGGCAAGTATTTTTACAGTCCCGCTTTTTCATTATCTAATCAAAAAAGTATTTTTAACTAATATAATAGTAAATATAATTCATACTAATATGGCAACCTCTATGATGGCAACTACAGAAAGTAGACATATTTAGAAAGTATATATTTATATTTTTGGTTGGAACTTTTATTGTGGGTGTCGTCAAAAGTCGTAATAGTTGCTAATTAACTTAATTAAGTAATAATATCAACACTGTCCCGCTTTTTCATTATGAGGATCTGTCAACCCTGCTTGTATGTTGCTAAAATTTTATTGTTTATGTCCAAACTTCTTTTAAAATTTGGATCGTTTCAAAAAATGACGTAACTCGAAACAGTGGGACGTAACTTTGAGGAATAGTGACAAAAATTTGTTCGACGTAACTCGAAACGACGTAACACGAAACGACGTAAATCGAGGACTGCCTGTCAACAATCTTCAATTCGATAGCCCGATTTATCCCCTATAAATTATTGGGGATTAAGCAGTCAGTTCGTATTTTAACTACCAGATCGGGTAGTAGATGCACCCTTTCTCTTGTTTCAATGATTCCGGCCACGTTCTTGTTAGGACACTTCTTAGAATCGATCTAGAATTAAAGACAGTTTCTCGAGCATGACTTCATGTAGTTGTAGCAACTGTCGTTATCGTCGTCTACTACTCTTTACCTATACAGTATTAGCAAGTCTTGTTCTTGGGTCGGTATTTACATATATGTGTGAAAGTGAATCGCTTGAGGATATTATTAAGTTGTAGAAAGGCGAGGTTGTTAGGGCGACCATTTTTTTATAATAAAGAAAACGTCAATAATCGCGGTAATTTGAAATTTCAAATTTTTAACACACTAACACGCCATAACTCAAGAACCAAAAAAAGAGATACTGAAACTTTTTTTTTATTTTGAAGTTAAGTTCGCCGGGATGTTAAATGAGAAAATTTTGATAGGCTTGTTTTTTTTTCGAACTAAATTTTCAGCAACCATGTAACTTTTTTGATTGTATAAAGTTTCATATGGTGTTTGTGAGGAAAATATAGCAGAATCATTAAGAAAGTTTTTAAAATAACTACAATCAATTATTTCTAATGGATTTCGAGATATCGATTTTTGAATTAGGAGTTCTAATAGCGCCCCCGACCACTACCGAGCACCTACTTACACACTACGCTCTGTAATAGGCCATAATTCCCTTTGATCTGGATGGGACTTGGACAAGGAATTTTTGTTAAAACGATTTTCGTTGCAACAGTTTTCAGTACAACAAAGTGGTTTAGTGGTTTAGTACACATAAAGTAAGTAAAGTACTGGATTTCAATTTTCTGATTTTTATACAGCGCGACTATGTCGACTGCGACGAAGCTGCCATGTCCCCTTCCACGTGTCTTAGCGATGTGCACAGTTTTCCGGTTTATTTTATACCTTTGGCAACGTTTGTACTCTTCACTCTTTGTTCAGTACACTTATAAATGCATTGTACGGAAATCGAGACCCAAAGCAGAGCGTTGTCAATGACGTATAAGTAGTATGGGTATAATAATAAAATATTTTGGTGAGGAACTAGTGATTCAACTTTGTGCGGTGGACTGGGCGTAGCAATGTACAGAAATAGGATTCTGGTTATTTATAATTTTTGTGGTAATACCACAACCCACAACCTACTCATTTAAACAGCCAGTCGATTGACAATCATGTATATCCGAGATATTAGCTTATGTTGTTAATAAGTCAGATTTTGAGTTCCATTGACGCTAGTTTATAAAAACTATGGAGACTAGTGTTCTCTGATTCTTGCATATGTACGAGAACAATCGCGGCAGGTAAAGCGCGTGTATTAAAAAACTAGCGAAGATAAACAGCAGGCTGAGTGAGTAAGCTGTGGTAATACTTCAATAGTCAACAGATAAATTTAATTTAACAAAAAAAGGTTAGCATGAGACTGTTTATTTTTTGAAAAAACAATTACCTGGTATTACATTGGAGGCTGCGTCTCTAACCGGCGGATTTACACAAACCAAACCTTCGCCAATGTTAAGAGATAAAACAAATTCGCTTTGGCTATTTCTTCTTCCAGTCGCCTGGATATTTTTTGGGGAATGCTTAGTTTTGGAGTCATATGTTGAATAAAATATGTTGCTTGCGCAATTCTCTGATACTTCATCGCTCGACTCACTGTCAGAATCTAAAATATGATCAGAAAATAAATGAAGTGAAAATTAATAGAGTCCTTAAAAAATACTGAACAAAACTGAACAGAATATATAGCATGAATAGATCCCTGGACTATCAAAGATATCCCTAATTTTTACCTATTTGGACTCCACTTTTAGCCATAATAAAATTATCGTCCAAATCAAAATCCTGCAGATTTCCACCACCATAAACAGGATTGTATAGACTATTTGTTGGCTTAGGCGCTGAAGGGGCCCATAACAATAAATCGTTATTTATTCTATTGTATATCAATTCGTAGATTCTTTTAGATTGTAACTGAACGGAAACTATTGGCAATGTCACTTCTACCAACGTTTCGACGTTCGAACTGGTCGATTGAACGAAATCTTCAAGTTCAGATTTGTCTCCTGGTATCACTAGTTCTTCATTTTCATCTAAAAATAATATCACAGGTTAGTCCGTTAAAGTACTTTAAAATATATAGCAGACAGTAGTATCGACCGACTAGTGAGAATGAAAATCTAAGAACTAGTTCCTAGATTTTCTTAAAATATACATATATTATATATTGATATAGAAGGGTACTATTAAGTACATTGGCAAATTTAGGGGGGAGCGATTTAAGGCAAAAATTTTATATACAGTTCCAGAAATGTTTCCTTTTCAATATACAGTGTCAAACATTGAAAATAAATCGTTTTTTCGTAAATATCTTAATAATCTTTTAGACCATTTTGTTGATTTTTCTCACTTGATATTGGCTAATATCTTTGGTATGGCACAGGAGAATTTTTGGGGGGACAAAATTTCCATTTGTTCTCCATATTAGGTATAAAAAAATTATTTAATTTTTATAACTGAGAGGCAGCGGCAAAAATAATGATACCTAGAGTATCAATTTACCGTGAATGTCAACAAAATCGACTAAAAGATTATGGACGACAAACCACGATAAAAAAGATATTAACGATAAGCCACGTATTTTTAAAATGTTGACACATACTGCCACAACACTGTATTAATTTTAAATGATTATAATCAAACATTATACCAGGTGTGTCTCAAAAGCGGCTAACCGTTTCATAACTTCTTGTTTCACCGGAAATGACTACATCTTTTCATTTTTAAATGGCACGACGATTAAATCCCGACGACGAAAAGAGTTTTTTCCGAAACGTTAAGCATTTTTTTGTTCATTAGGCAAATTTGTATATCTGTAAACCTAACTTCTGGCAAGTAGTTTCCGTTTGGGATTAACGCCCAGAAGTGTTTACAAAAAATAACTATTTTATTTTGTAGATTTTCTTGCCGTTGTGAAATACCCATATAGGATTTTTTGGAGAGATAATATGTCAACTTTTGCCATTTCCGCTTAAAAAATACTGTATTTTAAATTTCAATCTAGAGTGCCTTTGTTAAAAACACTAATTTTTAATCAAGGAGCCTTGGAAAAATAGATTTGATTGTCTAATGTTTTTAGTGTCTTGTCCTGGCCGGTAAAAGATGGCCAAATCGTATTTTTAATCATATTTCAATTTTTGAAATGGAACGAGGGTGGCTCATTAGCATATTTGAAAAAAAGCATTTTTTTACGAATAATTTGGTTTGGTTTACTTATACGTCAATCAATCCTAATTTATGTCATGTACAGTACGTCTGCTGGATCTGTGTCTATAAAAGCAATGCGGACAAAAAACATTTAAATAAACAGCAATATATTTTATACGTCGACTTGACGAGTACGTCACCGCAAATCGCTCCGCCCACTCATTTTATTTTCTACTTGCAAATTTGTCGAATTTTTATTGATGGGACGCGTCGTCTAATTTTTTACGAAAAACATCGAGAGAATATCGTTTCCCCTCTCACGGACACCCCGTAGCTACAGAACGGACAGACGTACTGTACTAACATACCAAATCTCGTTTTTTTTATCCGAAAAAATAAAAAAATTATCGGGGTGAGTCACTTTTGAGACACGCACCCGGTATATTTTTAGTATATAATTAAAAAAAAAATGTTAATTTTCAGACTACCCACTTTGATGCAATCACTCGTCATGGTTTGTAGTTATTTTGAAAACAAAGCATTTTTGAACCTATATTTATATAAACTTTTTGTTAAAAATATCAACCACTAAACTTTGACTACACACTTAAATAACAATTTGTGTTTTAAACATTTCTCGACCACAGTATTAAATATATTCTTATATAGTCTGTCCAACAATAGAAGTTACACAGTGCCAGTTGCTGTATATCACTGGTCCCTTCTCTTACTGGACAGACTTGAGATATACCTTTATGATGTTTATTATGTGGAGTATCACTTTCATGTACAACTCTTTTAGCACTAAAGGGACCTGGTTCAGAGTTACCCTGATTCTCAAAAGCATCATACAACGAATGCGTCATTGGATCAGATATAACTATGTTCTCTTCACAGGGACTCTTAGGATACACCTTAATACATAACCTTAAAAAATTAAATATTATACAATCTCAGTGAATTAAGAAAAAATTGTTGCCGCGCATTGGTTTGTATTCAATTACATCACTATATTAAAGTAAGATGAAAAATCAACTACAGAGTGTTAAAAAGTGCCTAAATGACCTAATGATCCTGAAATAATGTGATAATGATAATAAATGTCACCAAAAACGTGTGATGGTTATATCAACTAATATTTAATAAGACCTTTAAGCTTATTTCACTGAGTTTCACATAAGTTAATTGAAATACCTAGTCTGAGGAGTACTTTGTTCTATGGAACTATATTTATCATCTTTTCCTGATCTACCGATGTGTAAGCCCGTACAATGCTCAGATTCATAATAGTAAATGTCTAGAAGTTTGCATTCCAGAGAATACTCGCCGACTGTTTGGTTTGTTACGAATATTGAGTGAAAATTGGCATCATGCAACTGGAGAGATACATAATCTGGTCTGACATTCCGCTCCCACCATGGAATTTTGCTCATGTCATGTGCAGGTCGAAAGTCTGGTATGGGAAACCTAAAAATCGTTTTTAAACACGTCACAATCAACTAAACTACCTATTGAATAAAAAACGTAGGAAGGAGTCTAACTTTATCTTTATATTTATGCATAAACGACAAAATCGACATCATGGGAATGAATCAACGTCATTGAATTTGATTTTAATTTTTGCCAATTTGTTGGGCTTATTTTATGTTAATTCTTGTTTTTTTATAATTTCTTCTATGCCAAGTGTATACATTTAGAAAGATATTGTGATACTTCAAATATAGTAACTTATGCAACATGCGATTGTTGCCAAGCAAAAACCATAAAATATAATAGAACTACTTTTCACTAGTAAGTATTATATATGTTACAAGTAGTAAAACAATCAATTACGAAATTCATATAGAATTAACTAATTTTATATTTATTCTTTCATTTTGGCATTTATTTAAAAATAATTAGGCTACCTAAATTTCACTTAGTTAGTTTAGTAGTTTCAGTAACGTATATTCAGTATATATTTATGTTATTAAATAATTATATTAACTATATTATTCTATTTACTATATAATTTTTTATCAATCTTAGTAACTAATAGCATTTACTGACTCAATATACCAAGTGACCAACTAAGAATGGAAGCCGGGTGTCTCAGAAAGTACTTATTGTATAACATTTAGAACAAAATTTTAATAAGTAAATCCGTCAACGAAAATCGTTGTAATTTATTTTCAACTTGGAAAAATGTCCGCTATGGCTAATTAGAAAACGGAATTTTTTTTCAAAAATATGCATGTAAAGAGGTATTTTCAATATCGAAACTCTGGTTTGGGTTAATGAAATTAAACAAAGTAGGGTTCCTTTTTCCTTAATATACAGGGTGGCGGGCACCTCATTCGATTCGTGTGTTTATACGAAAACGGAAATATGTAGAAACAAAACATTTTATGGGTATATGTGGAAAGACAATGTACATAATTTAAAATTATTTTGAAATGTACCGGGTACGTCAGAACTAAGATCCACACCAAAGTTATATTGGTTCTTACGGAACACCCGGTATTTTATTTCATATTTGGATCCGTCGATACAAAATAAAGCTTTATTATAAGGGTCAAATATGTTTACAAGCTTTGGTGTTTGAGATTTTTAAAGATATTTAAATATGCATGCTATAATGAAAAAGATTGTCAACACCCTGTACATTGCTTTTCAGAATTAATTCTTGTGCTGACCTTTCAGCCAAAGAAATAAACTTTACTGAAAAATTTGGTTGCATCGTTTAATGTATACAGGGGTATCAAAAATTGCTAGTCTATTTTAAATATTTATTTTACACAAAAACTTCGTTATTTGAAATACAACACCCTGTATTTTTTTAAATAAATCGAAGCAGCTTCAAATGCTCTTTCAAACTATTGTTATATTAGGGTTTCCTATACCTATCTAGCTTACATTTTGAATAAAGAGCAATTTCTCAATAAAATGGCAACCAAGAGGGCTAGTGTCGTCATTGCAAGTTTCTGGTGACAGTTAGTAGCTATTTTCAAAATCAAAATTAGTTTTTAGACTTTATTTAAATTTATATCAGTTTACTTTTATTTAATATACCTATAATAGTTTAATAAATGATATTTATTAAATATATATTTATAATTCTATCAAGAAATACGAAGAAGTAGTTCTGTGATTTATTTTACGATGACTTGTAGATATAAGGATTTTCTATAAAAGAGCCAAATACAGCAAATTCATTTCCTTCACTTCCAACGACAGGTTTCTGGCTAATAGGATTTTTATAAACCTCACTACTAGTTCTGCGAAATACTACAAGTAGTTTTTCAAAGGAACGCTTATCAGGAAGATTCCTATTTGGATATCTTTGAACATAAGCCCTTGAGGCCAAGAAGCAATTTTTCTCAGAAAATAAAATCACTAGTAACATATCCATTCGTTGCGCCAGCAGATACTGCTTTATTTTTCTTGATAAAATAATGAATACTTACTTATTAAACTACTAGTTGAAGCCTGGCGCATCCGCCACAACATCAGGAAAAAAATACTTTTTATTTTTTTTAATTAAATGAAGAACAAACACAACTACGACAGTTTTTAGAAGAGCCAATTAGCTATCTTTTAGTAAAAAAAGCAACTTTCTAGAGCAAGTCGTTACTTCAGTAGAAACGACACAGATAAACATTAGCATTTATATATGTAGATTGTAGGTAAATTTAAGTAAACTGTTATAAATCTAAATAATAATGTCCATAAACTAATGTCGATTTTGAAAATAGTTAATAAATATCACTAGAAAATTACTATGGCAACACTAGCCATCTTGACTGCGATTTTATTGAAAAATCGCTTTTTATTCAAAATATGAGCAAGATAGGTATAGGAAACCCTAATATAGTTTGAAAGAGCATTTGAATCTGCTTCGATTTATTTTCAAAAATACAGGGTGTTGCATTTGAAATAACAAAGTTTTTATATAAAATCAATCCTTAAAATAGATCAGCAATTTTTGGTACCCCTGTATAAATTTAAGGAAGCAATAACATTTTTCAGTAAAGTTTATTTCCCTACCTTTAAACTCAGCACAGGAATTAATTCTGAAAAGTAATGTAGAGGCTGTAAACCAAACCAAACCAAATCTATTCTATTGTAGCATGCATATTTAAATATCTTCAAATATCTCAAAAACCAAAGATTTTAAATATATTTAACCCTTATAATATATGCTTTTTTTGGGCCGATAATCCAAAAATGAAATAAAATACCGAGTGTTCCATAAGATAAAAAATATAACTTAGTAGCCTAACTTAATATTTTCTCTTAATTTTTTCTGTTACAGAGAAGATAGAAGGATGTGGTTTGCGCTGACTTTTTGGAAATTTTGTGTTTTATTTAACTATTCAAAAAGAAACATAAGCCCACGGCCACACAGAAAGCGTTTTTAGCGCTTTGCATTTTTTGCGTCTCAAGCGCTTTTTGCGATATTACCGTTTTAAGCGCTTTTTTCGATTTGTGTCCATTAAAAACACGCAAAAGACACGGCAGGTCTGCAGTTTCTATCAAGATGTCAATTAGTAACGTCACAAGCTCGTGGATTCCCGGCCCGTCCAACAATCAATCCTGTGAGAAAGAGATAGGCGAGATCGGCGCCGTTAGCGTTGAAGAGACGAAGATAAAAGATGCTGGGATTGAATCGTGGACGGGCCGGGGTATATATTCGGAGACAAACACAATCTACTGCTAGTGCCAGTGGTGTGTGTAAAAATAATAATAATTATTTGCCATTTATTTTACGAATTTTAGTTTATACAGGGTGGCGCCTCTCATACGCCGCGGGGGCTTCAAGGAGAACAACAGTTTGTATTGAAAGGAAATTTTGTGAACACATATATAGGTTAATTCAGAGCTCTTTTTAAAAATATAGAGAGTTCTATAGGGTGTCCCCAAAAAAGTTACATATAAAAGTTGTGTTTTTTTGTAATGGAACACCCTATATATTAATTGATT
Source organism: Sitophilus oryzae (assembly GCF_002938485.1). Classification (NCBI taxonomy): domain Eukaryota; kingdom Metazoa; phylum Arthropoda; class Insecta; order Coleoptera; family Curculionidae; genus Sitophilus; species Sitophilus oryzae. The sequence continues at coordinate 10,502,353 of NW_022145945.1, forward strand.
TTCGGATTCTGGGAGAAAAATAAAGGTTAGTTTTATTAGAGAAGTATATGACTAAAATGTAAGGTTTTTGACATATTTAATATTTTCTAAAAATAAAGAACAATTTTTAAATTACAATAAAAGCTACCTAAATTGGAATTTACCCAGTAAAACCTAATATGTAGTTAAATTAACTATTGTACTTTTAATCAAATTAAAACTTGGTCCAAAAAGTTATACAGGGTGAGACAAAATTAATATTGAATATTGGTCATCTTCAAAAGTATGTTACTGTTTTATTTTAAATGGAACACCCAGAATATTATTCCAATATTCAATAGAGAATTCATTTCTCCTCAAAAAACTATTAAGGTTGCCTACCCCTCAAACAAAGATTTTCCTAGATATTTTCATTTACATGATTTGATCTGAGTAGATCTTTATTATTTGATAAAATCTAGTTGGCTGTGATATGTCTGACTTTACTTCAACATAGCTGTCTAATTAGTCCAACTTTAACAACTAGTTATCATTTTGTGTCAGTTAAAACAAAAAAATTTCTCAGAAATTTGCCGAAAATGCAAACTTATCCTACATCAGAGAGAATTGATGTGATTCTATTAGTTGGTGAATGTAGTGCGCATTCACCAATTAATAGAATACTTATAAATGCTCCTGATTTTATCTAGTCTGTTTTTTTATGAGGATATGTTAAAGACAGTGTTTACAAAACTCGACCAACTATTGTCGACAACATTAGAGAAATTATTGTAGCTGCATTTTGACGTAGAACTCCACATATGTCTTTTAATGAAAAGATCCTTTTGAAAAGACAATCATTTTATGCTTAACACGAAAGGAAGCAGTTTGAGCATTTGATTTCATCTAGCTAATTTGTGTCAAATAATTATAGGTTTATATCTAGTTTTTATTCTATAATAATTAAAATATGTTTTAAACGTGTATCTTTTTATTGCCGTTGAGTATTTTACTCTACAATGTTTAATTTTAGTTAAATTCACAAAAGGTATATCACAGGCACCCTAGATTTTTTCAAATAATAAAGATCTACTGACGCAAAATCATAAAAATTAAAATATCTAGAAAAATTTTCGTCTGAGGGGTAGGCAACCTTCATAATATTTTGAAGATATATAAATTCACCATTGAACACCGGAATAATATACTGGGTGTTCCATTTAAAATAAAGGAGTAACTTGCTTTTAAAAGTGACTAATGTTCTATATTAATTTTGTCTCACTCTGTATAACTTTTCGGGCCAAATTTCAATTTGGTTTAACATACAATGGTTACTGTAATTAAATATCAGGCTATACAAGGTCAACTAAAATTTAGTTAGCTGTTATCGAAATTTAAAATTTACTCTTCATTTTTACAAAATGGAAAATATGTCAAAATCCTTAGATTTTAGGTATATGCTTTTTTGATAAAACTTACTCTATTTTTTCCCTAGAATCCGAAAATCAAATAATATATAGGGTGCTTGGTTTGGTTTGGTTTGGTTGGTTTATCAGAAAAAACACAACTTTGATGTGTAACTTTTTTGGGGGACACCCTGTATAATTCTATATATTTTTATAAAATGCTTTCAGTTAGCCTACATATGCTGCCAAAATTTTATTTCAGTATAAACTACTGTTCTCCTTGGAGCTTCCGCGGCGTATGAGAGGCGCCACCCTGTATGTGTATATTTTTTTATGTTGTAGTGTTGTGGTTAGTACTTGTTATAATTATAATATAATATAATAAATAATTATTATTATATAATAGAATAGTAAATATTGCTAGTTGCTAATGCAATTTTAGGACATGATTTATGAAACTTTTTGGAGTGAAACTTCTTTACGCGCGTTGGGAGTAAAAATTCAAGGCCGTGACATACGAGATAGTGAGACGGCCCTGACACACGAGCTCGTTGTAACGAAACGTGTTGACGGCTTAGAAATACGTAGTGACGCGACGTGTATTTGTGAGCAGTCCACGTGTTTATCAAAAATATTGATATTTGAATACAAATTTTGTAAAAGTGAATCAAATTATTACGTGTAAAAAAAACATTTGTTAGACGTAAAAAACTATTTTTTACGCGTATAAAACTATTTGTTACTGGTAGAAAACTATTTCTTACGCCTATAAAACTATTTGTTACTGGTAGATTTTAGAATGAATTTTTGAATTCTAAATTCTAAACTGGTAGATATCTATTTTTTACGCTTATAAAACTACTTGTTACGTGTGAAAACCTATTTGTTACATGTAAAAAACTATTTTTTTACGCGTCAAAAACTTATTGTTTCTGGTAGAAAACCTTTTGTTATACAAAAAAGATATGTTTTACGTGTAAAAAACTATTTATTACACGTAAAAAACTAATCAAAAACTTATTGTTTCCAGTAAAAACCATTTTTACCCAAAAATATATTTTTTACGTGTAAAAAAACTATTTGTTACATGTAAAAAACTATTTTTTACGCGTCAAAAACTATTTTTTACGCGTCAAAAACTATTTGTTTCTGTTAAAAAAAACCTTTTTTACGTAGAAAAAAACACTTTTTACGCATAAAAAACTATTTTTTACGCGTAAAAAAATACTCTTTTAATTAATTACTTTTTCAACATTTCAAACTACACTTTTTCAAACATTTCCTTCAAATTTTTGAATTTAATAGAATCTTCCTAAACAATAGATGTTCTTTATAAAAATATTTTTAGATAATACCTTAAAATGAAAAAAATGCATACTATTTAATTTATTTTTATTGTATTATTAAATATAACGTCCGCCTATGACGGGGTCTCATCTTAGAAAACGCTAAAGACGCTACAGAAAACAAACTGATTTGTTTTCATTTTCGTTTTTTGCGAGACACGCCGAACGCTACACGCTTTTGGTGTGGCCACTCCTATATAATCCTGTTATTTTGTTTTAGTGGCTAAAGACGCTTCACGCTAAAAACGCAAAAGACGCTTTCTGTGTGGCCGTGGGCTTAGGCTCCTATTCATTTTTTATGCAAGAGCGCAATATCCGTTATAGTCCATTTCCCTCGAGAAAAAAAACGCCAAATTGTGATACAAGCATGAAATTTGGCAAAGTTATAAAAAACGATATTTTAAGAGATTTGACCCGATTAGCCACCCTCCCAGACCCGGAGGACACCCCATATCGCCATTTTTTCAAAATGGCGGACAAAAATTTCTTACATCTTAGGCTTTTTTAATATGTGCGATATTATACTCTCTATATTATATTATTCGAAGATGGAGAATCCAAGAAAAAATGTTTCAGGTCGATATGACCTTTACTGACCTTGAAAACTGCTTTATGATTAAAAAAGTTGACATTCTTGCAGATTTTGGTTAAAAAAAATTAAACGGCTAGCATGAACGAATTTATAACAAAAATAAGTAATTTACATTAAAAAAGTGAAAAAAAAAACGTGTTTTCCAAAATTATAGCTGTCAACGACGATCATAGGCGGCGCATGGATTTTTTGAAATATTTGTTAAAATTTTCCGGAATTGACTAAATGAAACTGAATGGCCTAAAAAAAATAAAATAAAAATATTTTAATTTTTCGGGGAATTCTCATCCAGGCGACCTGTCAACCCTGTACGCATTACGCAATCCGCATTGCTTATTGTTAAATATTTGTTAAAAAAAAAATCTTAAATCTTAACTTTAGACTGAATGTTGGCGATATTATACTCTATATTATATAATTCGAGGATGGAGAATCCAAAAAAAATGTTTCAGGTCGATGTGACCTTTACTGACCATGAAAACTGCATTATGATTGAAAAAATTGACATTTTTGCATACTTTGGTAAAAAAAATTAAACGGCTAGCATAAATGCATAACAAAAATAAGTAATTAATATTAAAAAGGTAATAAAAAGGTGGTTTTTAAAATTATAGTTGTTTACAACGATCGTTGGCAAAACATGTATTTTTTTAAATAATGTTAAAAATTTAGAAAATTTGTCAAAATCAATTAAATGAGATTGAATGGTCTTCCAAGTGATTTTAAAGCAAAACAGAAATAAATGGTTTCTAGTTGATACTGATTGATCTTGATTAAATTCTAATGAAGAAAATTATATACTTATTAAAAAAAGCAGGATAAATTTCAAGTCTTTATTTAGGTAACTTGTTTATTTTCACATGTCCCTTGATAAATCGTACATGCAGGAGTGCAAGGAAGTCCTGCTTTGCGACAGGAACATCGTATGCTTTCGCACTGCCCTCTACACCCACATTTTTCCAACCCTCTTAAAGCAGTCCAAATTTGGGGTTCCTCACTCCACTTGGGCTCCCATCGATCCAGTTTTAATGTCCAACCTCATTTTTCAGGTGAAGGATGTTTTTCATCATGAATTAAGGACCGACCCATATTTGTCCCGCTTGGTAGGCAGTCCTACGACACTGCTCAATAAGGCTTCCTTTTGTTGGTGCACACCAAGGACTGTATATATTCTAAAGGACTGTTCGATCGCGTCAAATCGCCGCTGTCGTAGTCGCCGTGGAATGCTACGTCACGCGCTGACCAGCGCGGATGGTTATTCTAGCGGGACAAAATCTCAAGAGCAATGTTTGGGACTTAAAATCTAAATTCTATAAAGAACGTAGCAAATGGTCTAATATATAGCAACTATATGGTTAAATTTATTTATTTATTAACAACTTAATTTATTTTAAATAAATACAAGATAATAAAACTATGATATTATTCGTACATGACACACAAAAACCGTATTGTAAACTATTGCCAAATACATAAAATTATGATATCAAAAAACTCTTTAGCAGTTTTTTTTAATTAATTTGTAATCTTGTGACACCCTCTATAATTTATTTTAAAAAAATATATTTTATTTTGAAAATAATAAATAAGATAGGTATTTTAATTAGTATTAAAATTTTTAACACTCGGTAATTGTAAATTCATACATATATAGTAAGTATCTAAGACAATTTTTAAACTCAGTGCCTTTTGATGGAGTTGTTTTGTTTTTATACTATCCGATTGAAATGAATCTTTTTGGACATTCACCTGTTAAGCTTGAACTCCCTATGACTATAACTACCTGTGTTGGTAACTATTGGTAACTCAAAAGATCTACATCATTCAATATATCGATATTTGAAAAAAAAGTGAAAGTTTGATATCTGCAGAACAAAGGCACGAAGGATTTTAACAAATAATATACGTACAGTAGAAAAGTACATACCTTTGGCAATCTTCAACATAATTTGGGTTTGGAATAAAATGTATAAGCACTTGTAAATATTTTGTTTTCGTATGATCTCTGCCTTGCTCAGCAGAAAACGACCAAATTTGGTTGATAAAAATGTATCGAAATACAAAGAATATTCATGCATTTTTGTATCAATTGGAATGTCTACTATTTATTCTTATCAGTACACATTTTTGGGTTATTTCTAACCAAACGCTTTTGTCCCGCTAAATTTATCTTCCAACGCACTGTGCGCTCGTCCGTCAAATGCAAAAATAACTGTCACTGTCTAAAATCTTTAGCGCCAACTTCAACTCGGTCAGTAGATGACGTAAAAAAACTGACAGTGCAGGAAGATACGAATCGAACTATCCTTATCTCTATAGTATCCTTGGGTGCACACATTGCTATTTGTCTATCATCCCTACAAAATTGCACTTTTCTTAACTCATTGACCTTCGATAACTGGGTCATGGCGTCGTATAGCTTCACCGTGAATGCTTCTATTTGACCAATTATATTGATTAGCCTCTGATTGTAAAAGAATATATACCCGGCCAGACTTTTTAGCTTCCAACTTTGGAAAACGAGCCAAATTTTTTTGTCTAAACTTATCAGTTTTTTCTCGTTTAACTTAATTTTCCGGAATCCCTTGAAGCTCTGCTAACCTCACATGATACATGTGGAATAAATCTGCCATCCTAAACGCATAGTTATAAGAATCACAAAGCTTTTTCTGCATAAAAATAAGCAGGTCAGCAAAAGCCATATCTTCACACATTAATTCATCACTATCTGATTTAGTTGGGCACTCATTCTGTCTCGCTTTATTATAAACGTTTGCGAGGCATTTAGGATGATACTGACTGTCTTGGGCTACCAAGTCTCCTTGAGTTACATAAGCGACCAACTCAAAATCTTTAAGTACTGCAGCACACCTCTTTACATTTTTAGAAATATCATCTATGGCGCATTTTCGTAGAGGATTTTTTCGAAAACCTGGGGCTTTACACAAAAAGCACATTGTCCTGCTAAAGATTCGAAGAGCACGCAGAGAGTTTTCTTTAATTCTTGTGACGATGAAGGTTCAGATTCGTGTTCAAGATGGTCGTTTTCTTGGATTTCGCTCTTTTCCTGGAGTTTTTTAAAAAGTCTTTTTAATCGATCTCCAGTATATAAGAATATATATATATATATATTATAATAAATATATAAGAGCATTATATTTTTCAAACGCCGACTTTATTCCATCTCCTTCATGTAAAAAATTAGCTGTGTAAAAAATTAGCACATGTCTCAATTCACTCAACTGTGACGGATTTGCAGCAATTGTTTCATAACCTGTTTTAGATTTTTTGACTGGATTATTCAGGAGGGTTTCTGAGTTGACCTCTTTTTACTTGACATGTACAATAATTTTCCCAGTTTATAGAAACATTTTGCCCGATTAATGATTTTCTTGTTAAAATTGGTTTTGGTTTTGACAATTTCAGTCTTTAAAATCTAAAACCAGCAATATGCAAATTTAGTTTTCGGCGTGACGATACAAACGATAAAACAATAAGCAATACGGATTGCGTAATGCGTACAGGGTTGACAGGTCGCCTCGATGAGAATTCCCCGAAAAATTAAAATGTTTTTATTTTATTTTTTTTTATTTATTTGCTATAAAATCATTTGGAAGGCCATTCAGTTTCATTTAGTCAATTCCGGAAAATTTTAACAAATATTTCAAAAAATCCATGCGCCGCCTATGATCGTCGTTGACAGCTATAATTTTGGAAAACACTTTTTTTTTAACTTTTTTAATGTAAATTACTTATTTTTGTTATAAATTCGTTCATTCTAGCCGTTTAATTTTTTTAACCAAAGTCTGCAAAAATGTCAATTTTTTTTAATCATAAAGCAGTTTTCAAGGCCAGTAAAGGTCATATCGACCTGAAACATTTTTTTTTGGATTCTCCGTCCTCGAATTATATAATATAGAGTATAATATCGCCCATATTAAAAAAGCCTAAGATGTAAGAAATTTTTGTCCGCCATTTTCTCAAAATGGCGGTATGGGGTGTCCTACGGGTCCGGGAGGGTGGCTAATCGGGTCAAATCTCTTAAAATATCGTTTTTTATAACTATGCCAAATTTCATGCTTGTATCACAATTTGGCGTTTTTCGATAAAAATTTGCTCGAGGGAAATAGACTATTATAGTTGACGCGCCCTCAAGCTACCATAGCAAAATCTACAGAGACAACGTTTATAATTAGGTTGGAGCATAGACTTAAAATAAAATATAGACTGAGCATCTCATTCATAAATAGCTGGAACATGCAGTTAGACACTGTTTTGTTATTGTTGTGTTATTGTTTTAGGTTATAACGAGTGCGACACGAACGATAGATAGGTTGTCTCTGTCGTAACGGTCGTTCCCTGACGACTCTGCCGAGAAACACAACACTGTCTTTCGTTTCTCAAGTATACCTGAACTCTCCGTATCATAGCCGGGTAATTTTTTTATTTTAATGAAGCTATAATTAAATTAAAAATATATCGTATTTAAACTTTTTTATATTTTATTAAGATTTAGGACAGGTTTTTAAATAAAAGTTTAGAAAAAAACGTCTTAGAGTACAAAAAGGATAAAAATAATAAAATACACGTTATAGAAGAAATTTTATAATCGAAATTACGTAATTTTTGAAATTAATAATAAATTATTAATTTTAGTCAAACATTTACAACCCCTAATATTAATTAAAACAGGATCTATTCCACAGATATAATAGAATCGGCGACAGGGAGAAAAAAAAAATATGATTGTTGTAATTTTTTTTCTGGTTAAGTGATGTCTTATGTAAATTATAGAAAACATAAATCTGTTCCATTAAAGCAAGGAAGGTGATAGGAAGTGGATAAAATAAAAACTACATTTATTTAACTCGGTACTGTATTATACCGGGTGCGTCCCAAAAGTGGCTCATCCCCCATAATTTTTTTATATTTTCAAATAAAAAAAACAAGATTTAGTATGTTAGTACATGACATAAATTAGGATTGATTGACGCATTCAATTGTTTTTGGTCACTTCCTGTTTCACCGGAAATGACTATAACTTTTAATTTTTAAACGGCACCCTTGGTATATTTCTACTTTATTCGATAGAAAATGGCACTCTGAATAGAATGACACATCATATGTCAACTTTTGACATTCTCGCATATGGTTTAATTGTAATTGTAACACGCGGTTCATAACGACAATTTGACTCGAAATACCAAGTGTGTGGTATCAATATATTCATAAAAAATGCTTTCCAAATATGCTAATGAGTCACCCTTGTTCCATTTGAAAAAATTGACATATGTATGATTAAAAATACGATTTGTACATCTTTTAACCGGCCTAGACAAGACACGAAACCCATTAGACGATCAAAACTATTTTTCCAAGGCTCCTTGATTAAACCTTAGTGTTTTTAACAACACCATGGCACCCTGGATTGAAATTTAAAATACGATTTGTTTTTAAGCGACAATGTCAAAAGTTGACATATGATATGCCATTCTATTCAGAGTATCATTTTTTATCGAATAAAGTAGCAATATACCGAAGGTGCCTTTAAAAATCAAAAGATGTAATCATTTCCGTGAAACAGGAAGATACCAAAAACAATTGAATACGTCAATAAATCCTAATTTATGTCATATACCTACTAACATACAAATCTGTTTTTTTTATCTGAAAAAATAAAAAAGTTATAGGGGCGAGCCACTTTTGAGACGACCCGGTATATTAAAAAATATTGCTTCATAATGTAATATCATTTTAAAATTCTTGTATGTTATTTTAGATTCTCAAGATAATTTTAGAATAAACCGGAATATATTTTTAATAAAAGCATTATTAATTATTAACAGGGTTATAATTATGATTTTGTTACAATGTAAGTAAGTAAATAATGTAATGTAAGAGAAAAAATTCAGATTTTACATTTTACTAAAATATTATCTAAATAAGCGCCTTTCTACAACAACGCCACTTACTCCTAATGGGTATATTGAGAGTTGCCTACCGGTCGAAAGTTGTTTCAAGACTTAAATGGATTATTTAAGTCAAATTTCTTGCAAATTTGGCACTGACGAACCATATTTTATAGTTCTTGAACAGAAAAAGTCAATAAAATAAACAATTAAAGACTACAAGCTAAGAAAATGCGTTAATACAGCCGGGGATATAGCGGCAACAAAGCTTTACCGCACACGTGCGACGCGTACTACAAGGTAATAAATGAATGAATAGGCTCCCTCGCTTCTAATCGGTGTTGTCATATTGTAAAGAACTTATCCTCTTTAAACAGTATCCGACTTATAATTTAGTAGTATAAGGACTATTTAATACATCTTTGGAATATTAAAACCTACTTTATTAAACTGTAGTATTAATATCTCAAAATATGTGTATAACAAGAAAAAAAATATTGATAATATTAAAGACGTCACAACATAGGCTGGATGAGGAAGGCTCGGTCGACTGTACCCAGAAGTAAACATGTGTACAAAAAATATTGTCTGTCCGCGTTGAGATGTAAATAGTGTAGTCTATATTTTATTTTAAGTCTATGGGTTGGAGTGAGAGAAAAGCGACGGTGTGCTGTTGCGGCGTTGCCGGTACGCCTTTCCCTATCAAGTAAAATCACGATCGCAAACCAATTATTTTTAAACTACTTTTTTTTCGAAAAGATAACTAGATAAAATCATTAGATATGTTTCTGAGCATCTGAAATGGAATTATAAGGATATCGTTAGGGTGTCATTTTTTTTATAACGATAAAACGTCATAAATCGCGATAATTTAAAAACTCAATTTTTTAACACATAATACGTCATAACTTAAGAACCACTTTAGACATTGAAACTTTTTTTATTTTGAAGATCGGATCTTTTGCTATATGTTTAAATAAGAAAAATTCGATAAGGTTGTTTTTTTCCCTTCAAAAATTTTAAACAACCCATCCATACTTGTAGTGCATAGCAATTTTCAGAAATCTTGTAACTTTTTTAATTGTAAAAATTCTCACATACTGTCTTCGAAGAAAATAGACAAAATTGTGCACTGCGCCTGACCAGCACAGTTATTAGAGAGATATCGGAAAACCGAATAGCGACATCCAGTATTTACGCGTACCTTATCATGGTTACGATATACGCGAGTCAATTTTTAACGCAACACCCGCTAATAACGGAACCGCCTGACGTAATTTGCGGACCAATTACACCAAGCGCTCTTTCTAAATAACCTCTGATAACGTTTAAAAATTACTTAAATGGGCATGTGCGGGTATTTGACAACCGGAGCCGGCCGGCGAGATCTTTTATTTTAGGTTATGTGTGAATTGTTTTGACTTATTGCTTTAGTTTTATTAGGTAATTTGATATTTAAGTAGCTGGGATTAGTTTTAATTAAATAAATATGGCCCAAAATATGGATTCCACCTCTTCCAATACTAAAGAACCTATAAAGAGTCTTAGGTTTACAGCAGATGACGACTTAGCCCTTCTAAGAGAATTTGTTGCTTGTTGCCCTAAACCCATTGGCAGTCGTTGAACAATAAAGCACTGGAAATAAGCACTTTAGCCCTTTAGTTTTAAAATACCTAGTAAACAAAACAATTTCAAAGTTTTAAATTCAAAGTTAGGTTAAGTTTAAATAGCGGACGCGACGCGATCAGAATTCTTTCCGATCCGATAACTATAAATGAAGAGAGTTAATACCACCTCACGTAAAGGAAATTACACCTGGCCTTATTAACGTCCATGCACGCTATTCGGTTTAGCGATATCTCTCTATTACGCTGTTTATTGTTATTTTACGCGAGTTTATTTTTGCGCACAGGAAATTTGACTCGTTTGCACATCGTCATAAAAAACAATTTTCGTACCACGAATTAGGGACAAGATTTTTATCTGTATACTTATAGGATACCTAATCTGTGACTGTACCTAAATCATATTATTAAACTATAAATTGAATGATTCCTAATTTATTAATAAATCGAAGAAGAATTTAGTTTCTAATGGTTATATTATTTGAACATACCTTAATTTAAAATTCAAAAATGGACAGATCACTTTCAGGTCTAAAGTAGATTCATTTTCAGCTGTGTTTATGGTCGGTTTGTATTGTGCCTGATTTGTACCCCATATGTTCGTCCCTGTCTTAACTGAGGTACATATTGGGGGACAATTTAATAAGCCAGTAATCCTATCTATTATAGATATATCACATTCTACAGAGCACTTATCCATATAAATCCTGCAAAAAAGAATATCAAAAAATTATATAATATCGTCCTATTGCTGCCAAAAGTCACTAACTTACTTTTTATTACTTCCGAGAAAAACGCATCAAAAGATTAATTATATTGCATAAAGTTTTTGTTAGTGACTATTCGGTATTAAAATACAGCATAAATAGGCAAAAATCGTAGTTAATAACTTTTTCAATCGATTCTCCGCTTCAAAATATAGTTAGTAATTGAATTTTTAGGTTATTCGGAAAAATGTTAGTCAATGACTTTTGGCAGCAATAGGACGATATACAGGGGTGCTACTACTAATTCGAGTACGAGCATTGGTATCTCGGAAACCGTAATAGATACGAACATGGTTAAATTGGGGCGTAAAAAAAAAATTGCGCTTTGGGGTGTTCACTAAGATGCCATCAAAAAAGTTTTAAAAATTTCAAGGATTGCTGAGTTTTTTGGAAAAAACGGATTTTTTTGAAAATCAATTTTATTTTTTTCTGTCGTTGCTTTTTAGAAAGTAAAAAAACTAATTGCACATTCTCATTGCCACTTTATTAGGGTTATCTGATAGTATTTTTATATTTTCAAATTAGCTGATAGTTTGTGAGATACAGAGGCCAACTTAATTTCTTTAAATACGGACCTGCATTTTTTATTTTAGGTTATGAAAGAACTCGGTATCCTAAGTACAATGATATGCCACACTAAATACTTTTTTTTGTTTTGGACATTTGAGCACAATTTATTTAAACTAATTTCAAGTCCAGCCCTGTTTTTTTTTAAATATTTAATCTGTTCATCGTTCCAATATTGATAAGCCTTCAAAGTTAACAATGAAGTGGGGTAAAACATTGAATACGGAAAATCAAATGCAATAAAATAATAAAAAATAATATAAAATAAATAATATGTATATGTGAAATCAGTACATCTCAGCATTTACAATAAAGAGTACAAAATGCATTCGGAAGTATAAGAAGATCTGTTCCAAGAGCTATAAATAAAACTGAACGAAAAATAAATTTGTGCAATAGGGAGGGTTATAACCTTTTCGAACTAGAAACTAGTTAGTAGAAGTTAACTAATTTATAATAACGACGATTAATATTATACAAATTATGAGATTGTACACTGAAATTTCAAATGCAAAGTAAAAAAAGTTAAAAATAATATCTTTAAATTGCTTACCTGGATATTATTTATTTGATTTTGTTAATTAATTATTGCATTGTTAATTAGCGCTAATCAATATTGTTGCGATGAATATAAGCAGATTAAATAATTTAAAAAACCAGAGTCGGACTTGAAATTATTTTAAATAATAATTAAATAGTTTTGTTGTTATTAAGGTACACAAAACAAAAAAAAAATATAAGTGTTGCATCTCATTATATTCAGGAGACCGAGTTCTTTCAAAACTTGATATAAAAAATGCAGGTCCGTATTTAAAAAATATAAGTTGGCCTCTGTGTCTCACAAATTATCAGCTATTATAGCCCTAATTAAGTGGCTATGAGAATATGGAATAAGTTTTTTGATTTTCTAAAAAGTAACGACAGAAAAAAATAAAATTAATTTTCAAAAAAATCCGTTTTTTCGAAAAGACTCAGCAATCCTTGAAATTTTTTAAACTTTTTTGATGGCATCTTGGTGAACACCTCTAGGCGCAATTTTGCCCCAACTGGCCCAATTTAACCATCTTCGTATCTATTACGGTTTCCGAGATACCAATGCTCGTACCTCGAATTTGTAGCACCCTGTATAGTGTAGCCAAAAAGCTCACAATTTGTATTTTCAGTAGAAGTTTTTGCACCCTAATATACAAATATATTAGTCAAAATTTAAATATGTCCTTTCGTATACAAAAGATCTTCAAAAATATTAAATTCACACAACATTAAAGTACTACAATATTTAAAACAGAGGCCTTTATCAATAAATGAAAAATATATAAGGAACTTAAAAAGTGTTTTTTCTCTGCATATAAAAAAATCATAAACACAATGTATAATAAAAACTTACGATAGATCAGATTTTGGTCCGTGACTCCTACTGTTAGGATTACTTCGTTGAACGTGTTTAAATTTCAACTTGACGTTTGACTTAACTGAACTGGGTAAACTAGAACCAGCCCTGTTAAAATTAACTATAGGAACATACGTGACCTTTTCCGAATTATGTAGACACTCCAAAAGATCAAATTTGTTGGCTGTCAAATGACCGGTTATGGAAAACGCGGTAGAAGTAGTTTTTTCATCTGCCTCAATATGAAGAGGAGATGATAACAATCTGAAATAAAAAAAATAACGCCAAAATTACAATGAAAGAAGCGATAGCCTCTAAAAGAAAAATAAAAGAGGCTTTTTAATTCAATGTAATAAAAATAAATGTATTGCACATGCATCTGTAGATGTTAGTAATATATGGCAATCGCTTCTTTGATTTTAAAGAACCTAACATAAATAAACATAACATACGTAAAATTTAAAAATAATCATACAGAAAGTTTGGGGCTTTTTGGTTTTACCTTATTAAGTAATTGTTATCATGTAGTAAATGTTAATTTTGAAGTTTAGCTCATAGTTTAACTTAATATAATGTCATTTTAACAGAACGTCAACGGTTTCTTGTAGACGTACCTATTTAAAAAAAGTAAAGTGTTCTTGAATAGTTCAATTTAAATATTTTAAATAGTTTTTTTTTCTTTATTCTTTGTATTTTTTTGCTTCCGACGACGGAAAGAGATAAACTTTCCGAAAGGTTAAGCATTTTTTTCTTTGTTAGGCAAATTTGTATAACTGTAAACATAACTTCTGACAAGCAGTGTCCGTTTAGATTTAACGCAGAAGTTTTTACAAAAAATAACTATTTTATTTTGTAGATTTTCTTGCAGTGCAATGGCATATAATACCCATACAGGATTTTTTTGGAGAGCCGAAATAAAAAACCCCATTAATTTTCACCTGTCATTAAACTAGATCTACATATTTTGAAACTGATAAATCTACTAACTATCTCAAAATCCAAAGGGAAACCAACTTGTGAGTGGTTTTTTCCTTTAACAAATTTACCTGACCAACATAAGCTTCTCTATTGCATTCCAACAATTTTATATGTGTAAGGCTTCGTCCTACGTGGGAGACAAAAGCGCGCGAATGGGGCGGTGCGAGCGACGCGTATTTATCAAATAACGTTTTCTTACGAAGCTGTCCTAGGTAGGAGAGTCGCGCGACTGAAGAGGCATCGCAGGCAATTGAAATATGCCGTCGCGCGAGTCGCGCTCATCGCCCTCTGTTGTCGAACACGTCGCTCGCTCGCTTTTGTCTCCCACGTAGGACGAAGCGTAAGCAGCCTTCTGCGTAGCCATACAGGGTGTCCCAATATTCCGTGGACAAAAACTACTAGGTATTTTGAGAACCAAAATAAGTTCATTGGATCCAATTTACCTCTATACAAAAATGCTTCATTTGTCCGTTATGTGGATAAAAGAAATTATGTGCTTCTTCCGGTCCCATATGTAAAGCCGGGTTCAACAAACCAAGCAGACAAAACAGTGACAAGACAGAAACATTCATGTTTTACGACAAAATTGCGACAAATCGAATACATTTCTACATTTTTGTTTTGTTTCAAAATTCGTAGACTTTTTAATGTCCCGTTTCGAGTCGGTAAAGATCAAAGTGTCTATGTTTTATTCGTATATTTTACGACAACTTGTCGGCGCAGTGTGGATGGCTTGTGCTGCCAACAGTAGACTAATGAAATCACACATGGTTAATAAAACTCATTCGCAACAACTAAACTTTTGACTTTGTTTTTAAAATGCAATTTGACAAAATCTGATGGCAACGTGTTAGCGACATCGGGGACAAAACGCCTACTCTTACAATGTTGAAAGAATGTGAAAAAATTGCAATATATAAATTAATGGCAGCATTTCTTACCTTAAATGGCTTAAGTTGCACGCTTCATCAAATAATTTATGTATTTGATCGAATCCTTGGTGACTCAGACTAGTAAATATGTTCGCATTTATGTTTTTAAAGAAAGTTTCGACGGTGTTTTGCATTTGCTTGACTAGAACTTTCTCGTTGTCAGTCTGATGAGTGAGAATGTCCTCGTGCAAAAGAATAACGGCCAATGAGGCTAAACGAACTTGAAATCGGGATATCTCAGCAGTAGGGTCAGTGTCAAGATTGCTGACTGAAATAAAAACCACAAATTCCATATATAAAAATATTCAAAATGGAAAATTTATTCATAAAAAAGTAGATTAATTTCCTACCTTTTGGTTTCTACTTCAAATATAAATATAAATTAGCGATGTAACGAATATTCGCATATTTTTGAGGCATAAATATAATTGGTTAAAAAAATATATAAAATGTAACTAACATTGGGTAAATTGAACAAAGAAATATATATATATATATATATATATATATATATATATATATATATATATATATATATATATATATATATATATATATATATATATATATATATATATATATATATATATATATATATATATATATATATATATATATATATATATATATATATATATATAATATATATACACAATAATTTACCTTTTTAATTTTTTTACATATATTTCAATAGAAATTAAAAAGCAATAATTCTATTTTTAAACTTTATTAATTTTTATATACCGGGTGCGCCCCAAAAGTGGCTCACCCCTATAACTTTTTTGTTTTTTCAGATAAAAAAATGAGATTTGGTATGTTAGTATATGACATATGTAAATCAGAACTGATTGACGTATTCAATTGTTTTCGGTCACTTCCTGTTTCACCGGAAATGCCCTACAACTTTTGATTTTTAAATTACACTTTCGTTATTTTTTTACTTTATTCGATAGAAAATGACAATCTGAATAGAATAACATATCATATGTCAACTTTTGACATTTTCGCATATGCCTTATTTAAAAATGTAACATGCAGTTCATAACGATAATTTGACTCGAAATACCAAGTGTGTGGTACCAAATTATTCGTAAAAAAATGCTTTTTCCAAAATATGCTGATGAGCCACGCTTGATCCATTTGAAAAAAAATGAGATATTATTAAAAATACGATTTGAACATCTTTTAACCGGTCAGAACAAGACACGAAAACCATTAGACAATAAAATCAATTTTTCCAAGGCTCCTTGATCAAAAGTTAGTGTTTTTAACACAGCCATGACACTCTAAGACAACTCTCTATCTAGATTGAAATTTACGATTTTTATAAAGCAAAAATGTCAAAAATTGACATATAATATGATATTCTATTTAGAGTATATAAAAATATACCGAGGCTGCCATTTAAAAATGAAAAGTTGTAGCCATTTCCGGTGAAACGGGAAGTGAGCAAAAACAATTGAATACGTCAATCAATACTAATTTATGTCATATACTAACATACCAAATCTCGTTTTTTTTATCTGAAGAAATAAAAAAGCTATAGGGGTGAGCCACTGTTGAGGCGCACCCGGTATATCTCCTTTTATTTCGAACTAAAAATAACCATCTTGCTTATGAAACTATACTATAATATGTATCAAGACAACATGAAAATATCCTTCTATTTAAATAAATATTGACAAAAAAAATTAACATACATCATCTAACATATTCTTCTTCTAAATGTATGTCAATCTTTACTAAAATATACTTAAATTACGTAAAAATACTTTTATTACGAAATTCTTTTTTAACTAAACATACTACTAACAAACAAGGTATTCTACAATTAATTTTTTCAAACAATTATAATATATTTAAAAGTTCCTTTTTATTCTTAATTATAACATCCATAACTTTTTATTCACATTTCCATTCACCAATATAGCGAGAGATTCTCATTCGCGAATGGTAAAAACTTGATAATCGTTACATCACTACTATATTCTAGTACTACCAAATATATTATAAGACTATATTGCTAGTACCGCATTTACACAATGAGTGGAAATTGAAGCCACAGAAAATAAATAGGAATATCAATCTTGCATAAGTCCATCCTTTTGGTTCAACAGGATTTTCATGCGCACACACCAAATAAAACGATCTGATTCGTCTACTTCGTCGCTGAATGCTGTCACCTGCCCGCGCCCTATTTTAAACTCTAAATATTAATAACGTATAATATATTATGTTTTTATTGGTAATGGCAATATTTTAATCTCTTATTTTAGATATTCATTATATCTATCCGTTTCTTGTTTTTGTTTAAATATGTCGAGATTAAATTTAAATTTATAAGTAAAGGCGCGAATAGTCGTAGATAGAAACTTAGAAAACTACTTCTATTGGTTAGTATGAAATAAATCAACTAATCGCGAAGCACTTCTCACGCTTGCGTAGTTCAAAGCTATCGAACGAAAAGGACCGACTTATGTGGATTTTGTATAGGTCCATGTCAAAAATTTGGCTTCAATTTCGGTTCCTTACTAGCAATATAGTCCTATAATACATTTGAGTACTACAATCGTTTACGATGGATTGAAACATATATTACGTAATTATATGTGTATCTTGCTTGATACCTTACCTCGTCTTCGTGTATGGTTCGTGTTATCAGTCATGGAGCTAACCATACTTGACGTCATACTAGAATCCATTGAACTACTTATTCCACTAATGTTACTGTCATACATGGCACTTGTAGCATTTTTCATTAAGAGATACTGACTATCTGTACTATCATCTACAGAAGAAAAAAATACATAAGAGTGACAGATAGCTATCTCACAAGCACAAACCTAAAGTACCAGCAGACCAACCATGTGTTTTTTGCAAATTAAAGGGTTGAAATTGATTGAGCGGGTTTAGTAGGTCTCCCAGTTGTTCTTCAACTCTTTCATAATCCTTTTGTGTCATTGGTCTAGACGGAAACTGATTCTTGTGCGGTACGTTGCTAAAAATTATGATAAAACAAGTAAGAATCAGTCCTTAAATAGCTGTTCTGTTATACTAGAGTATGGAGGGTAGAGGTAAAGAGAATTATCTTCGTATATTGAAAAGTAGTCATCAAAAACAGAACAATAAGATGCGTGAAAATAATAATAAAAAAAGAAGCCCAAAAAATGTTTCAGCAATTCACAGCTGTAAGCAATTTAAACAGAAACTGTGAATGGTTAAAACGTGAATGACACCGTGATCCGTCACGTGGCGGCTTTTTCTATTTATTTAGAAGTGCGAAAGCAAAGCAAACGGGTTTAAGTTTAAGTAGAGCTGAAAATCTAACACCATAAGATTAATATTGTTACGTTTTTCGTCGGTTCCGTGTGGATAGAAAGTCACAATTTATTTAAACACTATTTATTTAACACTAATTAACAAAAACAATAACGATAAAAGACTTATAGAACTATTTACAAACGATTTATAACTAAGAATTTATTTTGAATTTTAGTGCGTCAACTGCACTGGTATATTTATAACTGTCCCCTGTAGGCCACCGCCGCCGGCTTTTATACCGACAGGTAAAGAACTCTAGAATTGTCCATAGATCGTTAGGTGCGTAGAGAAGGTTTTCGAATGTTCTCGTATGTACTAGTCCATTCCAGTGGGACTCGATTCTTCTCGAACGAATGAATCATTGCGGTGTCTATGCGATGTTAAGGTCACCCAAAAAGTTATAGGTGTGAGGTTAGGTCGAGTCCACACCGGCCCGCAACACTGCCCCCTTCTTAGGCACATGCTCGTCCCGAGATGTATACGGTGAATGAAGGTATTTGCAAAGCTGGCCCCTGGTACATTGCGAAGTCTGGTAGAAATAGCAGTCTACAGTTTTCTCTCCCGATCTCAGCTTTGGGTTGTAGCAGCAAACGAGGATCTCGATTCCCGTAAATCTGAACAAGACTTCAATCATGTTCCGGATTGTACGCCAACTCAAACCATCGAGTCCACACGCCAGCTTCGGAATGGCTAATCGTGCAATGTTGTTGTTTAGCAGGGCTTCTCTCAGTTCAATCAGGGTCTTCCATAGATTGAGATAAGTCGGCTTACTCGGGGACCATTCCTTGGTGACCAGGTAGAAGATGTGCCTTGCTTGACCATGTGCATTGTCGGTTAGCCTCAAGACGCTTCCAACCTCTGGATCCTGTCGGCGTAGTTCTCCGACACGCCCAAACTTCTCATTGAACGTCGCAGCGATTCCTCTGGACATCCGCAAATCTCGAGCCACACAATGAGCGAGCGAATAATCAGGAGGCACGGAAAAGAGGTCTCGTTGATCTTCTTTGGTTACACCATAGCGAGCCTTCTCACTGCTGTTGTATCGGGCCATGAAATCGTCAAAGGACATCTCCGAATCAGGGGGATCAAAGCTGCAGGTTCTCACGGTCCCAGCACGATCTTCTATTTCGCCTTGGTAGGGGCTCAAACGGTTGAAATGGACTACCCTCGGTTTTCCTTTTGGCAATTTTCTGATACGGTATACGACGTCATTAATTCTATCCATGACTTCGTATGGCCCTTCCCACGAGGATTGTAGCTTCGGAGATAACCCACGACGTCTCTGCGGGTTATATAGCCACACCAACTTCCCTGGTTGGTATCCTCCATGCTCAGCTTGAATGTCGTAGTGTTCCTTCATTCGGTCACTAGCACTTTGAATATTTAGGCGGACTCTCTGATGAATGTCGTCCATCCTTTGACGTAGTGTGTGGACATAATCTTCTCCGGCGACTTCTTCTCCCGGTCGGCAACCAAATTTCAGATCACAGGGTAGGCGCACTTCCCGTCCCATAACGATGCTGGCTGGAGTTTGCCCTGTAGATTCTTGGACGGATGAACGGTAGGCCAACAGGAACAGGTGAAGAAATTTGTCCCAGTCTCTTTGGTGGTCAGAGACTACTTTGGCCAGATAACGGTTGATAGTTCTGTTCATGCGTTCAACCATCCCATCGGATTGTGGATGTAGAGCAGTCGTCCTGGTCTTGCGGATGTTCAGGACTTCACAGACGCCTTGGAACAGATTGGACTCAAAGTTTCTTCCCTGATCTGAATGAAGCTCCATGGGAACACCAAACCTGCAGATCCATTCTTTAACAAGGGCATCAGCAATCGTGGACGCTTCTTGATTTGGCAACGCGTAGGCCTCGACCCATTTGCTGAAGTAATCCATTACTACCACAATGTATTTGTTGCCATCGTTCGTCTCCGGGAAAGGACCAGCCACGTCGATCGCTATTCGTTCGAAGGGACTACCAACATTGTACTGGCGCATAGGGGCTTTACCACGCTTTTGTGGCCCATTAATGGCTGCGCAAATGTCACATTTCTTACACCAGGCCCTCACATCTTCTTTGCAGTTCACCCAGTAGAACCGTTCACGCAGCTTGCCAAGTGTCTTGGTAACACCAAGATGTCCACCGCTGGTTCCATTGTGAACTTCCGCCAAGACTTCCGGGACCCTCTTCTTTGGAATGACGATCTGCCTTCTCTCTTCTTGTCTCTCTGGTCTCTCAATCACACGGCGAAGTAATCCGTTATCTATTACCAATGAATTCCACTGGGACCAGTACGACTTCACGTTCGGCGAATATCTGCAAACTTCCTCCCACGTTGGTCTCTGGTCCGCGTTTTTCCAGTTAATCACCAAGCCCAACTCTGGATCACTGATTTGGTCATTTGCAAGATCTTCGGTTTGCCAACTATCACCAACCACAGTCGTCCTTAAGACTTTCACTTCTTTCTCTTCTTTGCAACGATTTCCCATCTGTCCGCAATTCCAACAGCGAATCGGTCCCCCCTTCTTACTCATATACTGATCCAGTACTTTCCGCACAATCCTTTCCACTTTGGAATCGTCGGAACTCTCCTCAACAGCCCGTACAAATCCTAGAGACCTAGAGCATTCTTTCGCGGCCTCAAATTCCAGGGCACGTGCTAGGGCATCTCCCAAATGCGTTGGATGAGCTAAAAGAAGTGTTTGCCTTGTCTCGTTGTCACATAAACCATCAATAAAAGCCTGTACTTTTAAGCGCTCCATAACATTTTCGGGCATAGCAGGGTACGCAAGGCGAACGAGGCGGGCTACGTCGGCTTCAAACTCCTGCAGAGACTCATTTGACTTTTGAATGCGATTTTTTAGCTGGGAATGATAGACATGTTCCAAATGAGCTTAGCCGTACCTCATTTCTAAATGTCGAACCAATTGCTGATAATCTCCCTGTTCCGATGGTGACAATGTCTGCAGAATACCAGTCGCATCTCCTCGCAGTGCGACAGTCAAAGCGGTAGCCTTTTCAGCGATTGTCCATCCGTTCGCTCTCGCAGCGGCCTCAAACTGGCAAAAATAATTGGCCCAAGCGGTTTTTCCGTCAAACTGTGGAGGCTTAATAACTGATTTTGAGATATACTTATTTTCGACTAGTTTCGGTGCCTCCGATGTTTCTTGACATTTTGGTGAATTTGCCTTTGCTATTTCTTGTTTTAAAATTTCGATTTTTCTATTTACATCTTCCTCAATCTCTGTTATTTTATTGTTAAAACTTTCTTCCAAAATTACTATTTTATTATTAAAGCTGGCCTGTATATCTTTAGAATTTTCGATGATCTTATCTTCTAATGTATTGATTAAATCCTGGGCATTTTCCATAATTTTATCACTGATTTTATTATTCAAATTGTCTTCTAATTTTTGTAAGGACGAGTCAAGGTCACCTTCCAGCTCAAAGCAAAAGGTGTCAGGATCCTCACCTTCTTCAATCAAAACGTCTCTCAGTCTGGCTTGCAGAATGCTTTTCTTTCCATCTGTCTCGCATTCCCTCTCTTCCAGTATGCATTTTAATTCGGACACTTTCAAGTCTTTCAACAATTTCTTCGAGCCATTGTTAGTCTTTTTTTATTTTTCTAGTCTATCACACACGCCACACTTGACACCAATTGTTACGTTTTTCGTCGGTCCGTGTGGATAGAAAGTCACAATTTATTTAAACACTATTTATTTAACACTAATTAACAAAAATAATAACGATAAAAGACTTATAGAACTATTTACAAACGATTTATAACTAAGAAGTTATTTTGAATTTTAGCGCGTCAACTGTATATTTATAACTGCCCCCTGTAGGCCACCGCCGCCGGCTTTTATACCGACAGGTAAAGAACTCTAGAATTGTCCATAGATCGTTAGGTGCGTAGAGAAGGTTTTCGAATGTTCTCGTATGTACTAGTCCATTCCAGTGGGACTCGATTCTTCTCGAACGAATGTATCATTGCGGTGTCTATGCGATGTTAAGGTCATCCGAGGGCGGGCCATATTGTGAGGTTAGGTCGAGTCCACACCGGCCCGCAACAATATAGACGGTATTAGAGGCGGGAATTCCTGTTCCTTGGGAGGTACTAGTTCCTTAGTTCTAGTTCGTTCAGAGGATACCTGGAGAGGTGTTGAAAGCAGCAGCTTTGAAGGATCCGGAGTCCATTACTAACGTTATGAATTGGTGCTTAGTCCGGGGCCATTTTCCGAGATTGTGGAAGGTTGGAAAGCTGGTTTTGATCGAAAAGCCCAAAATGGAGAGTTCATCTGCGATAAACTACAGACCAATATGCCTAGTTAATGCCAGCGGGAAACTCTTTGAATCCTTAATAAAAGCTAGACTGGAGACTGAACTGGAGGAAAACGATAGACTGTTCGATAGGCAATTTGGATTCAGAAAGGGCAAATCCACAATAAACGCTCTTAACATAATTGTGGACAAGGTCGACCTGATAAGGCAACGCAGCTGGAAGAGTAGGGGATACGTAGCCCTTCTCACGTTGGATGTGAAAAACGCATTTAACTCTGCTCCCTGTCGGGGTATTATAGACCAATTGAAGTCAATGGGCATCAGTAGGTACCTAATTAGGGTTATCCAGTCCTACTTATCATGCAGGAAAATAGAGGCGGAGGACGGCCAAACCTATAAAATGAGTTGCGGGGTTCCTCAGGGATCAGTACTTGGCCCGACGCTGTGGAACGTCTTCTATGACCAGGTGCTGAGGTTGGACATAGGAACAGGGTGCGAGGTGCGAGGGTGCCTAAAAATATTATATTTTAATATGTCACGCATGTATGTATAGAAGAAAACGTAACTTCAAGCCAGAAGTGGTGTCTGTGGGTATATAGAAACGGTCAAGGCAACACATCAGTTATTGGATATATGTATAGTGAAGAAGTGAAGTTGCAATAATTAATTTTAAGTTAATGGAAATTAATAGTTAGTCGTTATTGTAATATTATTAAGTGTTATTAAGTAGTGTGTTGTTTTTAGCTGTTTACGGAGTTCTTTAAGTGTGTTAGTATTTGTCTAAAAGGACCACTGAAATCCATAACAATATGCTGACAACAGAGGGATTTCTTTATTCACAAAAGTGGATATGATCTTGTTGAAATATAAAAGTATAATGCTGACTACACATTTAACTTTGAGTCTAGGATATAAAATGTCTCGTTACTTTTGTTTTGGTTACGATCTATAAGGTGACGCAATCTGTGTCAGCGTTTTTAAATGAGAGTTTGGTATACTTTAAGTTAGTTTACTTTAGTCGTCTATAATCTCTTTTGTAAACCGCAGTTTATGATAAAGTCATTTTTTTAATTACGATTTGCTATTTTATTTTGTTTTACTAACCACGCTTACAACAGATCTTACCTATTGTCCTCTAAATCTGGTGATGAAAAACCCTCTACCAATTCCATCAAAATATGAAACTGTCTAGGTGACAAGAACAATACCAAAGATCCTAAGTTGATTTCTATAGCCACTTTGGGTCCGCTAACGTTTTCAGATTGTTTTATTTTCATTTTTACCTTTAAAATAAGCAAACACAATATAACTATTAGAGCGTCCGCACACAGGTCGTTTGGCTTTCGAAGAGGAATCGTCTCGAACCCCAAGCGGATCTCCCTCCACTCTACCTTTTTATGTAAATAATAGACATCGACAAACAACGACTCCGCGTCGACCGCCAAACGACCCGTTCGTGAACCTACTATTATTTACGTAGGGTAGAGTTCGAGACGCTTCCGCTTCAAATTTGAGACGACCCGTGTGTGCACGATCTTACAGAACTTATGTAGTAAATTGCAATAATTAAAAATAGTTAATTATAACAAACAGGCTATTTTATGAAGCTAAAATTTGAAGAATACAAAACAAATTTTTGATGCAACATATAGAGCAGTGTGTAAAAATAATTTTACATCCAAATACAGTATGGCATGTAAAATTTATAGTTGTGTGTGCCATATAAAAAGGTAATAATTGGTAAGCAAAAACTTACCTCTAGTTTGTTATAAAAGTTACCAAACGCAATGATATGCCTCTCAGGGTTTAAGTCATCATCATTTGAATATTCTAACTTTTTTGGCAGTTCGTCCTTCGGTTCAATTTCTTCTAATTCACTACAACTTTCTTCATCTTTTGAAGTACAACTACTATTTCTATGAACAAAACAATTAATAGCAAAATATATATATATATATATATATATATATATATATATATATATATATATATATATATATATATATATATATATATATATATATATATATATATATCAAGGGAATAAGTAACAGTGAAACCCTAATATATTTGATTTTAATAATCAACATCCATAAAATTATAGAACAAACAATATACACTCAGATGCAAAAAAACGCAACAGAGAATTTTTCGTCAAGTTTAAATTGTTATATTTTTTTACTTTTAGCCCGATTTTCATGATTTTTTTAGCAAACTGCATATAAATCTATCAACTTTAATTCACAAACCCAGTTTTATATAAGATTTAGTATTTGGCTTATTATACAACTGAAGGGTTATTTTTTATTTGCTAACTCTAAAAAACCCTGTGCAATAATTTCGTGAATAACTTTTCCTAAAACATTATTTTTCGATCAAATAAACCATGTCTCCGGAGCAATTTATTTTTTTGATTCATGTCAACATATGCCTTGGTTAATTTTTAAGAGCGAAATGAACTTGACACCAACAATTTGCAATTTTTTGAATTATCATTACTTTATGGTGTTATTTTTTAATATCACGCGGTGGCTTTGGTGACTATTGTCGTAATGTCATATCGACACTGATTAGAACTCTATATTAAAATTTAAAAAACGTTAAAGAGTAATGATACAGGCTTGGTTTGCGAAAAACAGATTCAGTTCGTACAGTTTGCGAAAAAATCACGAAAATAGGACTAAAAATTAAAAAAATATAACATTTTAAACTAAAACAAAAATTTTTCCGTTGCGTTTTTTTGCATCTGAGTGTATTTGTGAACTAAAATGACAGAAAATAATTGTCACTATCACAAACTCTTTTACTACACAGATTATATATATAGAAACTAAACCTACGTCAATATAGATCTGGAAATAGTCCTTTCTACACTTGGGAACTCTATGGTAGATAATTTAACACCTTCTATAACAATATCTTTTATGGTAAAAGAGTCAATTAAATATGCTTTCTTTGGATCTTCTTTTGAATTTGAATCTCTAGTACCTCGTAAATCTGGATCTTCAAAACTAGCCTCATCACAATATGTCATTCTAAAAAAAATTCAACTTGTTTTAATATTTAATATAAATAATGATGAAGTTCTTTGATGAAGTAAACTTACAAGGCAATATTAATTAAAAGTCCAACACCTTTATCACTTTCTTTGGGCAAATGTTCCACTTGAATAACTGTATCCTTAAAAGTAACTTTAATCTTACGAACAACTAAAAAACATGATTATTTAATATGAAACTGCATTCACATCATATTGTAAATGCAATATTGCCGCAGCAGTAGCTCTGCTACACATAAAAAATTGTATTTTTTTTAATTTGCATACATACTGGATTCTATGGTTTGCGCAAATATCTCTATTCCTTCAATAGCTTGCGTACTAGTTTCTTTTGCTTCATTTTTGGCAAACTCCTCTGCTAAATGCATTGAACTGGTCATGGAATTCCACATTGATTCAAACATGGATGTTGCTACAAAGATTAATTATAAATTCAGACTTCTCCCAAAAATAAAAAAAATAAATTTACCATCTTCTTTTCTTTGTTTTGGCTGAACTGTTATTTTTAAACCACAAATTTCAACTTCGGTAGAGCTGGTAAATATACTAGACCATGGTACACTAATGTGTATTATATCTATGTAGCCATCAACAAATTCAACTGGCCAATTTTGCGCTTCGCTTAGTTCATTTAGTGCCTGAATTCAAAAAGTTACAAAAATATTTAAAATAACGAATGAAGTTTATTTATCTCTTAAAATTAAAGTAAATATTGTGACTAATAAACAAAAAGAAAAAAATATAACAATAGGTATCCAGAAATAATACCGGGTGCGTCTCAAAAGTGGCTCACCCCTATAACTTTTTTAGCCGACCATACCAATAGGTAGGCTATTAGGATCGGCAAAAAAAAATTTTTAATTTCACTCAAAATGAGTTACTTGGGTCATAAATGACCTAAATACAAAATATTTTCATGGTATCTGTCTGTCCGTCCGTCTGTAACACGATAACTCAACAACCGCTGAGCCGATTTTAACCAAATTTGGCACAAAAATACTGTGGCACCCGAGAATCTGGCCATTAGTTTTTGGTGGGGGGGGGTGTAATGGGGTATGGGAGGGGGTTAAAAATTTTAAAAAATCGTAACACCAAAATTACAGTAGCTAGCGAAACGCGGTTTTCAAATTAAGATTAGGAATAATATTTGCAACAAAATTTGTAATAACATCAAAATCAGTCAAAGTCGCAGTTTTGGAGATATTAACATATTTTAGTATGGGCGGCTATACGTGCCTCCCGGCGCCAATTTTTATTTTTTCAGATAAAAAAAATGAGATTTGGTATGTTAGTATATGACATAAATTAGGATTGATTGACGTATTCAGTTGTTTTCTGTCACTTCCTGTGTCACCGGAAATGACTACAACTTTTGATTTTTAAATGGCACCCTCGGTATTTTTTTACTTTATTTGATAGAAAATGACATTCTAAGTAGAATGACATATCATATGTCAACTTTTGATATTTTTGCTTAAAGCAAATTTGAGTATTAAATTTCAATCTAGAGTGCCATGGATGTGTTAAAAGTTAAAAACACTAATTTTTAATCAAGGAACCTTGGAAAAATAGATTTGATCGTCTAATATTATTAATGCCTTGTCCTGGCCAGTTAAAAGATGCTCAAATCGTATTTTTAATCATATCTCAATTTTCTGAAATGGAACGAGGGTGGCTCATTACCATATTTGGAAAAAGCATTTTTTTACGAATAATTTGGAACCACACACTTGGTATTTCGAGTCAAATTGTCGTTATGAATGCATGTTGCAATTTCAAATAATCCATATTCGAAAATGGCAAAAGTTGACATATGATATGTCATTCTATTCAGAGTCTCATTTTCTATCGAAGAAAGTAAAAAACACCGAGGGTGCCATTTAAAAATCAAAAGTTGTAGTCATTTTCGGTGAAACAGGAAGTGACAGAAAACAACTGAATACGTCAATCAATCCTAATTTATGTCATTATTAATATACCAAATCTTGATTTTTTATCTCAAAAAATAAAAAAGTTATAGGGGTGAGCCACTTTTGAGACACACCCGGTATAACAATAGGTATCTATCTCCTATTTCTTAAAAGGAGGGAGCATTTTCAAAAGGATTCTTTCACATGCTTTTAAATTGTGAAAAAAATAAAGACAAAAAAATAGAACGTTGTTCACCCACATGCAACCCAACATCGAGTGCTGGTATAGTACAGGATGCCAGGGTGGTATTATAGTACAGTACTTGTGACAGTACCCTCAGATGACGCGAATGGTCCAGAAAGAACGGTAGTTTATATTGAAATAAAATTTTAGGAGCATATGTAGGTTAATTGAAAGCATTTTATAAAAATATATGTATATAGTTATATAGGGTGTCCCCAAAAAAAGTTACACATGAAAGTTCGTGTATTTTGTAATGGAACACCTTATATATGAATTGATTTTCCGATTCTAGGAAAAAAATAAAGGTGAATTTTATTAAAGAAGCATAATATGTCTAAAGTGTAAGGATTTTGACATATTTCATATTTTGTGAAAATGAAGAATAAAATTTAAATTTCAATAACAGCTATCTAAATTGCATTTACCCTGTATAGCCTGAAATTTAATTACAAACATGTATTTTAAACCAAATTAAAATTTGACACGAAAAGTTATACAGGGTGAGACAAAACTAATACTGAACATTGGTAACTTAAAAGCAAGTTACTCCTTTATTTTAAATGGAATACCCAGTATATTATTCCGGTGTTCAATGGGGAATCCATATATCTTCAAAATATTATTAAGGTTGCCTATCCCTCAAACAAAGATTTTCTTAGATATTTTCATTTTTATGATTTTGCGTTACTAGATTTTACTTTATTATTTGAAAAAAAATCTAGTCTATGCTGTGTTAATTTAACAAAAATTAAAGAATGTAGGGTAAAATACTGTAATAAAAAGATACACCTTTAAAACATATTTAAATTATCACAGAATCAAAACTAGATATAAACCTATAATTATGTAACAAAAATTAGCTAGATGAAATCAAATGCTCAAAATGCTTCCTTTCCTGTTCACTTCATAAAATTATTCTCTTTTCAAAAGATCTTTTCTTGATAAAAGGCATACATTGAGTTGGACTTCGAAAAACAGCCACAATCATTTTTCATGTTGTCGACAATAGTTGGTCGAGTTTTGTAAACACTGTTTTTAACATATCCCCATAATAAGCCCAGACTAGATAAAATCAGGACCATTTAAGAATTCTATTAATTGGTGAATACGCACTGCCATTCACCAAATAATAGAATCATATCAATTCTCTCTGATGTAGGATAAGTTTCTATTTTCAGAAAATTTCTGAGATTTTTTTTTGGTTTTTGGATTTTGGTTTTAACTGACAATGATGACTACATAGTTGCTAAAGTTGAACTAATTAGAAGCTATATTAGCTTTGTTCGGGTTCTTGTTATTACCGATTCTGAACCGTCCTAGAACTCTGCAGCGCATGCGCAATTGAAATAATGTCTTCATATTTCCTTCTGCGCATACGCATCACAGTTCTAGGACGGTTCAGAATCGGTAATAACAAGAACCTGAAGAAAGCTATTGAAGTAACGTCAGAAATATCACAGCCACCCTAGATTTTATCACATAATAAAGATCTACTCACACTATATCATAAAAATGAAAATATCTAGGAAAAACTTTGTTTGAGGAGTAGGCAACCTTAATAGTATATTGAAGAGACATAAATTCCCCATTGAATATGGGAATAATATACTGGATGTTCCATTTAAACTAAAGGAGTAACTTGCTTTTAAAGGTGACCAAATAACTTTTTGGATCAAGTTTTAATTTGATTTAAAAAGTACAATAGTTAATTTAACTACATATTAGGCTGTACCAGGTAAATTCCAATTTAGGTAGCTTTTATTGAAATTTAAAAATTGTTCTTCATTTTTAGAAAATGTTAATAAGTCAAATACCTTACATTTCAGTGATATACTTTTCTATTAAATGTGAACTTTATTTTTCTCCTAGAATCCAAAAATCAATTAATATATAGGATGTCTCATTACAAAAAACACAACTTTGATGTGTAACTTTTTTGAGGACACCCTGTAGAACACTCTATATTTTTAAAAAGTGCTCTGAATTAACCTACATATGCTCACTAAATTTCATTTCAATACAAACTGTCGTTCTCCTTGTAGCCTCCGGAGAAAGCGCGCCCAACACTCGATTCACAAGACTTTTGCCAATTACAGAAGTGTACTTTAAATTTATAGATCATTATTTATGTAGTGCAGTGTTTCTTTCACTCAATATAAATGCAAAAAGACAAATAAATATTTAAACCCGTGTATTTGTATATAGTAGTTGTTTACGATATTCTCCGATGATAGTGGCAGCACCGGCGGAGAATGCACCAAGCCAACAGAACATAAGATACCGTATAATCGAAAAAAAGGCATCCAGTTGGCTTGGAAATGACGATCGATGACACTTCCCGTATAATTTTCTATATACGACGGCGATCTTCATTTCATGGCCATCGCTTAGGCCTTCTTCAATCATATTGTATAACAAATACATTGACATCAGCGCTGCAACAAGTCAGTTTTAAAAAGGCTTAAATCTTAAGTCATTTCTAAAATCAAAATGATTTAAGTCTTAAGTCAAATTCAACATAAAGTTCAAATAATTTAAGTCTTAAGTCTTTGACTTAAATCATTTAATTCAAGTCAAGTCGTTTTTGTAAAGACTGAAATCAATATAACTTTATTTAAGTCGTTTTTATGACTTAAGTCTATATTTTTGACTTAAATCAATGATGATCTGCAAGTTAAGTCAGTAAAATGACTTAAATCAATATAATTACTCCTAAGTCAAGACAACCAGAATTCAATTTAAGTACGTTTTTTTAAATGCTAATATTAATTTTCTTGTATTACCAATTAGGCGATTTTCTTACTAGTATCATAATATTAATTTATTGTAGGTACAGATGAGACTAAAACCAGATAAAATAAAACGGTTAATTTTCAGAACAACTACAAAGGCAAAAATCTGTTGTTTTTTATAAAATTTAACGGATTTTGTAGTACTTATTACCATAATGACTTAAGTCTTTTATAGAAAGACTTAAATCTTTTTCTATTTCAGAATAAAGATTTAAATCACAAGTCATTTTGAAAAAGAATTTTAAGTCTTAAGTCAGCTTTCGAAAATTGACTTAAAATCAAATGACTTATGTCATTAAAATTATTTAAATAAAAAAAGACTAAAGTTTTCTGTGAGCTTGCAGCTCTGATTGACATATACAAATTTACAAATACAACGATAAAATAACATATCTAAACTTCAATAATTGCCAACAAACATTATAGGAACTTGTTTGTTTTTCAACCGCTTTCGAGGTTTGATTTCGACCGCTATAAAGTATAAAAACATTTTCGTAACCTAACAAAAAATATGTTAATTATTGCTACTGAGTCCAGAGAATTCCTGGTACTTTCGAGAACGGGATTTCCAGATTCTGAACCCTAATAATCATGAAAATGTCTACTTCTGGGAGATATCTTCTCCTACTGATTGCATTGTATGAAAATAAATCAAAGAATTGACATACATAATGATAAAACGCCAAATCACAATTTAAACGACTCTTTCCGTTGCAAACTGAGACAGCAAATCGCGTTGCGTGGAACTACGTCACGAGTGGGCATGGTGGCTCGGCGTTCTAACAAATTTTAAGCTCTCATATCCCGAAAACGGCAAAAGTTTTCGTTTTTAAATTTTAATAGCTAAATATTCTTTGCTCCTAGGTACCTAGCATGAGGGAAAGTCAGTGTTTGCGAAAATGAAAAAATTATTTAATGGTTGCCGAGGTTGTTATTATTGTATTCTGCCTATTTCTACCTGCTTACTGTGTGAGAAGACTGAGGAGATTAGTCGATTTTCGAGATGGTGACTAGCGCTTATAGTGTGAACGTTATATTCATTAAAATTAATTATAATATATATAGTCAACGGTTTTTGTAGAGGTATCTGTTTTAAAGAACTAAAGTGTTCTCGAATAGTTGAATTTAAATATTTTAAATAGTTTTTTTTATTCTTTGTATTTTTTTTGCTTCCGACGATGGAAACAGATAAACTTTCCGAAACGTTAAGCATTTTTTTGTTCCTTAGGCAAATTTGTATATCTGAAAACCTAACTGCTGACAAGTAGTTTCAATCTGGATTAACGCAGCAGTGTTTACAAAAAATAACTATTTTGTTTTGTAGATTTCCTTGCAGTGGCGCGGCGAAATACCCATATAGGATTTTTTGGAGAGATGAATCCGCCACATAGGTATAGACATTTTTTTAATATATGTATATAGTAATAATATATAAATGCATGTAATTATAGGTATGTGTATATCTTTACAATAAACAATTATTTTATAAACTTTTATTACATATTATTTTTTTACTTGGAGAAATATGTATAACCTCCTAGGTACCTAGCATGAGGGCAAGTCAGTGTTTATAAAAATAAGAAAATTATCTAAGGGTTGCTAGGGTTGTTATTATTGTATTCTGTCTATTTCTACCTGTTTACTGGGTAACAAAGGCAGAAATACCCAATAACTATCCAAAATGCCATATACACTGTACAAATACTTTGAAATTTTATTGCCATCACCCTATAAGGGTTGAGCATAGTAAATTAGGTTTTATTGCCTTATTTCGAAATATGATATAAATTAGAATGATATTTTCATTAGTATCAAAATAATGTAGATGTTATAAACAAAAATATTATCATTAATATTATCATACTTTTATTGAAGGAATTGACGTGCCAAACGTAAATTTCTTATAGAATCACGTAATTTTTGCGTGCTACGCAGTTTTTTGTTTAGCCATGAGAATTGACCAATATAAATATGCATTTTTAATGAAATAAAATCAACACAAATGCTACATATTTCAAGCCGACCAGTGTGTTACAAAAAAGGTTCCTATTTCTATATATAAACCAGCACATTCCTTTTAAAATAACTACCAGATATTTAATTTTACCTCAATAGCAAGGCCGATCCTTTCTGCTGTAGCTCGTCCATTGTATAAATCCAGATTAAGTTGATCTCGCGTTATTTCATTTTCTATGTATTGACTCAGGTATCTTTTGATCAAGCACGAACACACGCTTTTTTTCACCCATTCCGGTATCCAATTGTTGAACCAAGGAGGCATTTTGAGCCCCGAAAAATGCTTCTTGAAGTGTTATTTACGTGCACATTCTTTGTTTTGATTTTCAACGAATTGATAGGTCGACTGCGTGGTTTTTGACATAAACCAGCTGCTTGCTTCCGTACCTGCGCACTAGGGTTTTCCGTATTGATATGTTTATAGGAATTATTCAGTTATTTTCAGCGATAATTTATGAAAAATATTATTTTCTTCTGGAGAAAGTTTACTAAAGTCAATTTACAGCATATATACTAATTTATAGACAGTTTATAATTTTTATACGAACAATAATATATAAATATAAATAATAATTTATACGAATATTTTTAAAATTATGTTTAGGCAACCAACAAATCAGATTTTCAGCGCATGCTCCGTTAAAAGAAGATGTATATGTTATTAGAAAACTACGCATGCAGGTCCCATGGTGTAATGGTTAGCACTCTGGACTCTGAATCCAGCGATCCGAGTTCAAATCTCGGTGGGACCTTACCTTTACTTTTTTTTTCATTAATTTAATTATCAAAATCTTTAATTTACAAATTTTCGACAAAGTTTGCCAATAAATTAGACGTTTTTACCCGTTTTAATTTCTCTTCCATATAAATAAAGCTGTTAATTTTCGAATAGTATGGTAATTAATAGAAAAGTTTTGTTAAATTTTGTGCCTGGCACCAATAAACTTGTCACCAACCCAAAGTTTTAAATTTGCTCATAATTGTGAGTTACACCCCTTTTGAATAGCTAAATTAGGTATATCCTTTAAAAACTAAATGTATATAAATAAATCTAAAGCTGGCACGAAAATGTTCAGAGTTGCTATTATAGTAGAAGAAATCTTAATAAATATCAACTTATTCCTTTGATTATTAGAATAATATAGTTTTATGATTATGATTTATTTGAGAATGCCCACTAGGTATATAAAACATCATAATCACATCAATAATCTGAATATCGATAAAAAATATAACCCCATTCCCCATTCACAATAAAATATAAATACCCATATCAAAGCCCATATCGTTTGATATACAAGCATAGGCGGCCCTACGGGTGGGCTGAGGGCCCCCATAACACCCATATTATTAGCTCCGTCACGTTGGAGCCCGCTTTAAAGTAAACTTTTCGTTTTTTGGCTTATTATCAACTACAAACGATGCAATTGATTGTAGTAAATTATTTTTTTTGTAGTACTAATAATTAGCCAGAAAAAGTAAACAATTGAGCGCAATGTAATAAAGAGAAAAAATATTGTTTTAACAAATGTCTAAAAATCTTCAAAATAATAACTTTTCATTTGTTTATTTTAAATATGTATCGGGTGTCCCCCACTAAGAAAAGCCCCCACTAACAATTGAGCGCAATGTAATAAAGAGAAAAAATATTGTTTTAACAAATGCCTAAAAATCTTCAAAATAATAATTTTTCATTTGTTTATTTTAAATATGTATCGGGTGTCCCACTAAGAAAAGCTCTCGGCTGTATCTCGGAAAGTATTAGCCGTAGGGTTTACGAAAAAAAAAATATTTATAACTAAAGAGGCTATGAGAAATTACTGGAAATTATTTTCAAGTTTGTAGAACGACCGCTAGGGGGCGCAACTGCAACAAAAAAATGAAAATGCCACAAAAATGAAATTTACACAATTTTGCCTAGATAAGGTGTACTATAAGTAACAGCTTCATAATCTTCAGTAAATTTTGAATATTTTTTGTTAGAGCCATTTTCCCCTATCTACCAAAATAAAGTGGTGGGGGAAGGTTAGATCTGTTTTCATTTAAATATTAATAACTCTGGACTGGATGATCAGAATCCAACAAGCGAGGGCTCGTTTAAAAGAGCGTTTCTTACTCTATATCTATACTAATATATAAAATCCTTAAGTGACTGACATACTGATTAATCACGATCCTGCTCAAACCACTCAACGTAAGCAGCTCAATTTTGGAATACAGGTTGATTCTAGGGTGTAGAGGTTCGATAAGAAGGGATTTTTCAAAATTCCAGTTCCAAGAGGGTGAAACCACCCCTCAAATATTACAAAATTTTTTATTTAAAAAACGGTTAAGTATCCGAAAAAACGCTTAACCCCGTATATTTTATTTTGTTTTTTTACATATTTTAAGATTTTTTAAAAATGTATACAGGGTGTTTCGAAAAATCTGGTCATTGATTAATCACGATCCTGCTTAAAGCGCTTGACGTAAAAAGCTGATTTTTGGAAAACAGATTGACTTTAGGGTGTAGAGGTTCGATAAGACGGGATTTTTCGAAACTCGAATTCTAAGGGTCTAAACTATCCCTCAAATATTAAAATATTTTTTATTTAAAAACCGGTTAATTTTTTCGGAAAAACTCTTAAACACATATATTTTATTTTGTTGTTTTACATATTTTAAGATTTTTTATAAATTTATACAGTGTGTTTCATAAAATATGACCATTGAGTAATCACGATTCTGCTTAAACTGCTTGACGTTTAAAGCTGATTTTTGGCAAACGGATTTGATTGAACTGGGTGTAGAGGTTCGATAAGGAGGGGTTTCTCGAATCTCAAATTCCAAGAGGGTGAAAACGCCCCTCAAATATTACAATATTCGTTATTTAAGAAACGGTTAGTCTTTCGGGAAAATGCTTGGACAAGCATAATTTATTTGTTTTTTTTTACATATTTTGAAATTTTTTAAAAAATCATACACGGTGTTCCAAAAAGTTGGGTAATTTCTTAACCATGATTCTGCTTAAACTGCTTGACGTAAAAAGCTTATTTTTGGCAAACGGATTTTTCGATAGTCAAATTCCAACGAGATGAAACTACCCCTCAAATATTACCAAGTTATATAATAATATCGCCATATTGTTTTTTCTCATGCTGACATAAATGTGAGAAAATTTTATCCAGTTTGTATGTCAATGGAAATTCTTGCTTTGCTTTATCATCACCATTACAAATGATTAATTCGACGTGAACGAAGTCGCTGGTACACGCTAGTTGTACCATATAAACAATAATAATAAGCTTTTGAACGTAGACGCTAGGGGGCGTTGTCTTACAATTTAACAAACATTGCGCGTTTTTTCAAAAAAATTAAATGCAATAGTATATGTAATT
Source organism: Sitophilus oryzae (assembly GCF_002938485.1). NCBI lineage: Eukaryota > Metazoa > Arthropoda > Insecta > Coleoptera > Curculionidae > Sitophilus > Sitophilus oryzae. The sequence continues at coordinate 10,538,818 of NW_022145945.1, forward strand.
TTAGCTGATAGTAGAGAATAGTAAAAGCTTAAAAAGTCAGCGAAAACCGCATCTTGATATCTTCTTTCAAACCGAAGATATTAGCAAAATTATAATAAATACCAAAAAATAAGCCCTTAATTACCTTATTTTTACAACACGGTATCAGTAGCCCTCTTAATTATACCCATTCTAACAAAAAAATAAGATAGAAATAGTTAATTTATTTTAAAATCGACGAAATACCAGAATACCATAATACCAGAGGTATTAACGTCTAATAATTAAGATATTAATAACAGTGAACAAGAATCGATGATTCAGTGAAGTCATGGTAGGCTTTGGAAAAAAGTTGCTTAAAATTTGAAGTCTTTAAAATAAACTGTTTCTATCTTATTTTTTGTTAGAATGGGCATAATTAAGAGGGCTACTGATACCGTGTTGTAAAAATAAGGTAATTAAGGGCTTATTTTTTGGTATTTATTAAAATTTTGCTGATATCTTCAGTTTGAAAGAAGATATCAAAATGCGGTTTCCGCTGACTTTTTAAGCTTTTTCTACTCTCTACTATCAGCTAAAATTACATATACTATTGCATTTAATTTTTTTGATAAAACGCGCAATGTTTGTTAAATTGTAAGACAACGCCCGCTAGCGTCTACGTTCAAAAGCTTATTATTATTGTTTATATGGTGCAATATAGAGTAAGAAACGCTCTTTTAAACGAGCCCTCGCTTGTTGGATTCCGATCATCCAGTCCAGAGTTATTAATATTTAAATAAAAAGAGATCTAACTTTCCCCCACCACTTTATTTTGGTAGATAGGGGAAAATGGTTTTAACAAAAAATATTCAAAATCTACTGAAGATTATGAAGCTATTACTTATAGTACACCTCATCTAGACAAAATTGTGCAAAAACTCCATTTTCTTATTTTTTTTTTGTAGTTGCGCCCCCTAGCGGTAGTTATACAAACTTGAAAATAATTACCAGCAATTTCCCATAGCCTCTTTAGTTATAAATATTTTTTCCCGCAGCCCCTACGGCTAATACTTTCCGAGATACAGCCGAGAACTATTCTTAGTGGGACACCCTGTACAGTATGTCTGCTGGATCTGTATCTATGAAAGAAATGCGGACAAAAAATATTTAAATAAACAGCAATATATTTTATACGTCGACTTGACGAGTACGTCACCGCAAATCGCTCCGCCCACTCATTTTATTGGCTACATGCAAATTTGTCGAATTTTTATTGATGGGACGCGTCGTCTAATTTTTTACGAAAAACATCGAGAGAATATCGTTTCCCCTCTCACGGATACCCCGTAGCTACAGAACGGACAGACCTACTCTGTAACATACAGTACGTAATGTCTTCATATTTCCTTCTGCGCATACGCATCACAGTTCTAGGACGGTTCAGAATCGGTAATAAAAGAAACCCGAAGTAAGCTATAGCCTTCCGGAGTTTTTTCCTTCATCGAAATTACAACTGGCGTTATTGAGGACAAAGGTGTTCAATAGCGCCGCAATTGCAGCCGAATATATTTTTTTCACCAATTTAAATTCTTGGAGAAATCAAACCAAAGTTAACTAACCATGTCTTCTATAATGTGCCTAGAGAAAATAATTACCAAAATTAAAATTATTTTGAAGAATATTTAAGAGACTACGGCAGGTCAAACTGTAATATGGCGTTAATTGGGTCACTGACCTGATTCCAATAAGTAACTGTAAGTAATTTAAAACCACGACAACAAAATCAGTCAACTTCAAAAGAGAATCTAAACGTCCGTCATGTTACACCTTGTCAAAATTTTATCGTAAAACACCAACCAACCGAAAAAATGGACGAATTCATAGGAAATGTCGCCAAATTGTTGTCCAGTACCGTTATAGTCCGCATTTCATCATATCCTTCCTTTGCCATCGAAATATTCTTGGCCCTAACCGTTTGTGTAGTGCACTTCCTGCTCATCTTCGAAATCAACACCCTGGTGAGGAGGACCAATGCGAAAACAGGGGCTAGACTACGGTTCAGACACGCAGCCAAAGGTAACTCGTTCAAAATGCTTCCAGAAACTAAGGTTTTGCAAAGGAATATTTTTACAACAGTCGAATAAACCAGGCGCGTATATTTTTATCTTTTATATATGGTGTAATTTTGCTCATATTTCCTAACAAATAAAGCCCTTGAATTCGGCAGAAACTTGAAAATTTATTTCTAAAACTTAATATTCTGTCTAGGAACCTTATACTATAATATACAAGGTGTTTTTTAAACAATCGTTTATTTTCAATAATAAATGTAGTTGATGGTACATAAATAATTTCTCTAATCAGTGCCTGAAACACTGGTCTCGAGAGGATAACTATAAATATTGGTTTGTTGTTATTAAAGTGTGATTTCTCACATATTTTTAAGACAGAAAGTTTATATAAACATGAAGACTAAGTCTAAAGTACTCCCTTTCTGATCTACAGGGTGTTAAAAATTTTAAAATATCGAATTTCTTGCTTAAAATATATAGTACGCCACTTTTTTTTCGAAAAAAAAAAACATTTTTATTCTTAACTTTTATTAACTGTCAATATTTTTTAATAAAATTTATCTCTTGAGTTTTTCTCGTATATCGAACGGTTTTCCAGAAAAAAAAACAACTACATTCCATATCTCAAAATCGATTATTATTGGTTAGGACCGTTCTTTTTTGTCACGCCTCGGGTCGTCTCGGCGAGTGTGTACTTCCAGCATTAGATGTAGGTGCCAGAAATTTTTTGTTAAAATATCAATAGCAAAAAAACTCAATTAGATTAATCTTGTTTAAAAAAGATTAATAATCAAGAAAAAATATTTTTTCCTGAAAAAAAACAGTGGCGTACAGAGGTGTGTGCGTACGGACGCCACTGGTTCAAATAGACAAAACATCTGTTAATGGAAGAAACTGCTTTTATACGTTGATATATTATATATTATATTTATATTTTATACGTTGTTTTTATTATATTTTATACGTTGTTATATTATTTTTGCTCCACTTTGCCTCAGCGTGGCTACGTCCATGCTTCCTTTCTAATCTACAGGGTGTTGAAATTTAAAAAAAAATTGAATGTCGGAAACTACTTTCGATGTTCTTTAATTATAAGTATTAAAAAAAATTAAAGAACATCTAAAGTAGTTTCTGACATATTGCAAGAAATTCGATTTTTTTTTAATTTTAACACCCTGTAGATTAGAAAGAAAGCATGAGCGTAGCCACGGTGAGACAAAGTGGAGCACTTGCCCCACCCCTGGCTTTATGATTAAAGTATATATTGCCAAAGAAATTTGCAATATTTTGTATACTGTAATGTGTTTTGAAGTGTACAAATGAAACCATTTTTTAATAAGTACTTGGTGTTACGCTTTTTTGATTTGCATTCATTTTGCTCCACCTTTAAAAAAGTTTTGCCCCACTCTGGGGAGAATCCTGGCTATTTAAAGGAAGTACTTTAGACCCATGGTTAAAATAACCTTTTATTTCTTAAAAACATACGAGAAATCACACCCTACATTTTTAGACTACTTAGGAAACGCCCTGTATATAGAATCGTAGTTATGCTAAGTTAGCCTGCAGGATTGATGTCAAAGAAATAAGTAGTAATCATAAAGGAGTTCGAAAATTTCATCTCAACAAAACTGTCATATCCGTATTTTAACTTTTTTGCATTTTGCCACGTTTCACTTTGAACGATCTTTTTCCAACTTTGCCACATTTCACAGGGACCATCAGCGGATGGTCCGGATGGACGATCCGCTCCATGTGTAACGGCAGCAACAAAGGACCTGTAAGAAATCGTAACCATAAATGTTAAAATATTTGTTCTTCTATAGAAAGTATGACGTCGTTTCACAGTCTAGTAACCCTCCAAACCACCCAAGTATTCCAGAAAAAAGCTGAAAGTTTCCAGAAACAACCCCAAGTCTACGAGGCGGCCATTCACAGACTACCCGCAAAAAAGTTCAGTAGATCTAATTTTGGATGGATGCTATCCAAAGGAGATTCGATCTTGAAGCACAATTTTCACGATAGGGTAATTATTATCCCATCAAAAACATATAATGTAAAAAATGCCAAGTCTCGCAACACAATTCTTCCACTATAAAAAATTGTGAGATCTTTTAATTTTTAACTCTATGGTGAGATCTCATGTAAAACCATGTCAGTTTATTTTATTTAGTCTCGCTTTAAGCACCTACTCAAAAATTTGGTTATAAATTGTTAGTGTCAATATTAGTCATCTTTATTTCTGCAATAATTTATTATAATGATTTGGCAATTGCACAATATTCTATTCTAATTGAAAAACTTTATTTTTAAGGGCAGTGTATAGATTTACTTAGTAATCGAGATGGTAGATTATTATTTTATAATAATTATGGTGCTGTGCAATTACCAAGTCATCATAATTATTACAGAAATAAAGATGATACTAACTAACTTCCTGTTTCACCGGAAATGACTACATCTTTTGATTTTTAAATGGTATCCTGGTATTTTTTTACTTTATATGATAGAAAATGACATTTTACACATCAATTTAGAGCTGTGTTAAAACCATTAATGTTTAATCAAGTGTTGAATAAATCGTCGTTAATTTTACAAATGTCGTATCTCATATTTCATAGTTTTCCAGAATGGAGGTTTAAAGGTTTTGTTAACTTTTGGATATCGGTTAAAGTAAATAAACATTTGCTAAATTATTTACTTGCCGGAAAAGTATAGGACGCAGAAATACTTCGTGAGATGAAAGAGTATCATATTAGGTTTGAGTTTGTGGCTGTATCTCAAAACAGGCATTTTTGAGATAGGTACGTCAGTTTGTGAAATTAACGACGAAATGAGCTTTGGAAAAATATAGATTCGATCCTCTAATGTATTTCGTGCTTTTTTCCGGCCGGTTAAAAGATCCTCAAATCATTAACATGACAAATCATTAACATGATTTTTTCAAATACAACTAGGATGGCTCATTAGCATACATATTTGAAGAAAGCATTTTTTACGAATAATTAACATATTTGCTATTTCAGTTAAAATACTATTTATTTAAGAGAACATGTTGACATATGTTATTCGATTCAGAATGTCATTTTCTATCTAATAACGTAAAAAAATATCGACTGTATCTACCTACCATTAAAAAAGATGTAGTGATTTCGGTGAAACAAGATGTGACCGAAAATAATTATTGATACGTCAATCTTGATTTATGTCTTACACAAAACTACCAAATATCGGTTTTTCGTCTGGAAAAATATAAAAGTTATGGAGGTGACACAACGTTTAGTAAATGTTTTTGTAACTGAAAATATATAATTATAGTGCTGCCTTTCAAAATTAATCAATGGCATTAAATAAACTATATTTTATGGATTATCTATATGGGCTGAAACTACTATTCTTTCTAACCAATCAGTGAGTTACTCTGTATACTTGTATTTCAGGTAGAACATCTATTGTCTATATCCCCCAGCGAATACGTGCGTAGGGATAAGGAACGGAAAAGCAAAGAACAAGGTTTGAGATCTTGCATCCAATCGCTCACGTCCTTGCTCGAGAAGGCTCTGAACAACGACACTCTCGAAATTCAAGACATGTCCAAGGATGACATCAAACGCAGCATCAACACTCTGAAGGAGAACTTCGAGAACCAACTCAACAACGACTATCAACTCTCAGAGTTTCCCTCTCCCAGTTTGCAGAGTTTGATTGCTCAATCGACAGCTAGAAACGCTCTCAGAGATTCGCTTTCTCCAAATTTGATTTCGTCGATTTACAGAGCCTCGCACTTGAGAATTTCAAACAGTAATTTCGATAACAGGTCTCAGAAACGGCGGGAAATGAAAGAGAGGAAGAGTAGGAAAGGATCGAACTTGAGCTTAAAGTCGAGCGATTCGCTGGATGAGTTATTCCGGAAAGTTTCCAATGAGTTTTTCCGCGATGAGAAAATGGAGAAAATTGAGCCAAGGCCTGTGTCTGCCTGCTGAAACTCCGGGTTTGTAGAGTGGAAATTGTTTGGGTTAAATTATTTGTTGCGATTTATGTCGATTACTAATAAAAAACGTCTGGTAAATAGCATATTTTTTATTTAACTTTTCACAGTCTTTATGTTTTAATCTTTCGCTATTGTACGCCTTCCGTGTCCGAAAAATGTTGGTTCCGTGGTGAAAAACACTGGTTGAAATAAATAAAATTCTTTTTACACCAAAAAAGGTATTTCGATGCATAAAAGACATGTATTAAGTTTCATAAGTATATCTATAATAAAATCAGAGTTGTGAAAAAAAGTTTTTTTAGAAAATTTTACCATGTTGTATCTCAGAAATTAAGATGTTTAGGACATAAATTCATATGAAATTTTTCTCTTAGAATAGGACCAAGAATCACCCACTTAATTATTAGCATGTCGTTAAGGAACACCCTGTATTTTGTTGATTCCGGGACTATTATTTGCCGAATTTTCTCTGGATTTCTGAGTTCACTTGTCCCGAATTTCCAAAAGCTTTTATGGAAACCCTAGGGAGGGATAGTGACAATATTTAAGTAATGTACTAGATTTAAATTAAAGCTTAGTTGACACGGTCAAAGTGTACAGGGTGTCCCACTAAGAATAGTTCTCGGCTGTATCTCGGAAAGTATTAGCCATAGAGGCTGCGGAAAAAATATTTATAACTAAAGAGGCTATGAGAAATTGCTGGAAATTATTTTCAAATTTGTAGAACGACCGTTAGGGGACGCAACTGCAACAAAAAATAAGAAAATGGAGTTTTTACACAATTTTGACAAAATAAGGTGTACTATAAGTAATAGCTTCTTAATCTTCCGTAAATTTTGAATATTTTTTGTTAGAGCCATTTTCCCCTATCTACCAAAATAAAGTGGTGGGGGAAGGTTAGATCTGTTTTTATTTAAATATTAATAACTCTGGATTGGATGATCGGAATCCAACAAGCGAGGGCTCGTTTAAAAGAGCGTTTCTTACTCTATATTATACCATATAAACAATAATAATAAGCTTTTGAACGTAGACGCTGGGGAGCGTTGTCTTACAATTTAACAAACATTGCGCGTTTTTTCAAAAAAATTAAATGCAATAGTATATGTACTTTTAGCTGATCATAGAGAGTAGTAAAAGCTTAAAAAGTCAGCAAAAACTTCATTTTGATATCTTCTTTCAAACCAAAGATATTAGCAAAATTATAATAAATACCAAAAAATAAGCCCTTAATTACCTTATTTTTTCAACACGGTATCAGTAGCCCTCTTGATTATGCCCATTCTAACAAAGAAATTAGATAGAAACAGTTGGTTTATTTTAAAATCGACGAAATACCAGAATACCATAATACCAGATGTATTAATAAAAGAGAGCTACTGATACCGTATTGTAAAAATAAGGTAACTATATAAGGGCTTATTTTTTGGTATTTATTATAATTTTGCTAATATCTTCGGTTTGAAAGAAGATATCAAGATGCGGTTTTCGCTAACTTTTTAAGCTATTACTACTCTTTGCATTTAATTTTTTTGAAAAAACGCGCAGTGTTAAATTGTAAGACAACGCCCCCTAGCGTCTATGTTCAAAAGCTTATTATTATTGTTTATATTGGTATAAAATAAAGTAAGAAACGCTCTTTTAAATGAGCCCTCGCTTGTTGGATTCCGATCATCCAGTCCAGAGTTATTAATATTTAAATAAAAACAGATCTAACCTTCCCCCACCACTTTATTTTGGTAGATAGAGGAAAATGGCGCAAACAAAAAATATTCAAAATTTACTGAAGATTATGAAGCTATTACTTATAGTTCACCTTATCTAGGCAAAATTGTGTAAAAACTCCATTTTATTATTTTTTGTTGCAGTTGCGCCCCCTAGCGGTCGTTGTACAAACTTGAAAATAATTTCCAACAATTTCTCATAGCCTCTTTAGTCATAAATATTTTTTTCTGCAGCCCCTACGGCTAATACTTTCCGAGATACAGCCGAGAGCTATTCTTAGTGGGACACCCGTACTTTATACTTAGTGGGACACCCGTACCCGGTCAAATACATTTGAACGCCACTTGGATTGTATCAATAACCGATTTTAAAACAGTTGGTATGATCCAAACAGTGTAAGTGTAAGTGTATTTGATTCCAGCACACTTTGATGGTGTCATCCAGACCTTAAATTTGGTATAAAAAAGCATCTTTACTGCGGAAAAAATAAACTTGGATTCATTTGGATTTTCTGTTCTGAATGGTAGTGGTAGTGTTCATTTATATTTCTTCTTATTTACAAAATTGCTCTTGCGAGGGGTACTCATTCCCATTAAACCTAGTTAATATGGTCAAAGTGTACTTGAGGACTTTTTTAAGCAAACCGTACCAACTGATTTGAAATCGGTTGATACGATCCAAGTGGTGTCAGATCTTACTTGGATCCTACGAAACCATCCAACTCGACTTTGATAAAACAGTTGATATTTTTTGTTGTCAACTTCCGGTATTTCCGGAAGTGCCGCCATATTGAAAATTTTTAATCGATAGATCTCGTTGTGAAACAATGATGTGCAAAAAATCTCCGATCTAGATATTGTAGTTCTCTAGAAACTTCTAATGCACGCTCAGACTGAGACACCTTGTATACATATGACACAGAAGTTAATTTTTCTTTGTACAAACTTTTCAAAAATATGAATCTAGCAGTAAGGATCAATTTTAATAAACAACCGCAAAGATTGTAAGCTTTCATATTACACATCTAAAATTATGAAGGGCGTGAAAAATAAACGGTTATTTTACGAATTTTTGCGTATGATTACGATTACTTAGTAATCAAGTTTATATTAAATACAAAGGTATATAAGGGTAGCAATTTAAGAATTATTTAAGCAGACAAAGTACCTACGCGATTTTTATTCAAGAAGACTGAGAATTAAAGGTATACTTTTGAAACGTCAAGTTTACGCGTTAATTTTAGAACATAGAACACTGCATACGGGATCATAACAACATCGGCTTGCATCTGGACCACACCAACTTTTCCAGAGCTCAGTATTTACGAAAGAACAAATATAGTACCAAAGTGCGTTTCAAAAAGTTTATGCCTTATAAAATAGCATTTTACCATTGTAGTTTATAGAAAAACATTTCTTCGTTAAATTTTTTATGGTAAAACGGTGTTAGATTTGTCAAAGAACTAAAACAAAGTAGTGAATAGTAGTTTAAATAATAATCTTTTTAAGAATATAAGTCTCATTCCAATATAAAAATGCGTTTAAAAGTGATGATCCGTATTAGGCCAATGTCTCAAAGGTAAGTTTTGTGTTTGTACGTATGATTTGTTTATCTTTTTTCTTTTTATTATGCCGCTCAAAAATACAACGGATATTAGTAAAATCAGTTGAAAAAGCATAGATGTTATTGAGCAATTTTAATAATACATTAATGAGCAATTTTATTAATACAGGGCTGTAATAAAAAGAGAAACAAAAAAGAATTAAATATAATTTTATAGTGAGTATGATGTGATTCGTCGATGCGATTCGTTAGTTCGTTTGGAAATTCACTTAAAATTCATCCATTTTGTTCGTGATATTTCTTTTGATGGTTCGCCCAAAAAAACGACATTCCGCCAAACCGCCGCAAAATCAACATCGCATGGACGCATTAGCGCACCAAATCGACGCAGTGACGAACCGCATCGACGAATCGCATAAACCAATAGTGAGTATGGGGCTCTACTCACTATACGCTGATGCGTTGCTTTGATGCCATGCGTTCATGCACGCATAGGGAGAGGGAGTATGATGCTGTTTGTGCGTATACATTTCGTTAGTTCGTTGGAAAATGTGTCCATATGGTGTCCATTGTGTTCGTGAAATTGCTTTTGATGGTGCATCCAAAAATCGGCGAACCGCCGCACAACCCATCGCATCGACACATTGGCGCACCAAATCGACATATTGACAAACCGCATCAGCGCTTTAGCCAAAGATATTTAAACTCGGTTAAATATCTTTGGCTTTAGCAGTTTGTTGAGCTACAGTTTGCATTTTTTGCAAAATCAAAAATAGAAAACATTTCTGATAAACTAATTTTTTTTAGAAATGCGGTGTGTCGCTAATTCAACATTCTCTAGTTGCCTTATTTTTTGTTATTTATTAATGTTCTTTTCTCGGAATACAGGGTTCGGCAATAGTGCATCGGGTATCTGTAGCCCCTAGAATAAAAAACTTGGGAATTTTGTTTAAGTGTAAACCTAAAGTATGTACGAGGATGTATTTCAGGAAAATACTTCTATAGGGTGGCTCAAAAAAGTGTGAGTGGATCGGAATGATTTTGGGAAGGAGAGCACCCTGTGCGAGTGAGTTTACATAATCCTTAGATATGAGTGAATATATTTCTATAATTTCAGTTTCAGAGATATTAATAAATACATAAAAAATATATTTTTTCAGCATTCCTTAAAAAATTATTACAAATAGAAGAACTGTCCTGAAATCAAAACTATATTAGGCATTTACTTTAGTTGGTCTGTACTTGCTTTACTGTATGGTAATCGTAAATCATACAGTTCAAAATTTTAGGCTAAACTTTCTAAAATATAAAATAATTTCTCTTTGTTTTTTTTGAATGTAACACGCTGTATATTATTTTCCCAATAAATGGAAAATTAAAAAAATAATCATTTTTTGTATTTAGAGTATTTCAAAATTTTTAACGGTTTTGCGGATATTCGCGATTATATTTCATATGGCATTTTCCACAGTAAATTTTTGTCAAAGCCACCCAATGATTTTTCTCTCGTATTTTACCGTTGAGCCATATGAATTAATATTGCGTGTATCTGCGGAGCCATTAAAAATTTTGAAATACTTTTAATTAAAAAAATGTTCGTTTTTTAAATCTCCATCTAATAAAAATATAATATACACGGTGTTTTATTAAAAAAAAACAAAGAAAAATTATTTATAGTTTAAAAAGTTTGGCGTAGAATTTTGAACACCTTGTATGAGTTAAGATTAAAATATTTATCGCAAAGTTAAGTATAGACCATCTAACATAAATACCTAATATAGTTTTGAATTTAGGACAGTTCTTGTATTTTTAATATTTTATTTAATGAAGGCTGAAAAATATATAATTTTTATTTATTTATTATCATCTCTTAAACTATCGAAGTATATATTTACTCATATCTAAGGATTATGTAAACTGATATGAAAGAAAGCCAAACATGCAATAATATACAGGGTGTCCCCCCTTTCAAAGTCATTCCGATCCACTCACACTTTTTTGAGCCATCCTAGAGAAGTTAAAATATTTATCTGAAATACGTCCTCGTACATACTTTAGGTTTGCACTTAAATAAAATTTTCAAGTTTTTATTCTAGGAGCTTCAGATGCCCGACACACTATTGCCGGACCCTGTATAAATATTCCGAAATATTACAAAATTATACAATTTTTAATACTGTATGTTCAGTTTCCGTTCGAGAAAAAATTACAAAAATTTAAAGTTTTCTTTCAAAATTTCTGATATAAATAGTTTTTTGATTTCTCAATAATAATAATATATCTCCAGCGAACTGGACGCATAAATTGAAATGGCTTTAAATATATCCATCTCTCCTAAGCTCACTGTTTACTGAGAAGATCGTATTTTTATACCAACTGGTTTTTCTTCATTTCCTGCCTTTTAATTTTGAATTTCGCAGGAAGAAATCTCTTACATACGTAACTAAAAACAAATAATATTTATTTTAGTACGAGGTAAAGAGTCAGTAATACTACAGTTGTTATTATAAATTAAGACCATAAATAATTATCATACACACAATATTTATCTACATCAGTATGTCACGGATTGTGTTTACAAGAGGAAAACTTTTTTATTATGGACTTTTTGAGAAAAAAAAACATTCTTCATAAAAATTTTTGCTTGTTGAGTAATTCCGTTTATACTTTTTCAAATTTTTATTTTTTATATGTAAAAAAACAAAATATTTTTTTTCCCGAAAGACTAACCGTTTTTTAAATAACAAATATTGTAATATTTGAGGGGCGTTTTCACCCTCTTGGAATTTGAGATTCGAGAAACCCCTCCTTATCGAACCTCTACACCCAACAGTCAATCCGTTTGCCAAAAATCAGCTTTAAACGTCAAGCAGTTTAAGCAGAATCGTGATTACTCAATGGTCATATTTTATGAAACACCCTGTATAAATTTATTAAAAATCTTAAAATATGTAAAACAACAAAATAAAATATACGTGTTTAAGAGTTTTTCCGAAAAACTCACCGGTTTTTAAATAAACAATATTTTAATATTTGAGGGATAGTTTCACCCCCTTAGAATTCGAGTTTCGAAAAATCCCTGCTTATCGAACTTCTACACCCTAAAGTCAATCTGTTTTCCAAAAATCAGCTTTTTATGTCAAGCGCTTTAAGCAGGATCCTGATTAATCAATGACCAGATTTTTCGAAACACCCTGTATACATTTTTAAAAAATCTTAAAATATGTAAAGAAAACAAAATATACGTGTTTAAGCGTTTTTCGGAAACTTGACGGTTTTTTAAATAAAAAATATTGTAATATTTGAGGGATAGTTTCACCCCCTTAGAATTCGAGTTTCGAAAAATCCCTGCTTATCGAACTTCTACACCCTAAAGTCAATCTGTTTTCCAAAAATCAGCTTTTTACGTCAAGCGCTTTAAGCAGGATCCTGATTAATCAATGAGCAGATTTTTCGAAACACCCTGTATACATTTTTAAAAAATCTTAAAATATGTAAAGAAAACTAAATAAACGTGTTTAAGCGTTTTTCGGAAACTTGACCGTTTTTTAAATAAAAAATATTGTAATATTTGAGGGGTGGTTTCACCCCCTTGGAACTGGAATTTCGAAAAATCCCTTCTTATCGAACCTCGACACCCTAGAATCAACTTATATACCAAAATTGAGCAGGATCGTGATTAATCAGTATGTCAGTCACTTACGGATTTTATATATTAGTATTGTAAGAGATTTCTTCCTGCGAAATTCAAAATTAAAAGGCAGGAAATGAAGAAAAACAGTTAGTATAAAAATACGATCTTCTAATAAAAAATACGAAAATCAAATATTAAAGCACTTAGCAAAACATATACACCTAAAATATCTATGTCCACGGAATATTGGAACACCCTGCATATCTATAATGAATGTTGGAACATGTCTTTTTTCAATTTTTATTTTCACTAAATTCGTAAAACATATAATTCTTTCGTTTATGTCGATGTGGCAACATGTATAAATAAACCCCTGTATTTGTTTTATCCTTCCCCCTGTTATTTTTATTCATTAAATAGACAGATTTAAAAATAGATCTCTAATGATTTACCGCGGCGTTTGAAACTCTACTGGCTTTGTATATGACATGTAGACGAGTGTGTTCAATTTTTCTTCCAAGTAAATTTCTACCATTTAACATAATATCTCGAGTTCCATAAACCATCGCTGACGCCGTTTTTTTCATATTATATTAATTTAGTAAACTTGTGTTCGTTGAGTTGCACTAGAAACTAGAAGTGTTCAAGATATTTGGAAATTGGAAAAAAGTTGATTTAGTCATGTTTTTTTTTAGAAAAATATTCCAATGACCAATTACGGATACAGAGGGGGGGCGCCCCCTAAAATCTTTAAATTGTGTAAAATATTAGGCTTTTGGGTTAAAAATGGCGTCCTAAAAAGCATATTCTACATTGCTTTTTATTTTGGGCCCCCCCTAAAATAAATTCCTGTATCCGCCCCTGGCAATGACAACCTATGTCCCTGGTGAATATGTCAAAAACATTTTGTAGCTTTAAAATATTTCGCATTATTTATAGTAACTTTTACCAAAATTTCATTCGAAACGGTAAAAGTACAGGGGGACATCATTTTAAATGTCTCACACAATTTACAATATTCCTGCTTCCTATTTAAAGATGTAGAAATATTTCTTAATGTAATTTTTTGCAAACATTTTTTAAAACGTCAATTTTGACAGATACGAGGCACCTTGATTTTTTTAAAATGGAAACCTCCTCATATTTTAGCATCTTGCGGTATAGTGGAGTGCCCAGAGACTTTTACCTCGGAATTCAATTACTGTGAATGTATATATTAATGTGAAACCTTCTGTATTGTGTTTTATAGATAAAATTAATAGATAAAATGCTAAAATGTTTACCCATTTTTTTTCGTTGCTTTTATTTTTTTATTTTAGTAATTTTAGTAAATTCTTAATTATTTCCTTCTTAATATTTTGATTTTTTTAATTCTTTTTCTAAGTAAATTTATTGAAATAATTAAATGTAATTCATAAGGTAAACCTATTCTGCTTATATTCTAATCATTGAAATTTTGATTGAAATCGAATTATACAATGTGGCGCGTCATATACGACGCGTTTTTTGCAAGGAGAACAAAAGTTTGTATTGAAGTGAAATTTTGTGAGCTTATGTAAGTCAATTTAAAGCATTTTCTAAAATTATGTAGAGTTCTACATGGTGTCCCCAAAAAAATTTACACATCAAAGTTATGTTTTTTTTAATGGAACACCCTATATATTAATTGATTTTTGGATTCTAGTAAAAAAATAAAGGTTTGTTTCATTAGAAAAGTATATGATTAAAATGTATAGCTTTTGAAATACATTCACCGGCACGAAAAATGGGCACCTTAAAACTTTGATGTATTTTAAAGGTTAATATATTTTATTTTAATGGGCCGATTTTGATGTTTTTTTAAGCAGTGTGTTGCCAAATTATTTGACATTTTAGTATCTTTTTCTAAATTAAAAATGACACTCTCCATCTGTTAATTATACGAGGGAAAACAAAATGTTGATATTTTGGTGAAAGTTTGACCCCCTGTGACCCCCTGAAACACCCTGTAAAACATTTTAAAACAGCAAGAAATTTAAAAATCATTTCATCATCTAAATACATCCTTTCTCGATGGTTTGTTTTTTGGTTCATCTCATTAGCTTTATTTTTGTTGGAAATATTCGGTTTTAAAGAAGGCACTAACATTTTTTACATTAAGACCATGCCTTTGCTTTTGGGCCTAGTCAACACGTTTGGTAAGTTCTGGTCCCGAAGCAGGCCTTCTTGACAATATTTGCTTTATTTAATCTTCTTCTTGTAGTTCGTTAGTTAATATGTACGGTCCTTTGTGCAATTCACTATCAATTTGAAAAGCTGGCAAACGGCGGTTTCTTAGCGATAAACTTACAATAAGTCGATCGTCTCGATTAGAAGTTAGAAGTTCTCATCCGAAGGTTTCTGGACGTCTAGATTGACGTCCTCATGGACGTGGTCATAATTCAAAGACCATTTAATATACTCTATGGTATTATGGTATTTTTGGAACCGGAATTTTATAGCAAATTCACTGAACTCGAATAAATAAATGATATATATTTGATTCACCCTGTATATCTATAAAAATATTTTTGAAATGTTAACTACCATTAAACATATATTTTGTAAAAGGTTTGGAGTGAAAATCTCAAATAGGAATCCTGATACAGGACTTTCCCGGAATACGGAGCCATCTTGTATGTATGCATGTGTATATGTGTGTTTATTCAAATACTAAAAAGCGAAAGCAACGAATTTAAATGGGTAAATTTGTAATATATCTTATTAACAATACAATGCAAAAAGTTTTATAAAAATTCGTTCACAGTAAATGAATTCCGAGGTTTGTATCCCGTAAGGGCTTAAAGCACTCCACTAGTAGACATATTTAACTAATTTAAAAAATAGATAGTTTAGTAGATATACTTTGCGCTTACCGTTTTCGATATATGTATAGTGCATTTAAAAATGAAATGTTCCTGAATCATTTTTAAGTGTAACTGTTGTGTAAGTTCTTACAGTCTCACAGTATCACCCAATTTAAAATTTTCCTTTTTCCTATTTTGCAAAGTATACTAAACTATATATTTTTGAAATTGGCTGAAATAGGTCTACCGGAAGATGCTAAAATATGTGGGGGTTTCCATTTAAAAAAAGATCAAGATGGCGTCGTATCTGTCAAAATTGACGTTTTAAAAAAATTTCAGATAAAAAATCAAGCATCCCCGTGAAAAATTACATTAGAAAATCTTTCTACTATATTTAAATATGAAACAGAACAATAATTATAAATTGAGTGAGACACTTAAAATGATGTCCCTGTAATTGGAAGAAAATTATAATAAATCGAAAAAATATTAAGACTTTAACACCCTATAGCTACGAAACAAAGCAGAATCGGACCTATGTTGATATGAAAAATAAATCTTATTTTTACGTGAGGAATCTCCTCACGAGAGATGGCACATGGTTTTTTGAAATACCCTGTAGAGACATAGTATTGTTGCGGACCCGTGTGAACTCGACCTAACCTAACTATATGTCCCGCCGTCAGAGGACCTTAACATCGCATTGACATCGCATTAAAGAATAGACACCGTAATGATTCATTCGTTCGAGAAGAATCGAGTCCCACTGGAATGGACTAGTACATACGAGAACATTCGAAAACCTTCTCTACGCACCTAACGCTCTATGGACTATTCTAGATTTCTTTACCTGTCGGTATAAAAGCCGGCGGCTGTGGCCTACAGGGGGCAGTTATCAATAAACAGTACAGTTGACGCGCTAAAGTTCAAAATAAATTCTTAGTTATAAATCGTTTGTAAATAGTTCTATAAGTCTTTTATCGTTATTGTTTTTGTTAATTAGTGTTAAATAAATAGTATTTAAATAAATTGTGACTTTCTATCCACACGGAACCGACGAAAAACGTAACAATTGGTGTCAGGTGTGGCGTGTGTGATAGACTAGAAAAATAAAAAGACTAACAATGGCTCCGAAGAAATTGTTGAAAGACTTGAAAGTGTCCGAACTGAAATCCATATTGGAAGAGAGAGAGAGTGCGAGACAGATGGAAAGAAAAGCATTTTGCAAACCAGACTGACAGACGTTTTGAGGGAGGAAGGCGAGGATCCGGACACATTTTGCTTTGAGTTCGAAGGTGACCTTGACTCGTGCCTACAAAAATTAGAAGATAAAATGACGGAAAACTCTCAAAAATTAGAAGACAGTTTGAATGACAAAATTACAGAAAATTCCCGGGAATTGCAAGACAATTTAAACGGCAATTTAATAATTTAGAAGATAAAATAATGAAAAATTCCCAGGATTTAATTAATATTTTAGAAGATAAGATCGCAGAAAATTCTAAAGACATACAGGCCAGCTTTAATAATAAAATACTTAATTTAGAAGAAAAGATAACAGAAAATTCCAGGGAATTAGAAGAAAAGATTATAGAGAATTCTACGGAGCTACAAGACAAAATAACACAAATTGAGGACGATGTAAATAAAAAAATCGAAATTTTAAAACAAGAAATAGCGAAAGCAAATTCACCAAAATGTCAAGAAACATCGGAGGCACCGAAACTAGTCGAAAATAAGTATATCTCAAAGTCAGTTATTAAGCCTCCACAGTTTGACGGAAAAACCGCTTGCGCCAATTATTTTTGCCAGTTTGAGGCCGCTGCGAGAGCGAACGGATGGACAATCGCTGAAAAGGCTACCGCTTTGACTGTCGCACTGCGAGGAGATGCGACTGATATTCTGCAGACATTGTCACCATCGGAACAGGGAGATTATCAGCAATTGGTACGACATTTAGAAATGAGGTACGGCCAAGCTCATTTGGAACATGTCATTCCCAGCTAAAAAATCGCATTCAAAAGTCAAATGAGTCTCTGCAGGAGTTTGAAGCCGACGTAGCCCGCCTCGTTCGCCTTGCGTACCCTGCTACGCCAGAGAATGTTATGGAGCGGTTGGCAGTACAGGCATTCTCCGACGACTTACGTGACAACGAGACAAGACAAGCACTTCTCCTAGCCCACCCAACGCACTTGGTGGATGCTTTAGCACGTGCCCTAGAATTTGAGGCCGCGAAACAAAGTTCTCGGTCTTTAGGAAGAGTACGGGCCATCGACGAATGTTCTGACGAATCCGTGGAAGGGATTATTCGGAAGATAATGGACCAGTACATGGGCAAGAAGGGACCGATTCGTCGAAGGGTCGAAATGAAGGGGCACACGTCGACCTGTACCCAACATGCCCCAACGAAAACTGCTCAAGTCGCCTCGCTACAACACAAATTCAACAGCATTTTTGTGGATGGTTTTGTTGATGGAGAGTTCCGGACCATGCTGTTGGATACAGGTGCGACGTAAACTATCATCAGACCGGACATTCTTAAAACATCGAAGAAGGTTAAAACAACACAATGGCGACTACGTACTGCTACGGGGGGCTCCACTGCTGTCCATGGAGAAGTAGACCTTAATTTTATTATTGGGAGCACCAGTTTTGAACATCCAGTGTTAGTAGCAGATATCGAAGAACTTATTCTCGGAATGGACATCATGACCACTAAAGGTTTTGAACTAAACTTCAAACAGGGAATTTTGAAAATAAATGAAGAAGAAGTGGTTCTGCATCGAAAATGTGAGGAGACGCTTCGCGTGGTGGTAGCAGAAGATGTTTCGATCCCTGAGCGCTGTGAGATATTTTTGGATGGTTGCCTAGAAGGTAAAATGAATAATGGGAGTATTATTCTGTTGGAGCCAAGGAACCATGACAGCGAAATAGGACGAGGGATCGCTGTTGGAAAAGCCCTGCTACGAGCGAAGAAAACTGTACCGGTGAGAGTAATGAACACGAATTATTATTCTGTATCCTTGAAGAAGGGAACCCTCTTAGGGTACTGTTGTTCGGTCTCCTCAGTCGTTCGAAGCGTGGAAGCCTCCAAATTTCGACTTCAAAAATTCCGGACAAAATGGTGAAGGAGTTAGTAAACGTTAAGGGATTATCTCCCGAAAATAGTAGAAAATTGAGAAACCTGATAATCAAGTATCAAGATGTGTTTGATAAAGGAGAAGCAGGACAGAGAGGTCGTACCAATTTAGTACAACATAAAATTGATACAGGAGATGCGCGACCAATCAAACAAAATCCGAGAAGACTTCCGCTCGCCAAACGTGAAGAAGCTGATAAAATCCTTCGAGAAATGAAAGAAGAAGATGTCATCGAACCATCTAACAGCCCGTGGACATCGCCGGTAGTACTAGTAAAGAAGAAAGACGGTACCACCAGATTCTGTGTTGATTATCGGCAGCTCAATAATGTTACCAAGAAGGATAGTTATCCCCTGCCGAGGATAGACGATACTCTAGACACGCTGGCGGGGTTAACGATATTCTCTACGTTAGATCTGAAAAGTGGATATTGGCAAGTCGACATGGCGCCGAAAGATAGAGAGAAGACAGCGTTCTCGGTGGGCTCCGGACTGTGGCAATTTACCGTCATGCCTTTTGGATTGTGCAACGCGCCAGCTACCTTTGAGAGACTAATGGAGTCTGTGTTAAAGGGACTATCCTGGACTACCTGTTTAGTGTACCTGGATGACATCATAGTGGTGGGGAAATCCTTTGACGATCATCTGAAGAATTTGGAAGAAGTTTTCAAGCGACTAGGGAGCTCTGGTTTGAAACTTAGCCCCAAGAAATGTCATCTGTGTCAAGAAAAGGTACACTACTTGGGCCATGCAGTCTCCTCCCAAGGAGTTGCGGTAGATCCACAGAAGACCAAGACAGTGGAAGAGTGGCCGATACCTAAAGATAAACATGAACTACGACTTACCGAAGGCGAGAGGCGTTTCTCTTGGGACTCAGATTCTGACGAGGCATTCCGAAAATTGAAGAAGGCCCTGACTAGTGCGCCCATACTTATACCTTTTGCTACCCTCTTGGCAACGGAAACTTTATATTGGATACCGACGCTAGCAATGTTGCGTTAGGCGCTGTTCTGTCTCAGATCCAGGATGGTCAAGAAAAAGTCATTGGTTATTTTAGTAAGACCTTGTCAAAACCGGAAAGGAACTACTGTGTAACCAGACGAGAATTACTAGCAGTAGTTAAAGCAGTGGAACACTTCTACAAGTATCTCTATGGAAGAAAGTTCTTGTTAAGAACAGACCATGCTGCTTTGAAATGGCTGTTGCAGTTTAAGAATCCTGAAGGGCAGGTAGCTAGATGGATTGAACGATTACAAGAATTTGACTTCGACACAGAACATCGAGCTGGGGCAATCCATCGAAATGCCGACGCACTTTCCAGAAGACCTTGCGCTAAGGACTGTAAGCATTGTTCCCGAGCAGAAGAGAAAGAAGTGAAACTCCTAAGAACAACTGTGGTTAATGATAGTTGGCAACCCGAAGATCTTGCAAATGACCAAACCAGTGACCCAGAATTAGGTTTAGTAATTAACTGGAAAAACACAGGCCAAAGACCAACGTGGGAAGAAGTTTGCAGATATTCGCCGAACGTAAAGTCGTACTGGGCCCAGTGGAATTCCTTGGTAATAGATAACGGACTACTTCGCCGTGTGATCGAGAGACCGGAGGGACAATAAGAGAGAGGGTAGATCGTCATTCCAAAGAAGAGGGTCCCAGAAGTCTTGGAGGAAGTTCACAATGGAACCAGCGGAGGACATCTTGGTGTTACCAAGACACTTGGCAAGCTGCGTGAACGGTTCTACTGGGTGAACTGCAAAGAAGATGTGAGGGCCTGGTGTAAGAAATGTGACATTTGCGCAGCCATTAATGGGCCACAAAAGCGTGGTAAAGCCCCTATGCGCCAGTACAATGTTGGTAGTCCCTTCGAACGAATAGCGATCGACGTGGCTGGTCCTTTCCCGGAGACGAACGATGGCAACAAATACATTGTGGTAGTAATGGATTACTTCAGCAAATGGGTCGAGGCCTACGCGTTGCCAAATCAAGAAGCGTCCACGATTGCTGATGCCCTTGTTAAAGAATGGATCTGCAGGTTTGGTGTTCCCATGGAGCTTCATTCAGATCAGGGAAGAAACTTTGAGTCCAATCTGTTCCAAGGCGTCTGTGAAGTCCTGAACATCCGCAAGACCAGGACGACTGCTCTACATCCACAATCCGATGGGATGGTTGAACGCATGAACAGAACTATCAACCGTTATCTGGCCAAAGTAGTCTCTGACCACCAAAGAGACTGGGACAAATTTCTTCACCTGTTCCTGTTGGCCTACCGTTCATCCGTCCAAGAATCTACAGGGCAAACTCCAGCCAGCATCGTTATGGGACGGGAAGTGCGCCTACCCTGTGATCTGAAATTTGGTTGCCGACCGGGAGAAGAAGTCGCCGGAGAAGATTATGTCCACACACTACGTCAAAGGATGGACGACATTCATCAGAGAGTCCGCCTAAATATTCAAAGTGCTAGTGACCGAATGAAGGAACACTACGACATTCAAGCTGAGCATGGAGGATACCAACCAGGGAAGTTGGTGTGGCTATATAACCCGCAGAGACGTCGTGGGTTATCTCCGAAGCTACAATCCTCGTGGGAAGGGCCATACGAAGTCATGGATAGAATTAATGACGTCGTATACCGTATCAGAAAATTGCCAAAAGGAAAACCGAGGGTAGTCCATTTCAACCGTTTGAGCCCCTACCAAGGCGAAATAGAAGATCGTGCTGGGACCGTGAGAACCTGCAGCTTTGATCCCCCTGATTCGGAGATGTCCTTTGACGATTTCATGGCCCGATACAACAGCAGTGAGAAGGCTCGCTATGGTGTAACCAAAGAAGATCAACGAGACCTCTTTTCCGTGCCTCCTGATTATTCGCTCGCTCATTGTGTGGCTCGAGATTTGCGGATGTCCAGAGGAATCGCTGCGACGTTCAATGAGAAGTTTGGGCGTGTCGGAGAACTACGCCGACAGGATCCAGAGGTTGGAAGCGTCTTGAGGCTAACCGACAATGCACATGGTCAAGCAAGGCACATCTTCTACCTGGTCACCAAGGAATGGTCCCCGAGTAAGCCGACTTATCTCAATCTATGGAAGACCCTGATTGAACTGAGAGAAGCCCTGCTAAACAACAACATTGCACGATTAGCCATTCCGAAGCTGGCGTGTGGACTCGATGGTTTGAGTTGGCGTACAATCCGGAACATGATTGAAGTCTTGTTCAGATTTACGGGAATCGAGATCCTCGTTTGCTGCTACAACCCAAAGCTGAGATCGGGAGAGAAAACTGTAGACTGCTATTTCTACCAGACTTCGCAATGTACCAGGGGCCAGCTTTGCAAATACCTTCATTCACCGTGTACATCTCGGGACGAGCATGTGCCTAAGAAGGGGGCAGTGTTGCGGACCCGTGTTAACTCGACCTAACCTAACTATATGTCCCGCCCTCAGATGACCTTAACATCGCATTAAAGAATAGACACCGTAATGATTCATTCGTTCGAGAAGAATCGAGTCCCACTGGAATGGACTAGTACATACGAGAACATTCGAAAACCTTCTCTACGCACCTAACGATCTATGGACTATTCTAGAGTTCTTTACCTGTCGGTATAAAAGCCGGCGGCTGTGGCCTACAGGGGGCAGTTATAAATAAACAGTATAGTTGACGCGCTAAAGTTCAAAATAAATTCTTAGTTATAAATCGTTTGTAAATAGTTCTACAAGTCTTTTATCGTTATTGTTTTTGTTAATTAGTGTTAAATAAATAGTGTTTAAATAAATTGTGACTTTCTATCCACACGGAACCGACGAAAAACGTAACAGTATAAAAATATATTTAACGTTTTTTTTTATTATTTTTTCTCTTAAAACTCTGTATAAAATACTAGCGACATATTTGATGTGATAACATATTATAATCAGAATCAGTAATCGATTTCACGATAACATATTATACAAAAATAATTTTAAAGATATTTTTGTGGCTAAAAATTTCAGAGAATCATATAAGTTGACTTAGAAATTGGTCTTCTTACACTTTTAACGCAGTGGATATTTTACTCATTAATCTTATGTATGTAGCTATGTCTTTTAGGCAAGAGGAAAAAATGATTTATGCGTTTTTCCTTAGCTATAGATTTTTTTAAAGGAAAATAGTTTGGAAAAAAATCTTCTTTCAAAATCTTTCAGTGAAACGACTGAGACATGTGTGTCAACTTCTTTGTTTCCTCGATATAAAAATAACCGTACTACCGAAATTATAACCTGTTTACGTTTCGTGAGTATGGCCTCAATTACCTTACCATTTGGTAGAACAAAGATGCAGCAGAAAAAATACTTATTATGTATACAGAGATCGATATATAGTGCTTCTCACATTACTTTTCCTCGTTTTGACATCTGAAGCCGTGGCCGCTGGCTAGGTGTTTTACGTTTTGACAACTAGGGTTTCCGGAACCGGAGCTGTTTTTCGTAACCGGGAATTCCGGTACTGCGCGTCCTAGGAACCGAGATTTCCCGTTTTTTTCGATACTTTCGGTAGTAACTAATTCTTGTTCAATGATAGTGCAATTCGTTAATCAGAAAGCAAGGGATGGTTTTCCAAAGCAAAATCGATAAAAAATTGAGATTTTTAATAAAAATAATATCAAATTTATTCAGTATCAGTCATGGGAAAACTATATGAACACAAGCAAAGAAAAAAATATAGGTAACTTAAAATTCACATCAAACAACATAAAACTTAACTAAATTTCAGAAAAAAGCTTTAAAATATTGAATTAAAAATGCAAACATCTATTAAAACATAATAGAAAATTAAACTAATACATTGAACAAAAAAATAGTTTGTATAAGAAATAATGTATATATAATATATTATATTATATTTATATTTTTATATTATATTTAATAATAATTGCTAATAAACATTATAGAAACTTCAAAAGAGAAAAGAGGTAAGAACAATAAGAAGTATAAATATAACATCACTACTTTTTTAGAACAGTTTGATTTCGACCGTTAGAAAGTATTAAAGGGTTTTTTCGCGTAACAAAAAAATAATATTTCAGTTATTGTTACGGAGTCCCGAAAAAAACGGAAATTAATTTTCGTCTCGAAAAAAACGGGGATTCTCTTTTGTGAAACTTAAAATCTTTCGAAACCGGAATTTTTCGGTTCTGAACCCTAATTGCGAGTGTCTAATCAATACAGTTTCCGAAACCGGAGCTTCTTTTCCGCACCGGGAAAAGCGAAGGAACCAGGATTTGCCGGTTTTGTCAGTACTAACAAAATTTTATTCAATGATTGTGCAGTTCGTCAATCAGTAAAGCAAGGGATGGTTTTCAAAAGTATATCCGATCATAAATTGATAAGTATATCAAATTATTGAATAATCAGTCATGAGAAAATTAACATTAATACAAACATAAACAGAAATGAACACACGCCAAGAAAAAAAATAGGTAACTTAAAATTTACATCAAACGACACAATCCTACTTAACTAAATTTAAAAAATAATCATTTTCAAGTAAAAATGCAAATGCCCATAAAAACATAACAAAAAAATAACTAATACATTTAACAACATTTATGCTAAATAATAAAATAACATTTAAGCTTCTATAATTGCTAATAAACTTCAGAAGTAAGAACAGCATCACTCACTGGCGTGCGGTGAAATTTATACAAGGGGAAGCGATTCGATAAAGTTAATAAAAAAAAGTCGAAAAATATTTTTAACAGATCACTACTACCTAGATTCATATTACTTGCTATGAATTAATAATTAAAAAGCTTGGTCTCGTATAGGGAAGCGCCGGCGCGGCGCCGCTTCCATGGACCGCACGCGCCTGGCATCACTACTTATTTAAAAGGAATTTGATTTCGACCGCTAGAAAGTATGTATCTATCAATGGACTTTCGCATGTAACAAAAAATATTTTTTTAATTATTGATATGGTGTCCCGAAAGTACCGAAAGAACCGGGAATAATAATTTCCAGTGTTGGTTCTTTGATGTCTCAAAAGAAGCCCTATAGTGGATACCAATATGTTCTGTGGTTGAAGGCTCGTTATAGTTCAAGTTGTTATAGTACATATTTTAATTTTTAAGGTAAATTAATATTTGATAAGCTTTGTTTTGTTTTGGTTAGGTATAATATGTAATTTATTAATTTTATTTTTATTTTAATTTTATTAATTGTGGATTAATAAGCCTGACCAAGGGAGGATATCTGCCGGTGACAGTTGTATCTATCATGTTGATTCGCAGACAAATTGTATTTTCTGTCATCTTTTTAATGTCGTCTGCTTCTGATGCAGTTTATCAGAATTTAGAACATCATTAAAATTATACCGTATGATCGAAAAAGAAAAACGATCTTACTTCCATCTGTCTGTCCGTCCGTCTGCCCGTCTGTCCGTCTGAGAACTCCCATTCGAGTACCTCTATCCACCCGTCCCAAATTATGCGAAAATCAACCCACATTTTTCTTTCATATCAAATCCTTATGCCGGGACCCCATTAGGCCACACGCCACGCTATCCCACTTGGACCCACATGAGCCCACGTGTTGCGACGTGGGAAAGAGTGTACACATGAGATCTGAGACAGACAACGCACGTGTGATAGCGTGGGATGGCGTGGGGTGGCGTGTTGCCTAGTGTGTACGCAATACATATAATTAAATGGAAAAACATACTCACAGATCTTCATCACGTAGGATGGCATGGCGTGGCGGGGCGTGGCGTGTGGCGTAATGGGATCCCGGCTTTAGTCCCACACTGATGAAGATGTAAACGAAACGTCGGCGCCATATGCAACTTTGAAGGGGGGACCGTGTCCACCGCGTCGCTCACATAGCCTACCCACCCAATTTAGTCGCAATCGGATCGGCGTTTTTGTTCAGTTGTCAAAACTAACTGTCACAGTAACTCGTGTCGTACACGGGCAAGTTGGCTTTGGTCCAATCTATCGACATACCAAATTTCATTTAAATCTGACGATTTTTTTATTTGATTCATTGATGATGAGGTTTTTAGTTAGCAAAAAGATGAGGCTCTCCGAACCCCATCTACATTCCGACTTTCAGCTCCCTGGCTCACATAGGGCCGGAGTTACGGCGCTCCATAGACCCATCTCTACTTCCTCATGACTTACCACTTTTTTCGCGCCAGATCATGTATCAAGACCGTGTCATGTCACGGCCTTGAATTTTTATTCCGATCGCGCCTAAAGAAGTTTCACTTCAAAAATGCCTGACGTTTCAGAGGGTATATTACCCACAGTTATCAGAAGTAAAACTCAAAAAGAAAAACTATTTGAAATATCTAAATAAAACTACTCTAGAACACTTAAGCTTTTTTAGTACAGATAGTCTATTAAATTCGTTGACGTTTAGAAAAAAATGACATTACATAACAATGTAATATCTCGTAATATTTTAGTCATATATTTATTTCTTCTGTCGAATAGTTGGCGCTTATGTTCCTAAGTTCAAGTACCAACAAACGCACGCATACCTCTATATTTATTATAGCATCCGCTTTGAGACCTCCGACTGCTTTCTTCTATTTTTCCCTCCAATTTTCCACATCCGTTCGGTCTGTGTCTAAGAATACACGCACAAGAAACGCCTCAAACAACCATATTTATATCAAGAAAATTTGCTATATATTTCATTTTTGATCTAAAGTATAAATATTTTATCTCCTAAATAATTACCTGCAAAAATAATTTTTAAGTAATTATTGAAAATATCTTAATTAATTTTATAATGATTTTTTCTTGACGAATTACTAAATACGATTTATTGTCCTGGTGCAGATATTCAGATACTATTAATTTTAGTAGAACAGAACATCTAACTACTGTAATAATACAGTATAATAAAAAAAGGCGTCTAGTTGGATTGATCGAGAATATTAATCCCAGTATAATTTTATATACAAAATAACAGCGATCTTCAGATCATAGCCATCGCTGACGCCGTTTTTTTCTCGCTCATATTGTATTAGAACAACAATCAATTTTACATAATAAATATAAAGCTGGATAAAAACGGTAAACTGTTTAAAATTATTTTATTTGAACACTTCCAAACACAGTTGCAGTATAAGAAATATTGCAGAATTTCTTCCAGCAGTATGTATTTTAGCGTTGGCTCAACTCTAAAACTGCAGAGGTAATGGCATGGATCTTAAACTCAAATCATTCCATACACAGGGTGGTCCGAAATGTGTTCCGGAAACTTCGGCAGCATATTCTACAGATAAAAATAAGTGAAAAAGTTCGTATAAATGTATGTCCTAAAATGCTTAGTTTCGGAGATACAGGGTGTAGAAGTTTCATTTTTATTTCGATTTTTTCCAAATAATTTCTGAAGTAACGTCAATATTTGGATGAAAATTGGTATCTGGGAATTTTTTGACATGAGACTTGTTTTTTGACTCCTACTTGTAGAAAGCGCCACCTACATATTTTTTAACTAGTTTGAATACTAATAACTTTTCGTCCGTACCTGTATAAAACTACTGAGCAAAAATATAGACATTTACGATGTTTTTTATGTAAAGAAGTTCTCTTAGTAAAAATCGCTACGAGTAATGGTTCTCGAGATATTTTGAATCTAAATGATCAATACCTGTCATAATTGACATAAATTAAACACGCTGAATAAATAGTTGTTAGACTGAAATCATAAATTTGAAATGGATTTGTGCTAAAAGCTCAACAAAACTGTTCTTTTTTACGTAAAAAACGTCGTAAATGTATATTTTTTCACTCAGTTGTTTTATACAAGTACGGACGAAAAATTATTATTCTTCAAAGCAGTTAAAAACATGTAGGTGGCGCCCTCTACAAGTAGGAGTCATATTGGCTTCAAAACCAAATTTCTCATGTGAAAAAACTCCCAGATATCTACCAATTTTCATCCTAATATTGAATAATTCGAAATAAAAATGAAACTTTTACACCCTGTATCTCCTAAACTAAGCATTTTAGGACATACATTTATACGAACTTTTTTACTTATTTATATTTGTAGAATATGCTGTCAAAGTTTTCGGAATACAGTTCGGACCACCCTGTATACGGGGTCGCTGATATGTATGGGAACGGTCGATTATTAGGTAAAATATACGAGATATAACATACGAATCAAATGTATCATAGTCAAATCGAATTTATTATATCAATACCCAGATATCAATTTTCATCCAAATATTAACATTAATTTAGAAATTATTTGTAAAAAAACGAAATATGAAACTTCTACACTCGGTAAATCTCTGAAACGAAGAAATTTAGGACATAAATGATACGAACTTTTTTACCTTATTTTTATCTGCAGAATATATTTCCTAAATTTTCCTATTATAATTCGGACCGCCAAGTGGGCCAAAATGGAATATTATGAAAAAAATTATGTTATTATTTTCTATACATTTATCTATCAGATTTATTCATAAACTAGCGTGTACCAGCAACTTCGTTCGCATCGAATTAATAATTTGTAATGGTGATGATAAAGCAAAGCAAGAATTTCCATTAACATACAAACTGGATAAAATTTTCTCACATTTATGTCAGCATGAGAAAAAACAATATGGCGATATTATTATATAACTTGGTAATATTTGAGGGGTAGTTTCATCTCGTTGGAATTTGACTATCGAAAAATACGTTTGCCAAAAATAAGCTTTTTTACGTCAAGCAGTTTAAGCAGAATCGTGGTTAAGAAATTACCTAACTTTTTGGAACACCGTGTATGATTTTTTAAAAAACTTCAAAATATGTAAAAAAAAATTTTCGAAAAATCCCGTCTTATCGAACCTCTACACCCTAAAGTCAATCTGTTTTCCAAAAATCAGCTTTTTACGTCAAGCGCTTTAAGCAGGATCGTGATTAATCAATGACCAGATTTTTCGAAACACTCTGTATACATTTTTAAAAAATCTTAAAATATGTAAAAAAACAAAATAAAATATACGTGTTTAAGCTTTTTTTTCGGAAACTTGACCGTTATTTGAAAATATTGTAATATTTGAGGGGTTGTTTCACCCTCTTGGAACTGGAATTTCGAAAAATCCCTTCTTATCAAACCTCTACACCCTAGAATCAACCTGTATGCCAAAATTGAGCTTCTTACGTTGAGTGGTTTGAGCAGGATCGTGATTAATCAGTATGTCAGTCACTTAAGGATTTTATATATCAGTAGGTATAGATAATAAATATATAATCTAATATTTACTTACAGGGAAAGAAGCTCAGGAAGTCAAGAAGTAGTGACAGTCGAAAACAAAAACAGCGTAGCAGTAACAAATATAAAGGTAAGAAAGTGTAATGAAAGAAAATTTTAATTAAGTAAAATTTGATAAAATACTTTATCTCTATAGTCATACTAACGTTATACACTTATAGACAATGGTTATACGTAACTTGGATAAATCTGTTGTAGTACAACTATAGAATGAATAAATAGTATATTCTCAGAGCCAACAAATGATTCACACAAAGACCTGTTGATGGTCATCAATTTAACTTGAGATCTAATTTTATTCTGTAGTCTTGCGTTTGGTTGCAGCGGTTATCGTTTTCTAATTTTAAATTCAAAGGACCTCTCCTATAGTAAACAACTAATTATACACAAGAGTAAAATTATATTTATTAATAAATTAAAAAATTAATAAAAAATATAAAGTTGCACATAAACAAATAAAAAATATTACGGATGTTTTTTTAAAAACTCGCCCCTATAATTTTTTATTTTTTAAGATACAAGAACAAGATTTGGTATGTTACTAGAACATAAATCAGGATTGATTGACGTTTTCAATTACTTTCGGTCGCTTCTTGTTTCACGGAAAATGACTGTAAGTTATGATTTAAAAAAAATCAGTCAAAAAACATTTTGGGAAAAATGCATTCTTCATAAAAAATTTTGCTTGTTCTAAAATGGTGAATCCCGTTTATACTTTTCCCTTTTCCATAACGTTTTAGAGAAATTAAAAAAAAAACAGGAAAATATAGTTGAATTTGTTCTCCTTTGTAATATAATTTCGATTTCATTCTTTGATAGATTCAGAAAGGGTGATATAGTTATCGGAAAATATGATACATAAAGAACAGGAAAAATATGACGTTAATCAAACGTTAATCAAAATAAATAGATAATAACAATCTATCAAAGAATGGAATCGAACTTCAAATACCATAGAAACAAACGCCTTTAGATTTTTATTTTCTGTAAAACAGTATAGAAATTTGGAGATGTATAAACGGGATTAACCATTCTAGAACAAGCAAAATTTTTTATAAAAAATGAATTTTTCTCAAAACTTCAATAATAAAAAAGTTTTCCCCTTGTAAAAACAATCCGGAGACATACTGTAGATTAAAATTTAAAATACAATATGATTGAAAAAAAAACGGCGTCAGCAATGGTCATGAAATGAAGATCGCTGTTATTTTATATGTAGAATTATATGGAAAACGCCATCGATCTTCATTTCCAAGCCAACTGGACGCCGTTTTTATTCGATCATACAGTACTTATTTTTACAAGCGAAAATGACCAAAGTTATATAAGTATATAGTTAATAGACATATGATATGTCATATGTCATACTATTCAAAATGTCATTTTCTATCAAATAAAGTAAAAAAATAGCGAGGGTACCATTTCAAAATCAAAAGTTGATCTATCAGTTGATCATTTCCGATGAAACAGGAAGTGACCGATTCTAATTGAATAGTCAATCAATCCATACTAAAATATCAAATTTCTCTTTTTATCTGAAAAAAATAAATAGAAAAACTTTTGAGAAAATACACTCTATACAAAACCCCAATTGTAGAATAAGTAATAAATAACATAAACTAAACTCAGTAAAGACAAACAAATCTACAAATATTTAAAGAAAATTCAAATAATGCTTCAATTGAAACGTCAAATAGAACTTTCAAGGACCTATGATGTCGATTCCATTATACTCCCTTTTTTATATTCTAAAAAAGGTCCGAGTTAATAAAAAGACAAATGGGGTTATTATTTCTCTGAATGAAAAATACTTTTTTTTGGTCCTCCTATATCTTTTCTATGCAACGAGCTTCAGTAATATTCATTTCCTTCAGATGACAGAAGAAATCGTTAACATTTCTCAAAGAAAAAGAGACTAAAAAGGCAAAAAGGATTACACCGAACTTCTTGTAATTAGGAATTGGCAAATGTTCAAAAATAAGTTCCGTTGAAACCAACCCAAGGAATGTTGTTTTCGTAGACTTGAATATTTATTTTTTAGTCTTTTTCGAAGCTTAAACTTTCTTTTTGATGTCTGAAATTTATCCGTGATTAAATAGACGAGTCAAAATAAAATAGAATAAAAATGTTCTTTTAAAATATTAGCATAATCTTCATTCTTCAAAAAAAAATATTTGCATTAGGATAAAATTGTACGTTCTAGCCTGTGTTCTAGCGATAAGTTTTAGAAATATGTACTTCAATAATCTTTAATCTTTAATAAATTAGATTTAATTTTAATACGAGTGAAAATACAGGGTGGGTCAAATTGGACGCTTTTAGGGAAACACCCTTTTCTATAGGAAAATAGGTAAAAACTAATATCGGTGTCTGGAGCTCAATTTTCATCAAAAACATAATGGTGAAAACCGCACATCGATACAGATATCGATGTGCAAAAAAGTTAAGCAAAAAAGTTACAGCGATTAACTCCCAGTTAAAAAAAGTTACAGCGCATTTTTAAAAAATCGCTGTAACTTTCTTGCTATGGAAAATTTTTGAAAATTGGAATTTAATGGTTTAAGTATAATTTTTGTTAAAGTAATAATTTAATAATTATCAACAGAAAATTCGATTTTTTGTATGGAACACTCTGTATATTTTTTATTTACTAAAAACAACTTAAAATTACCTTTCCAAAAATATAGCACACTTGATATTTTTCTCAAATCCCCTGCGAAATACAGAGATTTTAAAGTTTTCCACTTCGAACTAGTAGACTTTGGGCGGCTCGGCCCTAAAACAGAAAACAAATGGTATTGACAGTTGTCAAATTGTGATTTTAGCATAAATACAATGAGTTTTAGTTTAAACAATGAAATAAATTTAAAATGAAATTTGCAAATTACGAAAAATGGGATATGATAATTTGTTATATAATACAAGTCGGGGAGAATGCAGAGACAGCAAGCAATTTGTATTACGACCAATATTCAGAGAGAACGCAACCTTTTAAGAACATTTTCGGTAGAGTGCAGGTAAGTACCGTATGATCGAATAAAAACGTCAGCGATGGCTATGAAATGACGATCGATGACATTTCCCATATAATTTTACATATAAAATGACAGAGATCTTCAATCATACGGTATTTCCTAGCGACTAGGGTTTTGTTGTCCTCATGTATAGGAGTTATACAGGAGGATAACAAAACTCTAGTGCAGTAGTGGAGCGGAGAAATCAAGGAAGATTTGGATTAAATGTGTGGGCTGGTGTGTGTGTTTTTAGGGGAGGATCATTGGCCCATTGATTTATGATGGCACTCAGAGATATTGGCAATTTTTAAGGCAACAAATAGAACCCCTTATTGTTGATCTTCCCTTAATGGAACTCAGAGACATATTTTTTCAACAAGACCGGGCACCGCCTCACAACGCTGAAATTATCAGCAATTTTTTAACAGCCAACTTCGGGAATAATTGGATAGCTAACCAAGCTGCTGTTCCAACTGCTGGTCGGCGAGATCGCCGGACTTAACACGCATGGATTTTTATCTCTGGGGAAAATTAAAGGAAATTATTTTTAAATCACCCGTATACTCCCAATAAGAATTAGAACTAGCGGTTATGCGAGGGTTTGCATCTCTCACCCCTATTGAGTTAATGAATTCCGCCAGAAATGTCCAGAAACGGTGCCGTCTGTGCATCAGAGAAGACGGTCGACATTTCGAACACCTCTTGTAGAAAAATTACTTATTATTATTCTGGTTTGTTATTTTTATTTTATTTTATATATCACTTTAGTTTAAATGTGTTTTTGTTGTTAAATATAGTTTAATTTGTTATAAAATTGACCACATTTTATTGTATGTATTTGTTTTTTTTTAATTACTGATTACAGCTACCGGTAAGCATTTGATTTTTGCATTATATTGTAGCGCCGCGCCGTCCAAAGCCTACTTATTCCAAGTGGGCGAACTTTTAAAAATCTCTATTTCAAAGAGAACTCAACTAGCAAATCTCCCCCAAAAATATTGAAAAATTTTCAACATTTTTGTGTTTTTACGAAACAAACCTTATAGACATTTTCCTGGGTCGAACCTTAAAAATATTTGCACTCATTTAAGACTCACCCTGTAGGTATATTATCATCCGTTGTACCTGTTCATGAATTTTCTCGGTAAAATTAGATCAAACGCATATTCAGTTAAACCAGCTGAGTTATTGCTTGAAATCTCTTTAATTTTAATACGCCATTTAACAGACTATAGCCATATGTCAGGGATCATAGGCTTCAGCCGTCAGTAGTAGATAACGAAAAAAATGGCAAAGGCTTTTCCAGAATTTTCAAAGGAACATTATTTCTGACTCCATTAATACGATAAACATGTTTGACAGTTAATAATAAGTTGATATTTGTTCATACATAGTGCATCATGATAGTGCATTCTGACATAATCAATTTCTAGAATGTTTAAATTTTTTTGTAGAATATTTAATTACTATCTAAGAAAGGGTAACTAAAATTCCTAAAAAAAAGCTCCATTAACATAAAAAGTCAAATCTGTACAGGGGGTTCCATTTTTGTATGTTTTATAGGGCTTCTCGTTTATGAGTAGAGATCCAAAGATACGGTTTTTACATCACTGTGCTATTTTTTATGAAGCTAAAGATTTAAACACAGCTTTGTCCTAGTCCTTTTGTCCCTGAAATACCGGGCGAATTTGCAAATTTTGCATATTTCGAGTCGAAATGTGATAACTCAGGCCCATAGAGTTTTCACGTAGAATCCAATGGCGTTACTAGTTTTTGGTTGGAACGTCATTTTTAAAATATGAATCAAACTTATGTTTTTTCCAATGATTAAAAAAATTAAATAATTTTTTATATAGTATATTTTCTAAAAATATACTATTAATAATAATTATTCCAATATATTATATTATATTATACAGGGTGTCCTAGAAATAAGTGCAAGTATTTTAACTGATAGTATAGTTCCCCATAAACAGGCCTATGAGGTTTTTCGCGAGAAAAAATTTTGAAATATCGAAATTTTTGAAAAATTTTTGGATTTTTTTAGTTTTTAGTTAAAAACGTAATTTCTTGATAATATGGCAACATAGTAGGTATTAGTTTAAATTTACAAAAAGAAAATCCAGAAAAGATCCAGTGCTAGTGGTTCTCAAAATTTTAGCAAAAAATCATTTTTTTATTTTTCAAAGTAAAATAACTCCGTTATTTTGGACTTATTTGCAAAACGATAAAGAGAAAATATGTTTCTTTTGTCGATATCTACCACCCCTTAAAATACTTGCACTTATTTCTGGGACATCCTGTATATAAAGTACTACAAAAAAAAACGTGTTTGGAATTATTTTGAAAATTAATTGTTTTAGTTTATTTGGATTTACTTTTCGTACCTACAATAAATTAATAAATAATACACTTAGGTAATAAGTAAATCCGCAATCGGTAGTACAAGAAAATTTATATTGACATTAAAAAATAGGTACTTAAATTAAATTACGGCCGTCTTAACTCGATGGTAATTGGTAATTATTTTGGTTTAAATCATTTTGCCGACTTAACTCGCAGATCATTATGATTTAAATACAAAATTTAGATTTAAGTCATAAAACGACTTATAAATTACATTGATTTAAGTCTTTACGAAAATGACTTGACTTGAAAGAAAATGGTGTAAAAGTCAAAAGTTAAGATTTAAATCATTTAAACTTTATGCTAAAATTGACTTAAGATTAAAATCATGTGATTTTAGGAACGACTTAAGACTTACATTTAAGTCTTTTTGATAACATGACTCATGATTTTTTAACTTGTTGCAGCTGTGCTTTCAATCATGTTGATGCACTTGTGCAATAACTCGACACATAATTTTATACAGAGAATTTCATATTTTGGTTACTAGCGTGGAATGGCCAAAATATTAAATTCAAATAACCAAAATATGGACGTCAAATAAATTAGTTTGTTTTGATTATCTAATTTAAACCGGCCGCCTATGTTAAAAAGTTAAATAATGAATTTTTTTACCTTGTATTTGAAAATAAGTGTAGAGTATGTTATACAGGGTTGTTCACGACATACGACACGGAGTGTTGTAGCTAAATGATTAGATTTTTACAAATTGTAAGTTTTGGGTTCGTTGAAGGACTATTAGAGCTACAATTTAAAAAGGTTTTTACAAGATACAGAGTGTCCCAAATTGAAAAAATATCAAAGTTGTATTTTTTTTAAATGAAACACCCTGTATATTATTACATTTTAGTTTCTACAATTAAAATATTTACGGAAGTCTATTTATTGACGTTGTGTTGCAATAACAAAATAATACTATTCATACAGAGTGTCCAAAAATCTATTTAAAATTATTTCTAAGCTTTATTCTCCAAGGGTATCAAAGTTTTTAATACTAAATATTTACGGAAGTCTATTTATTGATCAGTTATTGTGTTGCAATAACAAAATAATACTACCTCATACAGAGTGTCCAAAAATTTATTTAAAATTATTTCTAGCTTTAAACGGCAATAACTTGTTTAATTTAAATGGAACGCCCTGTACATTTTAGGAGAATCAGATGCACAATTTAATTGTCTATCAAATTATATACCACTTTTACCTATTCCTTCAAGTTTTCGTAGAAAATGTATTTTCTTATAATTTAGACCTCATTTATCAATATACCCATGGAATATTGACATTTTAGATTGTTTTAAAGCAACAAATAATAAATAATATTATCGTTTTTAGCAAAATGATAATATTACTAGCCTATTTGTAAGCAAAAAGAAAACTATTTAAATCTTTATAAAAGAGTATACCATTAATTAAATATACCACCATTATTTCCGCCCAAATTCTAATTAATTACATACTTAATTATGCTCGTTAATAAATTATTCTAAATAAATGTTGATTTGAATTACAAATCAACATAATAAGTTATAAAAATGAATATCTCTGTTGTTCTAAATAAGCATTTGTCAAAAATGAAATATCATTTTTAATGTGTTACTTTTTACCACACTGTATAATACACATACAAAATTCAGTTTTTAGTATTTGGAGCAATTATTATTAATCAACGCAAACAGTCAATTAATGTAGTTTGAGTACTGGAATCATATTAATTGGTCCTCTTTAACAAATATTTAAACAATTTTTTTTATTTCTTGTTGAAATAAATTTCTTTATGAAATAAACAAGCTATATCGACAATATTAGTATCTGTACTCTTTAAAAATTTGGTACATCTTTAAAAATAATCTAAAATGTCAGTATTCGATGGGTATATTGATAAATGAATTTTAAATTATAAGAAAATGCATTTTCTACGGAAACTTGAAGAGATAGGTAAAAAATGGTGTAATACAATTTAATAGACAATTAAATTATGCATCTGACTCTCATAAAATATACAGGGTGTTCCATTTAAATTAAACAAGTTATTGCCGTTTAAAGCTAGTCATTATTTAAAATAAAATTTTAGACACTCTGTATAAGATAGTATAATTTTTATTATTGCAACACAATAACTGATCAATAAATAAACTTCAGTAAATATTTAGTATTAAACATTTTCATACCCTTGGAGAAATGAAACCTTAAAATTTTGACTATAATTTCACAAAATTGAAAATATTTCAAAAATAGTAAGATTAAAGTGCGGTAAACCTTAATCAAATTTACCTTTATTTTAATCGTAGAAACTAAAAATGTAATAATATACAGGGTGTTCCATTTAAAAAAATACAATTTTGATATTTTTTATTTATTTGGGACACTCTGTATCTTGTAAAAATATTTTTAAATTGTAGCTCTAATAGTCCTTCAACGAACCCAAAACTTACAATTTGTAAAAATCTAATCATTTAGCTACAACACTCCGTGTCGTATGTCGTGAACAACCCTGTATAACATACTCTACACTTATTTTCAAATACAAGGTAAAAAAATTCATTATTTAACTTTTTAACATAGGCGGCCGGTTTAAATTAGATAATCAAAACAAACTAATTTATTTGACGTCCATATTTTGGTTATTTGAATTTAATATTTTGGCCATTCCACGCTAGTAACCAAAATATGAAATTCTCTGTATAAAATTATGTGTCGAGTTATTGCACAAGTGCATCAACATGATTGAAAGCACAGCTGCAACAAGTTAAAAAATCATGAGTCATGTTATCAAAAAGACTTAAATGTAAGTCTTAAGTCGTTCCTAAAATCACATGATTTTAATCTTAAGTCAATTTTAGCATAAAGTTTAAATGATTTAAATTTGGCCGGGCCTCCATGCTGCCACCACCTCCACACAAGGCCATTCAACCTTTTCCAATATGGCGGAGATAGAAGTGCTTTATTTGGCGCGTATTTGAAAATCTGTTTTATTTCCAAATAGACATTTTTCACACAAATGTCGGGTTAGATTACGTAATATTTCACTAATTTTTTAATATACAGGGAGTCTAAAGTTCTCCACATAAGTATGGAATTTTTTGTATTATTACTCTTATGAAAACATCAGTTAGGTACTTTTTATAAAAAGGTCTCCTTTCTCAGAAAATAGGTAGTGTTAAAATATTCAAACTTGAGGTAGCATATATAGGGGGTGTTCAAAATCATCGGAAAAAGAAATAACCAGAAATAATTATAATAACCTAAATATTCAATTGCAAACACTTACCTACCATAGTTTAGAATTTACGGAACGTTTGATAAATATATACTATTATGGACAGTATAGGAAGTTACTTGTCTTAGTAAAAGCCTTGGTAAATGCTCTTGGAATTATAAACTACACTGGCTTGGGTCAAAAAATATGGAATATTTTTTCTGTTTTGCAGCATTACACAAATGGGAATAAATTTAAACTATAATAGGTGAGGATAAATAAAAAAATATAATATGTGTTTCAAAATTTTATATAGAAAAAACAACTAAATGCCTTTTTGGGGGTTCGTAAGTAAAACTTACGCTTAGCTTAGTTTTCTTTATTCTTTCTCTTTACATGGGGCCGTCTTTGTGGTAATGACGTCTTTGTGGTAAAGACGTTATTCCTTTTTTTTGCATAGTTCTTCAATAAAATATTGGATATTCTAAACAAGATGAATTTAATAATAAATTCTGACGTATGTGGGGGGCAATTGTGATCTAAAAAAAGACTTACATCCAGGCCATTTATATTTTCAAATGTCAATGTTGTCAATATCTTTCTGTGATATTTTTGATGTAAAAAGCTTGATTCTTCTTCCAATACTTTACTTATAGTGAGGTAAGTGTAAGCAGTAGCCATAACTAAATCATCACTAGGGTAACAGAGGCTTTGGCCTTTGGCCTTTTTGAGGCATATTTAATGCACTTCTTACCCGAGAACTACTAGTAGGAGTGAAATTATCTCTTTTAATAGCTGTCAACCATTTTTTACGAAGCTCGACATTTTTGGGGAATATAAAAGCAGAAACCCCTCTATAATTCCCGTGACAATTTGGAACGGAGCATGTAAAAGGCATGCTACAATAAAATGTTAATACCTACCCTTTAATACCTATCTTTTGATTATTGTAATTAACCATTATAAAGTACGATGCAGACTGGCGGCGAAGGCTTTTTACTCATTTAGGTGTAATATCTTGATAAATACTTCTAGTTCTTACCTTAAAATAATTAATAATAGACGAGTACGACAAGCACAAAAGTTTGAAGTTCCCTATGTGGAATGTCTGGTTTGGATTTTTATTACACTGTTATCACAATTTTCTGATCACACCATGCCCTGAACACTAAGAACTAAACAAACGTGTTGCAGAAGCACAACAAACTAGAAATAATTAATTATTTCTGGTATGCAATCGGAACGAGAAACCACTACCGGCTTTTCAGGTTAAAGGTAAACGATTTAATAATGCGCTGCCTTCGCCGCCATATTTGCCTTGCCCATATCATGTTGATTGGACTTGAGTTGAGGTGGTGCTGGTCAAATCAAATCGCAATGTTGCCAGTTATTGGCTGGCGCACGAGCACGGTTCTGCAATGTGATTGGGCGTATTTTTCATACGTCATTGGCACTTAAAAATTATTTCAAATTAAAGCAATTTTGAGGGCCTATAAAAAATTGCTCAATGTCATGGAACTATTTCTTTTTTGGATAAATATACTGAAAATAGTCTTCTATTTCAGATTTTGGCCTTGAATTGGATATTTTATTTTTTGTGAAACAGTCCATTGTAGCTCTAATAGTCCTTCAACGACCCCAAAACTTACAATTTGTAAAAATCTAATCGTTTAGCTAGAATACTCCGTGTCGTATGTGGTGAACAACCCTGTATTTTTAGAAAACACATACAAGGCAAATAAAGTAAAAATATAATATACAGGGTATCCCATTTAAAAAAAAACATAAGTTTGGGTCACATTTTAAGAATGACATCAATAGGTCAAATAAAAGTAGGTCAAAACAAGCGGAGAATACGTTTTTAAGAGATGAAAGTAGGTAAAGACAAATGAAAGTACGTCAAGACAAAGCCGAGATGAGACAAAGTTAAGCGAGGAAACACGACCTTGATCTACTTCGAACTGTTTTCCGCATAGTGTAGAGGGTGTATAAAATTATAGTAACATGGACACACCAAGTATCCAGGGGCGGATACAGGAATTTATTTTAGGGGGGGGCAAATAAAAAGTCATGTAGAATATGCTATTTTGGGCGCCATTTTTAACCCAAAAGCTTAATATTTAACCCATTTTAGAGATTTTAGGGGGGGGGCGGGCCCCATGGCCCCCCCTCTGTATCCGCCACTGCAAGTATCTATTCGTGCGAACCTTTTTTTTAAATGTAGAAAATTTTGTTATTTTGGTTCATCCTATACATATGTACAATCATATACTTTTTATATGCAAATGCTGAACATAAAAGTTTTAAGGATGTAAAAATCCTCCATACCTAATACCTATATCTTAAAAGCAAATACCCCTTTTCGCATCACTTATTAATTTGCACACTGTATATTACTTATAAGAAATATACAAAAATATTCAGCAATAAATAAGTTGATATGTAATATGATAAATAAGTTATAAATAAATATATAAGTTGATAAAAAATAAATAAGTTGATATGTTTATTATGTTATTCTTCTATATTTCATTATTTATTATCGTTATTGTTCAATTTTTTTAGGTTCCAGAACAAAATTCAGGTGACAGTAGAGAAAGAGTTAGAAGATTTGCATTTGACTATTGTTTTCCAGAAGACACCACTCAAGACCAGGTAAGCGTAGATAAAATACATAAACCAAAACACACCGACCACAAACAAAGACCACTATGTAGCCGTTTTTTTCGATCATTCGACCACGCCATTTAATTTTTTTAAACTGTTATATTCAAATTTTTCTTAACAGATAATAATCATGTCACAATAAACAAACTCAAAAACAAAACCACATAGATTCCATCTATACTCTCTGCCTGTCCCGAGATTTGCGTCTAGGGAGAACTAGGGAGTTCACCTATCGAAAAAAGATGAATTAGAATAAGTATACAAGTTAACTAAAAAACATGACATTAATGTAATTTTGGGCGACATGGACGCAAAAGTTGGAGAAGGAGCAATAAATAACATTGTTGGAAAATACGGGCTAGAAGTGAGAAACGAGCGTGGAGAAAGATTGATAGAATTTTGTCAAGACCGCAACATGACAGTTACATATATACTATTTAAGTTGCCTAAAAGATTATATATCTGAAGATCCCCTCAAGACAATGGCAGCAGAATAGTCCGGAACCAAATATATATTTCATTTTAATAAACCAGCGATTTAAATAATCAGCGCAAAGGCGTTTCCAGGCGCCGCGGATATCAACTCAGATTATAATCCTGTTGTTGCAAATATAAGACCAGAACTGAAACTCATTAGAAAAAAACATTCATTTAAAAAAATGCAAGTTGTTGAAAATAAAGAGGTAAAGAACAGAGTAACCCAAGAACTTGATGATGATTTTAAAGAAATGAGAAACAGCGAAGCAGCAGAATAAACTACCTGGAACGCATTGAAAACACTCTTAGTTAAAGCCACACAAAAACATTTAACTGGTCCAAAAACAAAGAAGAAACAATGTATGACGGACAAATTCTCCAACTAATGAACAGGCGCAGAGAACACAAAAGTGGAGATGCTATAGCATATCAACTTTGCAGTAAGGAAATTAATAAAGCACTAATATCAGCTAAAGAACAGTGAATTACGGAGAAGTGCATGGAATTAGAGGAGTTACAGAAGAAACACGACCCATTTACATTACACAAAAGAATAAAAGAATTAACAGGATCAGCACAACCTTTTTGCCCTGCGTTCAATCACACAA
The DNA here is from genome assembly GCF_002938485.1 of Sitophilus oryzae. Taxonomy (NCBI): domain Eukaryota; kingdom Metazoa; phylum Arthropoda; class Insecta; order Coleoptera; family Curculionidae; genus Sitophilus; species Sitophilus oryzae. Next base: position 10,580,352 of record NW_022145945.1, read on the forward strand.
GAATAAATACAAGTATGGGAACAACACAAGAAAGAACTTTTTAATGACTATAGAAAAGAACCAACAGTAATACCAACGGTTGATCAAAGACCAGAAATTCTCAATAGTGAAGTATTGAAGTATTGCAGGACTTTTAAGTAAGCAACTTAAAAACAACAAAAACCCAGGCCCTGATAATATATTATTACAGAAATACTTCCAGAACAACACAAGAAAGAACTTTTTAATGACTATAGAAAAGAACCAACAGTAATACCAACGGTTGATCAAAGACCAGAAATTCTCAATAGTGAAGTATTGAAGTATTGCAGGACTTTTAAGTAAGCAACTTAAAAACAACAAAAACCCAGGCCCTGATAATATATTATTCCAGAAATACTTAAATTGATATCAGAAGAGAACGTAGATATACTGACTAGGCTTTTTAACAAGATCTATGATAGGGGAAAAACCTGATGACTGGCTCCACTCAACTTTCAAACATCTTGTAAAATCTTGTGTCAATATCAGTCTGGAATTTTCCGTTGAAAGACCTATATGTAATAAAAACGCGAATATTTGCAAACCAGTTATACATTTTAAAATACTTTTTATTTATTATTATTTTATTTCTGTCAAATGTTTGAATCATTTCTCTATACCTACTACACGAAAAAAAAATCACATTTTTTTAGGTTTTTGAAACTATTGAATCTGTTATTGGCAAATCACTAAGAAGTCGACACCACTCTTGCGTACTGGCTTATGGTCAAACGTCATCTGGCAAAACACATACCATGATGGGACTTCCCCAAGACCCCGGCCTAACACCGAGACTATGCAGGAAGATATTCAAATATTTCGAAGATGGAGCTTTGAACAATGCGGCGGACAAATTGAAAGTTACAGTTAGGTAATTACACTAATCATATCGAGTTTTTAGGTATATATAATTGATATTTGGGTATGTCATGTACAGGATGGGCCAAATTGGACACTTTTAAATGGCGACACCCTTTTCTATAGGGGATAGATGAAAACTCATATCGGTGTCTCCAGCTTAATTGTTATCAGAAACATGATGGTAAAAACCGCACATCGATATCTGTTACCGTTTCGGAGTTACGGGGTGTTTTTTAAAAATATGCATTTTTAACAAATCGCTGTAACTTTTCTTACGGAAAATTTTGTATTTATATGAAAACATTTCCAAAGCACCCATTATAAAACAATAAACGTTTCATTTCTGACTAATATCTCTCATGACGGATGATAATATGATGATAATCCAGAATCACTCTCAAATTATGAAGTATAATTGGTTGCAAAAGTTAAAAGTTTGTTAACTTTTTCTACTAACTGAAAATTACTACCACTAATTTTGACGTTCTGAATGCTTACATTGAAATTAGAAGAACAAACGTCTACGCTAATTGAAACCACTAATTTCGAGGTTCTGAATGAAGCTTAAAAGGAAGCAATGCCGATTCAATATACCTATATTGAAAAATACAATTTTTTATTGTTTCTCTCTTTAAAGTTTCATTTGCATTAAACTACTTGAAAAAAATATTTATTTAAATTTTGATATAGAAAGTGCCTCTAGTAAAAATCTTCTAAAAATGTCTTGGTCTTGAACATAGTCTTACTCAAGACCAAGACTGGATCCTGCAAAACCAAGACCAAGAAAATCTTGGTCTTGTATTTGCTCATCACTATTGACAAATATTTCCAGGAACGGTAATAATACTTATTCGGTAATAATAAATATTTCAGTCAAAATATACAAACAGAAGGTAACAGAATACAGCCTAGTAAATCAAATTTGCCTAACCGACAATAGATGCTTGATGTTTCAGGAGATACATTGTTAGTCCCGTTGTTACTCCCGTTGTTAGAAGCAAGAAATAAAAAAAAGCAATAATACAAGAATAAAAAAAATGTGCATGCATTATGTGTGCATATTTGAAATAATAATAATTGTGAACCTTCTTACTAACAGCTATTAAATGAAGGAATTGAAGAACATGTTTGAAAAAGTGTAGTTTGAAATGTTGAAAAAGTAATAAATTAAAAATTAAAAAATGATTTGTTTCACTTTGACAAAATTTGTATTAAAATGTCGGGCCGTCTGTCAGTCTGCGGGGACTCCATTCGGGTACCTACCACTACCTCGTGCCAAGTCTAGTTCCAATCGACATTATTAGATTAATTTAGAAAAATCCTGATCATTACATCCATTTAGAGGCATCGGTTCAAAAGGTCGGGAGTGTCATCAGCGGAATTTTCTTCAATTTGAAATCCATAGCCCCACCCTGATGACGATGTAAACGAAACGTTATATCCAACTTTGAAGGGTGGGACCGTGTGCACCGTCGCTCATATAGCCTACCTACAAACCTAACAATACAAATTTGGTAGCGATCGGACGACATCAGATTTTACGTCAAAACTAACGTCTGATTTTAAAACATCTAATTTTAAATTTTACTTCTAAAACTAACGTTTCTTACGTCAAAACTAACTGTCACAAGTGACTTCTGTCGTACACGGTCAAGTTGGCCTTGGTCCAATCTATTTGTTCATAGGGGTTTCATAGTGCTATCTCAACTGTCCCAACTAGCATTTATAGTGGCAGATACGTAACTGCTACTATCAAAGCCACTACAAAGTGGGCGGTGACCATCGGCGGCTACGTCGTATATTCGTAGCTGATAAGTAACTGCGACCAAAATGGGGAAAGATTTTGAGTAGCCGGGTAGTGTCTTGGGTAGTTTTTGCCACTAAAAGAGTGATTAGTACTATGATGTGTTACTATAAAGTAGCCTACTGGTGAATGCGATTTATCTGTTACGAAGCTGCCTAGTCGCGAGTTCGTGGCAGTCAAGTGTTATCCATGTGGAACTTTCGTTAAACTCTTAAACTTTATTCGCAGCGACCTCTTCATGCAATTTCACATTTCATAAAAATAAATGTCATGAAGGAAAATAATTATGGAAGCCATTATTATTTTTTCGTTATTTACCGTGCGATTTTAACGCCTTTTTTAAGTAAATTCCAGAACGCAATCGACTTTACAGAATAAAATAGTGAGTGTATATGACAAAATTTTCGAGCGCCTCTCAAAATATTTCAAATTATTATATTATTTGCAATAGAAACTCATGTAGTAATTATAAAATAATAATAATTTGCTTGAAACTGCTTGTACTTGTGGCGACTATACATGTACATTCCATTGGTGCCACTATAACGTTCCGCCTTGTCCTTTGAAGTTTCCATTTGGCAACGCGAAGACACGAAATAGGAACGAAAAAATCAACAGAAACAGCTTCAAAAATGTCACAGTCACTACCTGATTTATGATGTTCATCAGTAGGATTATAGAATGATGTAGTTTTTGTTTCTGATGTTGATGCTTCGGCTCGCAGCGATTCCTTTTGCTTAATTCTTCGGTAGAAAGTACTAGAATATCTAAATTTCTTTTTATTCACCTTAGGCATTTTACAAAATTTTAATAAGGCTTAAAAGCAAGTAAAAGAAAACACTAAAACAGAGCAGCACACGATGCAATCTGAGGCAATTACATTTATTAGGGTATTAATATACCCTACTTTATAGTAACCATAACTTAATAGTTATGGTCACTATAAAGTATCCGTTTTTGATCCCGTGACTTTTTAGTGGCAATGGATGAGCGACGGCTACTTTATAGTGACCTAGGAAGGTAGCAGTAACCATTTTGCTACTTTCAATGCTACTATAAATTAGAAGTAACTAGGTGTCGTGTGGCCGAGACTACCCCGTAACTTAAATAGTTACTATAAAGTAACAAAACTTAATGAAAGCATTATGGTAGCACTTGTTAGTAACCCCTACTTTGAAAAGTTATTGTAAAGTTTTTGGACTTTTATGGTGTCATATTCGAAGATTCGGGTAGTTCCAGCCACTTCTTTAAATTACATGTTTGCGACTTGCAATCGGAGTGTTTATTTTCCACTTTTATGGTAGGTACCTATGCACTAACCTAACGGTCACTCGCGAAATATACTTCAAAGTGACTATTCCTTATAGAGTAACATTTTAAGTGGTAGAGTGGGCCTAAGATAGGGGCAGTGACATTTTAAAAAGGACTGGAAACCATATTTGCTAGTTGAAATGAAACCCCATGACCAATGGCGAAAAAATCGTCCGATTTAAAAGAAATTTGGTATGTCGAGAGATTGGACCAAGGCCAACTTGACCGTGTACGCCACGAGTCATTGTGACAGTTAGTTCGTGCACACGAAAGGTCGTCAAAATATCATGAAAAGAAGAAACAATCGTAAAAAAGTTTCACTTCAAAAAAAAAATGTAAAATGTAAAAAAAACTATTTCGATGACTTTCTGTTAAAACCAATGGCGTTCTGTTAAAATGACATTACATGAAATTAAACTCCAAATTCGCAATTATTACCTGCTCATATTTACCTAACCAAGGGTAAATTTTTTGTATAAGATTTCCGTTAGTTTTGTAATTTTTACTAAGATTGATGTTATATAGTGTTCTCGGCAAAAACCGATAGCCATACATTACTAAATCTAGAAATGCCTCAGCAGTATATTTATTTATATTGGATTGCAGATATCGGTTCTTTCATATAATAATATAATGTTTTTCCATTAAAAATATACTCAGAATACAAACATACATAAAAATACATAACATAAAAATCGTTACAAATGCCACTATGGCTCCGTTTGTTTTATAATGCTATACATTTTGAATTATAAATGTTTTGAAGATATTCTGAAAACAAAACACGCTATAAAGAACCCTCTTCAAAAATAATGACGCTACTTGTTAGTTGTTTTCACTTTGGATAACGATAGCCAAAGTTGGAAAAACTTAAAAACAAATTTTCCAGATGGGGTTTTCACGGGTTTTTCAGTTGTTACGTGGCCTTACGTGCGGAATTTTCGCGGTTTTAAGCTGGAGGAAACACGCGATAGCTTTTCCTAAGCAATATTCAGTTTCCTTTTTCCTTTTGTAACTTCGGCATATATTAGTTCCAACGCTTGATTATGTAAGTATGTACATGTGCATGTACAACTCCCCATTTTGCTTTCTAGTTTAATTGCATTTTACTCGCTTCTCATTTTGTCTCATATAATTTAATATGTCCTAATTTCCCACCTTAAAAGAGTGATTAAAATTGTAAAAATGATTGTGATACTAAATCTCTAGAGACGAATTAAGACGCAGGCAAAGACGAATTAAGATTATTAATTAAGAATTAATATATTATTTTAATTAAATTTAGATATTGACACCCTTATTTGCTTTCATATCTTAATAAATTTTATAAAACATATCTTTTACCATATAAGTGCTTATTTATTTTAATTTTAGTAATATAATAATGTTCAGATGTATTACTCTTTTGTTTTCAGTTATCTGGAGATATACAACGAAAGGGTGTCAGATTTGCTTCCAAAGGACGCCTCAGATCAAGATAGGACAAAGTCATTAAAGGTCAGAGAACATCCAAAAAAAGGACCTTATGTTGAAGGTTAGTTGCAAAGTACTTTCACAGAAAATAATAGGACTTTGTATGTAGGTATATGTTACGATGAAAGTCGGAAATTCAGTATATCAATAGGAAATTAATAACAATCGCTCGAAAATGCTAATAATTATTCACTGGATCAGTGAAGTGCTTTAAAGAAATTTGTCGATTTTTTTACTATAAGGTAGTATATGTATAAACCATCGCATTCTAAGTATGTTGAGTGAATTGAGAATTTTTTGAAGCTGATCTACTCAATCTTAAAATTACAAGAAACCGATAACAAAACAAAAACACCAAAATAAAAATATTTGCCTTTATACCTACTTAACCAAAGATTAAAGCCGGGACTCCATTAGCTAACACCCGACGCCACGCCACGCGATACCACGCTAAACCCACGTGTTGCGACGTGGGAATGGGTGACACATTTTGTAACACGTGTTAACACGCCTGAAATTTTTATTAGAGTTAACAAAGTTATCAGTAGGGTTACGAAAATACTAGAAGTATCGATACCCATACCGAAATTAGATTATAATTATAATACCAGTATAACCAATATATTCAGAATCGAATATCGATATTTAATAATAGATAAGATCAATTTTTCGTTGCCGACTTTTTCTGGATCTATCTTGTTATATCCGATGTTGAATCGATTCAAAATATCGATTTATTTTATTTTTGCAACATCCCTACATCAACTACAAAAGTAGATAGCTGCGGGACTAGAGAGGCAAGCGGGGAACAACACGCCGCGCCGTAACACACGTCGGTGAGATCTGGGAGAGACGAATCGGCCATCACACGTGTGATAGCGTGTTATGGCGTCGGATGGCGAGGCGTGTTGCCTAGTGTGTACGCAATACATGTAATTAAATGGAAAAACATACGCACACATCTTCATAACGTGGGGTAGAATGGCGTCGCGTGGCGTGGCGTGTTGGCTAATGAGGTCCTGGCATAACCGTCAAAAAGCATTAAATTAATATCTAGCCGGTAAAATTTTAAAAATTACAAGAAACCGATAACAAAATAAAAACACCAAAATAAAAATATTTGCCTTTATACTTAACCAAAGATTAAACTCAAAAAGCATCAAATGTCTAGCCGGTTCCGGGTAGCTGTCTATCAATCGACAAAAAGTGTTTTGATTACTTTGATTTCAACCTTTTTTCGTAATTCTGTAGTTTTTTTTTATTTCAATAAGAATTTGATTATTTTGAATGTATTGATTCTAAAATTGAATGAATTCTGAATTCAATTCGCGGCAATTCTGCACTTAGCTTATCGATAGTAAGTTACCAACAGCTGCTAGAAACTAGTAAAAACGCAAAGCGAATTTGAATGCTAGCATTCACTAGTAACAGTTTGTTTGGCTCGAATTTTCATATATCTGCAATGATTTAATATTTAAAAAAAACAACCTTAGAATATTAGTATTTGCACTCTATTTAGTATATTGTCTATTTAGTATATTTTTTGAGTATTTGCCCTCTATTTATATCATAGTTTCTTTCACATAAGCGACTTTGAAGGAAATTTGAGGCACTTCCCAATTAGGACGCCAATCTCCCAACTCCATCAATTCAATGCCCATTGGGGGGGGGGGGGTATGGTGGTAGCGCACCCCCCGCCAGCCCCTTATATATTAGCCTCTGAGCGTCTTATTTAAAACAAACATAACTTTGGGCAATATTTAGGTAATGGCAAATAATTGGATTCCACAGGGTGGTCCGAATTGTATTCCGGAAACTTCGGCGGCATATTCCGCAGATAAAAATAACTAAAAAAGTTCGTATAAATGTCTTAAAATGGTTAGTTTCGGATATACAGGGTGTAGAAGCTTTATTTTTATTTGGATTTTTTCAAAATAATTTCGGAAGTAACGTCAATATTTGGATGAAAATTGGGAGTTTTTTGACATGAGAAATGTCATATGGATGTCAAAATGGGATTTTGATATCCATATGATTCCTACTTGCAGAGGGCGCCACCTACATTTTTTTAACTGGTTTGAGGAGGAATAACTTTTCGTCCGTTCCTGTATAAAACTGCTGAGTAAAGAAATGTACACTTACGACGTTTTTTACGTAAAAAAGGTCTCTTGGGAAAAATCGCTATGAGTAATGGTTCTCGAGATATTTGGAATCGAAATTATCAATGCCTGTCATCATTGACATAAATTAAACATGTTGACTAAATAGTTATTAAACTGAAATCATAAATTTGAAATGTTTTTTGTCAAAAGTTCAACAGAAACTGTTTTATTATAATTTTTTAGAAGAAATTAGGATATTAATAATTAGGATTAATTTGAAAAAATAAAAAGTTTCCAAATTTATCATTTCAATCAAATAACTATCTATCAACATATGTTTATTTTTTTAATAATGACATGTATTTACTATTTCCATTCTAAATATCTTGAGAACGGTTGCTCGTAGCGATTTTTACAAAGAACGTTTTTTACGTAAAAACTCACGGAAATGTATATTTTTTCACTCAGTAGTTTTATACAGGTACGGACGAAAAGTTATTACTTTCCAAAACAGTTAAAACCTTTGAATAAGAAGACTAAGGAAGGAGCATATCAAAAATCTTAGGTACACCGCGATGCGCCTCAAATATGGCCGACTTAAATTCCGGTTTATCAGTGTCGTTCTAATTTTATTTAAAAAATGTAAAACTATGATGTAGGGTAGACGTGGGGTAGACTCAATAAGTCGTTGACAGCTAAACATAGACTCCCCACAACAGATAGTTATAATATGTTTATTAACATTAAACATTCGATGCGTTACTGCAGGTGTCACCAACGTCTACCTTGATCGTTGGATTAAGTATTAATAAAAGTTAAATGCAGAAACATATGAAGAGAATACATTGTGTTGTTCACCTCAGCTTACCGAGATCGTCGCCACAACTGACCAGAGCCTGATAACCGCATAGTACAGCATTGTCGTTGTTCTTCATTCATTTACGCCACCATCGCAGAATAGTCACAATACAGGTCGTTTGAAGACTGAATTGAGATACATTATGCTCCTTCCTTAGTCTTCTTATTCAAAGGTTAAAACCTTTGAATCTTCTTATTCAAAGGTTAAAACCTTTGAATAAGAAGACTAAGGAAGGAGCATAATGCTATCCATGTATTCATGCATGGTGGGCGGAAAAAGCGCCATAAAAGCTCTAGGTGGGGATCCTTTACAGTTCTGGTTTGACGATTCATTTACGGCGATTTGAATTTGATTTGAAATTTTGTGGATTTGTCAGTCTCTACGGAGCTTATTTTATGTTATTTATTATTTATTCTACTACTGATAGTTGTATAAAGGTAGTAAATCTAGATGGAAATTGTGGCAGCACTTAAATTAACAGTGACACTATCGCGATTTATCAAAAAAGACTCTAAAATAGTTGGTTGTGTAGCATGCGGTAGATCTCGGCAAAAATTGAGTGAAATAATGGAATAACTTTTCGCTAGTAAGTGACTATATAATATGCATACGTGTAGTAAACCGATCATTTATGAAATTCACTTAAATTAATTAAATTATATATTTTTCTTGCATTTTAGCTTTTATTTATTACTTGTCAAAGATTAGATGTCAAAGAATTTAGTTACGTTAATTTGACTTACCTGCTTCAGTAGCGTATCGGATGTTTGTTGTAATAAATAATTATTATAACTTATCTATTTTTATTAGAATTATATATTTTTATAACAATTTTAATAACTACCAACATTTATTCACAAAGTAAAATAAAACAACAAATTATTGAGTCTACCGTACGTCTACCCTACATCATAGTTTTACATTTTTTAAATAAAATTAGAACGACACTGATAAACCGGAATTTAAGTCGGCCATATTTGAGGCCCGTCGCGGTGTACCTAAGATTTTTTATATGCTCCTTCCTTAGTCTTCTTATTCAAAGGTTAAAACACATGTAGGTGGCGCCCTCTACAAATAGGAGTCATATTGACATCAAAATCAAATTTCTCAAGTCAAAAACTCCCAGACATCAAGTTTTGACGTTACTTCAGAAATTATTTGGAAAAAATCGAAATAAAAATGAAACTTCTACACCTTGTATCTCAGAAATTAAGCATTTTAGGACATACATTTATACGAACTTTTTTACTTATTTTTATCTGCAGAATATGCTGCCGAAGTTTCTAGAATACAGTTCGGAGCACCCTGTATATAAATAATACAGGGTGAGTCTTAAGTAAGTACAAATATTTTCAGGGCTGGTAGATCTCGATAAAAGAAACATATTTTCACTTTACCATTTTTCAAATGGGTCCAAAAAAAACGAGTTATTTAAGTTTGAAAATTTTGAGAGCCACCGGATTTTCTCTGTATTTCCATCCCTTTTAGTGCTGTAACTATGGTATCAGAGATTGAATTTATACCGTGGGAAAAATTGCGGTGAACAGGAAAATTTAAAAGAAAATGCACGATTTTCAACACCTGTTTTTGCGAAAAAAACCTCATGGACGTGTTCCTGGGGTCAAAATATACCACCCCTGAAAATATTTGCACTTATTTAAGACTCGCCCTGTATTGAAGCATGGTATGGACAATTTTAATTACGGGATCGAATGTGTTACGAAAAAGTCAATGTCCGCGAAAACCGCAATCTCTTATCTTCAGCAACAACAGAGACATCCGGCAAGAACACCAAAAATGGGAGAGCATATATGTACAGGGTGTCCCATTCTGGTTGAAATCGTACGGTATCTTCGTTATTCGTGAAGATAGAAGGGTGCGGTTTGCACAAACCTGTGCCACTTTTTTGTCAAACGAAAGATGCCGTCAACAAAATTTTCATAGCTCTCTTCATTTCTGAGCTACAGGTTCTTTTTGAAAATTTTGCAATTTGGGACACCCCCCGTATCTCTGTTATTGCGAAAGTAATCGAGAAGGTAAAAACTGTTTATTGTAGAACTTTTTACGTAGAATACAGTGGCGTAGTCTGTTATTGTACGAAAATAATATTTTTAAAGATATAAACTAAAGTTATGTTTTCTTAAATGAAACACCCTGTATATTTATAAATTATATGATCTGCTTTGCCATAAGCTTCTCAAAAATATATATCACTCTATATTTATTTTCACTATTTAGCGCAATATTTAAAAAAAAATATTAAAAGATCAAATTTATTAGTAGGCCATGATTGATAATAAAAGAAACTAAAGAATTATTAAAAGTATACTGCTATCTGTCTCTTGTTTTTTTTTTCCAGAGCCACTAATCAATTCTTTATATATTAGGGAAACTTAACTCTCTACCGCTGTTTGTAAATCTTGGAAGCTATCGTATCCGGACTTTTAAATATTCCTTTAGCTAATTTACGTGAAATATACTTTCAGCAAGATGGGGCTCCCCCTCACAAATTAACTTACAAAGAAAATATTATATTTTTGTCAAATTATTATTTCTCAAATCAATGAATTGGAACCAACGGATCCATATGATGACCTCTCTTATTCCCGGATTTGTCCGTTCTCGATTTCTGATTTTGGGGATTTTGGAAATATGAAATATATCCTGGCAACTAATACAATGTCGAACACCTGGAAAATGCTTTAATAATGCAAGCTTTTAAACATTTGCAAACCCATCCCGTTATAATAAATTTCGTTATAAAAAAAGAAAAATATATTCACAGATTCAGGGTAACAGTTCAAAAGTAAAATATATCAATTCCAAATAAAATTTTAATATTTTATAATATGACTATTTTAGTAAATACCATTTTGGGATTTTTTGTTATTTATCACGGCAGTGAAAATAAATATAGACTGATATATATTTTTGAGAAGCTCATAGCAAGGCATATGATTTATAAATATGCAGAGTGTTCTATTTGAAAAAAGATAACTCGAGTCCATATCTTCAAAAATATTTTTTTCGTAGAAAAACAGACTACGCCACTGTATTCTATGTAAAAAGTTCTACAAGAATCAGTTTTCACCTTCTCGATATCATCTATAATAACGGAGATACGGGGGCTGTCCCAAATTGCAAAATTTTCGAAAAACCCTGTAACTCAGAAACGACGAGGGTTATGAAAATTTTGTTGACAGCATCTTCCGTTTGACAAAAAAGTGGGAGAGGTTTGTGCAAACCGCATCCTACTATCTTTACTAATAACGGAGATACCGTATGATTTCAACTAAATTGGGACACCCTGTACAGTTCATAGAATTGAAAGTAAAATTACTACATTACATAGGTAATTAATAATTTAAAAAAAATTAAGTTGCTAGATATATTGTATGAGAAAAAAACGGCGACAATATGGTCGGTTGAAAATTTCGAGTAAAATAATTGACAATAATGTATTTAAATTCTAGCCCCCCCCCCTAATATAAAATAACGAAATATTGTTTAAAAATCGAAGCGAGTTTAAAACAACCACTACCGTAGTGAAGAGGGATATTACATGTTTCTACGTCTTTAAAAATAAGTCGAGACGAGACAAATTTAGGCGAGGAAATAGGAAGTAACCCTCCTCTCAGCCTTGGTCAATTGAGAAATATCATTCGCATTCCTTCCATGACGCATGCGATTTTAAGATCAGAGATAACTGGCCGTCTCTCTCGATGGTAACGCTTTTCTGCTCTCCCTAGGTCTAACAGAACACCCAGTATCTACAAGCGACGACATCCTCCAGCGTTTGGAGCAAGGAAGCTCAAGGCGCAAAGTAGGTTCCACAGCCACGAACCCGAGGTCCAGCAGGAGCCACTCGGTGTTTTCCGTGAGCTGCGAGGGGGTTAAGTTGCATCTGGTAGATTTGGCGGGCAACGAGAGGGCGGGAAGTAGAGGTTACGGCCCCAGCAGGTTCAGAGAGGGTGCAAACATCAACAAGAGTTTGGTAGCGTTGGGAAATGTTATATCGACCCTAGGTAAGTCCGATTATTGTGGAGTGTGAATATTTTGATATTTCATATGGATGATTTTCCCCTAGTGTTCTATTTTATGTTTCGTATTACTATTCTAATAGTACGGAAGCATTGTGTGTCCCGTGGGAAAGTTAATGAGGGGAAGGTACTAGTGGTACTAATCGATAGATAAGAACATGTAGTCCAATAATGTCGATGGTGACACTTTCACAAATGTTGCTTGTGGCTAAGATGACGCCATCCAAGATGGCTGTCGCTTCATTATGAACCAAGTGGCATATCTCGGTCCCTGCTCATTGTCGCACGATCTCAACGTGAAATAGACCTACGCACAACCTTAGGAAAGTATGAAATGTCAGCTGTGCCCAGATCCATGTTTGCATTAGACGGAATAATGCATCAGTGCGCAGCTAAAAGTAAATTAATTCAAATTTTGAAGTCTGTAGTGGAATTCACTGCCAAAGATTCTTTGTAATCTGCTCAAGTTCACCAATCAAATAACTGCGTTGCAATTGTAGACGCAATGGGAGAATTGCAGGCTCTTGATAAAACTAGCGCAGTGAAAACTTGTAAAGATCTTGCAGATTTGTTCGCCCAAAAGATCCAAAGGAAATACTGGTAATATGATAAACTTCATGTTATTTTCGACACGTACTTGGACGAATCAATAAAAAACCTTACTACGGTGTCGCAACACAGTACAAAATATGTGACACAACTGACATATCAAATATAAGTTTGAAAAAGTTGTCACATACTCGTGCCAAGGATGAATTAACCACCTATCTTGCACATACAATTCTTCAAGTCATGCCAAGATATTAGCAAAAAAATATGTTGTTTCATGGCGCACTGAAGTTTCTGCGACGCACTGCTCTTTGGATTGTTTAAAGAGTACTCAAGAAGAAGCCGACACAAAAATTGTACTTCATGCTATTAATGCGAAACTTAGAGGTACAGATACACTACTGGTATTTGCTAATGATACAGATATTTTAGTTTTGCTAGTGAGGCGCTATGCAAGGCTTCCCGAAAACACCTTTTTGTACCATCGTCAGGCGATGCAATATCAGTTAAAAACATATATATTTTACTCGGACCACTAAAATCTTCAGAACTGCCCGGGTTCCATGCAATATCTGGTTGTGACACCAACTGAAATTTGTTTGGAAAAGGAAAGTTGTCATACTGGAAGGCATTTGTTTGAGCGAATGAAGAAGAACTTACTGCCTTGCAGAAACTTGGTATCAGTGATTTAGTACCTGATGATGTTTTGCATCAGCTAGAAATATTTATTAGTCGAGTTTATAAAGCAAGCACTCTAACAAAATCATTTGCAGAATTACGATGGTCAATGTTTACAGCCAAACAAGCCCTTGGAGATAAGTTACCCCCCACTAGAAGTTATAATATATATACATGAAATATTATTTTTTCGCAATACTTTCAAGAATTAATTGTTTTTCTCTTTACTTTATCTTTCTAACAAGCCAAAAAAAAATGAAATCGGTTAAATAGCGGCGACGATAGCGCACATTGTCTATATTGCTAGGCGGCCATTTTGTTTAACGCACTCCAAACAAACGCAACATCTGTGACGGTGTCACCATAAAAATTAATGGAATACATAATTTTTCTGATAAAACAACTCCACTGGCACCTTCCCTTCATGAAGTTTCCCACGGGAAGCTGTTTTTATACGTTGTTATCCCCAACTATAAAGTCTGTGTCTAGATATCAATCACCACAAATATCACTATCTTCTTGGGATACAGTGTTCACTGGGATATACAATAATGAGCATATAATGTGGTAAAGCCAGGTTTGGTCTATTTAAACTGATGATGGTTGCAAAAAGCTGATAGAGTGACTAAAGCGGCCCTCACACGATCAATAATATTGTCAATATTTTGGATTATTGACAATATTATTGAGTGTTTGAGCGTAGATATTGATGTACTTTCAATATATTGATGGATTTTCGGGTCTCTGAAAATACTCGTCAATATTAAAGGCGGAGCTAGTCGTATTGACAATATTGATCGTTAGGTCGCATGATTGACAAAATTTGACTAGTTTATTCGTAACCATGGCGGAAGACGGAACATCGCCGTCGTTGTTTTCACCAGTTTTAGATCGCAATTATCAGGCTACCGTTTCTTATAACGTATTCTAGAAGATTTAGTTGACCGAACCCCTTTTTCTTTTTGGATATCCATTTTTTATATAACGTCTTTTCTTAAATTTTTTCCTCTATGTTTTCCATATTTTTTCTCACTGACTGACACTCACTGCCAAAATGACACGCTTTTTTATCTTTAATTTTTTGGCATAGGGTATAATTCACACTTAATATCTGCACAAAACTTAATATTGATATATGTATTGACCGTATCAGGCCAACTTTCAAATATTGATAAAATATTGACAATAAAAAACATTGACAATATTATTGATCGTGTGAGGGCCGCTTAAGACAATCCATCAACTTTTTTGTTACTACGGCATCAAACGGTTATAGCAAGTTATAGTCTCTATGGTTATAGTGCATAATTTGATCCAGTTTAACCAAATATATTTAAACTCGAGTTTATATATCTTTGAGTTTAACCTTAAGTTTAACGCAAAGACGCCACATAGGGATAGGTATTTGGTAATTTGCGTATAAAATCCGGTCAAAATTATTTCATGTTTCTTGAATAAAAACAGAATTTGCGTAATAATTATGATTTAATATAAAGTTAAATGCAAAATAACTAAAAATTATAATTCTTTACATATTACAGTTGCAGTTACTATACCTTCCATATTAGCTCCCTTCTGTTTCCCTTCCGTTTACATAAAATATATACTTGTATTCATTTAAAACTTCCCAATATGGCGGACTTCAGTATGGGAGGCTTAAAAAACGAAAATCTCTAGACTGGAATCGACTGTAGTTCAAATTGATAATCTGTGGTAAATCCAATTGAACTCTGACACTTGGCTGACGTTGACGTTTACGGTTCCTTTTTCTAAATATTTTCATTATTTTTTTAGTTTTTATTCAGAAATTCTACTTGATTCTGTTCTTTTATTTAACCTGCAGCCTGCAGTACTAATTATATTGTTATAAATAATCTTTTCACCGATCAAGAACGGAGGAATAGGCTGGAAGATATTCAAAATGTGTAAAACGCTTAAAAACGTATTAGAAAACATTGACTCGTCCACAAATTCGTGAAAATAAATTAGTCCAGATGTTTGTAAAAAGGTCCCTAATTATTTTGAGAAGTTTCCTCGTATCAGTAATTTTCAGGTTTGTAATATGTATATGATAATAAATTGATTAAAACTTTTATTTCAATTTCAGGAAACAGCGCGGGCCTTACAGATTGTTGTAAATCAATTTTAAACAGGTTTAAAAGTTGAGTTAGTAGAAAAGACATAAATAAGGTAATGTTGGTAATGGGACCAAAGATCAAATAACACTTGAAATATATAATATGTACAATAATTTTAAGTAGTTTTTATAAATCTGTTTGATATTTATTGCATTATTTTTATATTTCTTGAAATATATATTTTTTTACTTTACAGGATACACAAAGAATAATAAAAAATACAGTTACTCACTAAAAGCACTTAAGGTTTGTAACAGATGTAATTAGAATATCAAACACCAAACCAAATCAAAATTATGTTTTATTTTACTGGCATTCCTCACATTTGAAAGGAACGTCATTTCATAAATAAGCAGAAGGACATTGTATAGTACACTCTATATTAATAATTCTTTTTTATCCTATACTTGTTAGTTCACACATTACTTACTAGGTATAAAATTTAGTACTGATTCCAAACCTATAGTTGTGGTTGTGACATATTCTGATGTGTTTCTGGCAATTTAAAATAAGTTAATATTTAAACAAACATTTCTGGCATTCCTGACAGGAGTGTGAACACAAATTTAATAAAGGTATAATGTGGATAATGTTCTGATTATTACAGTTTGCATGGATGTTTTTGTATGTTGTTATTTTTAATAAAGTATATTTAATGAGTTTTTGTGTATTTCTTTTTCCCTCAGATGATTGTGTTCTAATCTTTATATATAAATTTTCATAAATTATATCTACAAAATTTATTACCTTATAACTTTTTGCTAAAGACTTTGTAGTTGATACAGTTTAACAGTATATAAAAGAACTATTTAAATAAGATGTTTGAAAATATATAGCTGTTTTTGCACACATCAATTCAATTTGTGATTAACTGTACTGAAACAAAAACAAATTAAGAGAAATGAGATGATCTATAAACTATAACATGACATGCATCATCCTATTTCCAAGTCTTCTATTAATTTCACTTATTACACAACTATAATTATTCAATAATTTTGATAATTCTAGGAACTCTCAGATATCGTCAAAACATGAAAATAAAAATTCACTTCCTATAGTTCTTACGTCCGTTTAACTGAAATATAAGAAACAGGGGAGTTAATATTCTCACTGAGAAAGTTTATTCTTATTAAATAATTTCAATAACATGATATTATTTATGACAACCACCTAATAACCTAACTTTAGCGTCAACTTGACAATTCTGAAAAATGTTATTGTTAACCAAAGACAAATCAATTTCTGAATTCGCTAGCGCCAACTTATTTTTCATTAAAAAAAAATTACCAATTTTCGTAACTAGGTCGGCCATATTGAGGAACTTTTAAAAGAATTGTACTATATTATATCATGTAAATGAATAGGACAATGCACACTATCTGTTCCGTTTCCCTTCCGTTCCATATCCTTTCCTTCCATAAATTTTTTGGCGGACGGACTGAAGCGTATCGGAAACACCGTTGTCAAGTTCTTACATTTGTACCAGCTCTGTTAAAATTTTGCTGATATTTATTTATTCTTTCGCCTTTAATTAAATCTATTACCTTTTTCAAAAGATACAAATTTTTAAAATAAAACTTTCGTAATGATATACATTCTACAATAAAAAGTATGGAACTGATACGGAACGGAAGCTTACATATGGCGTTAATAATACAATAAAAATACGGAACGGATATGGAATGGAAACGGAAGGTATAGTGAGAATCAACCTTTATAGTCCCAAATTCGAGTGCATAGTACCAATTGTGATCTCAGAGACCATAAAAAATACAAAGAAGGTCAAAAATGTCTATACCTATGTGGCGGATTCATCTCTCCAAAAAAAATCCTTTATGGGTATTTCGCCCACTGCATTGCACTGCAAGAAAAATCTACAAAATAAAATAATTATTAAAAAGCAGTGTCCGTTTAGGTTTAACGCCAGAAGTGTTTACAAAAAATAATTATTTTATTTTGTAGATTTTTCTTGCAGTGCAGTGGCGAAATACCCATAAAGGATTTTTATTATTTTTATTTTTTTTTATATTTCCGCAAGGGGTGTTTCCAGGTTGGTTTTGATGATTGAAAAAAGCAATCGAAGATTAATGTGCTTGTTCATGATCGCAGATTTTCCTGAACATTTGTCACACAATTAATGTCTTAGGAATTTAAGACTTTCCGCTGAATAGGTAAAGAGTTCTTGTTCTTTAGAGGAGTCTTTTAGAAATTTTTCCCAGTTGGTAGGAAGTTTATCTAAAAAGAAGAAAAATATCCATCGTATACTTTATTTTATTAATATAAATAATTATTAACTCCTGGTAGCCTAAACTATCAATTTACTTACCCTTCTTTGGCAAATTATTCTGCCTCAATCCAGTTCCTCTATTTTCTCTTGTAGCATTTTTGAGGCTACTAATAATAATAAATCCCATGCCACGTCCAATCTTGTAGTTTTTGTAGTGGCAGCAACATTTTGGATATACGATTTAAATTGTTGAAGGTAGTATTCAGAAAAGGATTTTAATTCTAAACGTGGTTTCAAAAAGTGAACTAAACCTGCTCCATCAAAAACGCATCCATCGCACGACGGAATCAAGTCAGTCGTAGGGGCCAGAGCTTCAAGAACAGGTATAAGAACTGATTTGCTTCCAGGTCTTAGAGATCCATTAACCGACAAAGATGGTCGTGATATTTGATTTTCGTATTGAAAAAATTCATTCAAGTCTAATTCCCTCGCAGTACTTACTATAAATAGCCTTTAAGAGGGTTGGAAAATAAATATATAATTTTCTTGATTAGAATTTAATCAAGATCAATCAGTATCAACTAGAAACCATTTATTTATGTTTTGCCTTAAAATCACTTGGAAGACCATTCAATCTCATTTAATTAATTTTGACACATTTTTCTAAATTTAAAAAATACATGTTCCGCCAGTGATCGTTGTAAACAACTATAATTTTAAAAACCAGGTTTTTATTACCTTTTTAATATTAATTACTTATTTTTGTTATAAATTTGTTTATGCTACCCGTTTAATTTTTTTTTACCAAAGTCTGCAAAAATGTCAATTTTTTCAATCATAAAGCAGTTTTCAAGGTCAGTAAAGGTCATATCGATCTGAAACATTTTTTTTTTGGATTCTCCATCCTCGAATTATATAATATAGAGTATAATATCGCTCATATTAAAAAAGCTTAAGATGTAAGAAATTTTTGTCCGCCATTTTGAAAAAATGGCGGTATTGGGTGTCCTACGGGTCTGGGAGGGTGGCTAATCGGGTCAAATCTCTTAAAATATCGTTTTTGGTTTGGCGTTTTTTTTCTCGAGGGAAATGGACTATTATAATGATATGATATGATATGATATGAATAATAAGAAGTAGAATAAGTATATAGCATGCATCTTTCGATAGCGTAGATTTCTGCCTGAAGAATCCTGGGGTAGGTGCCCATTGCATTGGTTCGGAGTATTTAGTTAGAGTTAGAGTAGTAGTAGTAGGCCTAAATACTCCTATACCTGTCCCTGCTTTGGTTTTGGAAGCATTAGTATACCACGTTATGGTATGGTCTTTTACCTGCTGAGCAAATGCTTCTCTCTTCCAATCCTTTTTATTACTCAATAGGTTGCTTGTGAGGTGTTTCTTAAATTTGTACATTCTTGGTAGGTATGTCATTTTCTGGGAGCTGGAGGAGTGGAATTTTTCTTTTGAGGCTATTCCAAGCCCCTGAGCTGACAATTCTCCCAGTATTGTTTCCGTCAATGACGATTCTAATCATTGTCACATTGGCATATCTACCCACGACAAAACGACAATAAGGGTTAGGGGGGGGGGGGTTAGGTCTAGAATGACCTCCATAGCATTGTTGGGCATGTGCTCATGACACCTATGATGCAAATGCATGCCAGTCTCTGTACTTTGCACAATTTTTGCCTTCCTGTACCTTGGTAATCATGAGTTATGTTAGGTTAGATACCTAACCAACTGCTGCATAGGTAATCATTCGTTTATCATCCGCCGCAAAATGTAAGGGCGCAGCCCTATGTATATTCCAGCCAGTTTTCTGCATACCATGAGAGCCTTTTTGGCTTTAATAACAGAATAAAACAGTGGTGGAAAACTTACATTATCTTATACCGGATATTTTTTATGGTGTGGCTAACATTGTAATATTTATTATCTCAATTTTTTAAATGTCACACTATATTATTTTTCTTTTAGATGCAGAATTAAAAAAACAACATTTTTGTATTTCAAATATTCTTATCCCGTAGCAGATGTTTGCAGTATTATATTGCATATAATATATATATACATGTAATAAAATGCAATCATTAAGTGGCTTAGATAAACGTAGCAGTATGTAATATTTAATATAACGCGAATATAATGTAAGGCGTTAAAAATTTAGGAATACTTTGAATACAAAAAATATTCGTTTTTTAATTCTGCATCTAAAAGAAAAATAATATACAGGGTATTGCATTTAAAAAAAATTGAGATACAGCATTATAAATATTGCAATGTTGGCCACGCCATAAAATATATTATTGTTTATAAGATAATGTGAGTTTTCCTTCACGGATTTATTCTATTATCTTTTGTGTTTAGGAAAATATAGGTAAATATTAAAAAAGTTAAATTCACTTCGGATTTTTACCACTTTTAAGATATACTGTTTTTAACCAAAGTTTTAGTAAATAAAATATAGCATATGTCATCACCGCATATTCCTTTAAATTGAAATAATGTACTATATGCAGAATTCTATGGTTAATCCAATTCCAAAAAATTATGGGTTGCAATTTACAAAATAAATTCATCATTATCTATCAAAAATAGTATGTTGTTTTATTAGGAGTAAAAATTACACTTCTTGTGGCAAGGCTGTACATTTGACATACAGCCGACGATACCATATTATCTTCGTCAACAACGACGATATTCGACTTCCTCGCATTAATATACTGTATCGCACCCTGTATGTCGATGTTCTGATAATTTTGTACAAGATACTCAGTACAGAATAGTCTCGGCTGTATCTCGGAAAGTATTAGCCGTAAATCTGCAGAAAAAATATTTGTAACTAAAGAGGCTATGAGGCATGGTCTTTATAGTTATAAATATTTTTATTGCAGGAATTCAAAAGAATATATTCTTATCCGTGTATACCGGGTGTTTTTCCAAAAGTAGTTCATCCCTATAACTTCTTCACTTTTTTCAAATAAAAAAACAGATTCGGTGTGTTACTATAAGACATAAATCAGAATTGATTGACATATTCAATTATTTTAGGACACCTCCTATTTCAGCGGAAATTATTCTACATTTTGTTTTCTAAATAGTAGCCGCGGTATTTTTTACTTTATTCGATAGGAAATTACATTCTGAATAGAATGACATATCATATGTCACCTTTTGACATTTTCACTTAAAAAAATAGTATTTTAAATTTCAATCTTATGTGCCACTGCCGTAAATTGAGTGACAGTTTGACTCGAAATTCCAAGTCTTAACAAATTCCTAAAGCATTCTTTTTCCAAATATGCTAATGAGCCACCCTCGTTCCATTTAAATAAATTGAGTTATGATTAAATATAAAAACGATATATGATTTATTTGAGATGGAGATCAAAATACTTTTGAAATTGTATAACGTTATGATCAAATTTTTTTTGTCAAGTCTAAGAACGCTTTCACACACGCCGGCAAAATCAGTACCGGTGCCGGAGCTGAAATCGATTGCAATATAAATATATTAGCTCCTTCACATATAGGGTGGCGCCTCTCATGGAAGCTCCAAGGAGAACGGTAGTTTATATCGAAATGAACTTTGGCAGCATATGTAGGTTAAAGGGGTGGAAGGTGAAAGCACTTTTTAAAAATATATAGAATTATACAGTGTGTCCCTAAAAAAGTTACACATCAAAGTTGTGTTTTTTCTAATGGAACACCCTATATATTAATTAATTTTCGGATTCTACGAAAGAAATAAAGGTTTTACCAAAGAAGCATATACCTATTTTGACGTATTTCACATTTTGTGAAAATGAAGAGTAAATTTTTAATTTCGATAACAGCTACCTAAATTTTAGTTGACCTTGTATAGCCTGATATTTAATTACAGTAGTCATTGTATGTTAAACCAAATTGAAATTTGACCCGAAAAGTTATACAGGGTGAGACAAAATTAATATGGAACATTAGTCACTTTTAAAAGCAAGTTACTCCTTTATTTTAAATGGAACACCCTGTATATTTTTCCGCTGATCAATGGGGAATTTATATATCTTCAAAATGTTATTAAGGTTGCCTACCTCTGAGACAAAGATTTTCCTAGATATTTTAGTTTTTATGATTTTGCGTCAGTAGATCTTAATTTGAAAAAATCTAGGGTGGCTGTGTGATATACCTTTTGTTAATTTAACAAAAATTAAAGATTGTATAGTAAATTACTCAACGGTAATAAAAAGATACACGTTTAAAACATATTTTAATTATTACAGAATTAAAGCTAGATATAAACCTATAATTATGTGACAAAAATTTGCTAGATGAGATCAAATGCTCAAAATGCTTCCTTTCCTGTTAACTGCATAAAATAATTGTCTTTTCAAAAGGATCTTTTTATTTTAAAAGACATATGTGGAGTTAAGAGTTAGAAAGGCAGCTACAATAATTTCTCTGATGTTGTCGACACTAGTTGATCAAGTTTTGTAAACACTGTCTTTAACATATCCCCATCAAAAACCGACTAGATAAGATCAGGAGCATTTAAGTATTCTATTAAATGGTATTCTATTTAGTATTCTATTAGTTGGTGAATGCACACTGCATTCGCCAACTAATAGAATCATATGAATTCTCTGTGGTGTAGAATAAGTTTGCATTTTCGGCAAAAATCTGAAAAATTTTTTTGTTTTCACTGACACAAATGATAACTAGTTGTTAAAGTTGGACTAATTAGACAGCTATGTTGAAGTAACGTCAGACCATATCACAGCCACCTAGATTTTGTCAAATAATAAAGATCTACTCAGATCAAATCATGTTAATGAAAATATCTAGGAAAATCTTTGTTTGAGGGGTAGGCAACCTTAATAGTATTTTGAAGAGACATGAATTCTCGATTGAATATCGGAATAATATACTGTGTGTTCCATTTAAAATAAAAGAGTAACATGCTTTTAAAGCTGGCCAATGTTCAATATTAATTTTGTCTCACCCTGTATAACTTTTTGGATCAAGTTTTAATTTTATTTAAAGTACAATAGTTAATTTAACTACATCTTAGGCTATACCGAGTAAATTCCAATTGAGGTAGCTTTTATTGTAATTTAAAAATGGTTCTTTATTTCTAGGAAATGTTAATTATGTCAAAAACTTTACATTTTAGTCATATACGTCTCTTATAAAACTCACCTTTATTTTTCTCCCAGAATCCGAAAATCAATTAATATATAGGGTGTTCCATTACAAAAAATACAACTTTGATATGTAACTTTTTTTGGGGACACCCTGTAGAACTCTCTATATTTTTAAAAAGTGCTCTGAATTAACCTACATATGATCACAAAATGTCATTTCAATACAAACTGTCGTTCTCCTTGGAGCCTCCGCGGCGTATGAGAGGCGCCACCCTGTATACTCCGATCCGGTAAAATAGTCGGCGACCGGTAAATACAATAGAATAATTAAATGCAACTGCCGAAACGGATGCAAACCCGGCGCCGACTCCGGCACCGATTTTTCCGGTGTCTGTGCAAAGGTGTGCAAGCGCCCTTAGAGCCTTTTTTGCCGACGTGTGTGAAAGCGTTCTAAGCCGCCTAAAAATTCAACTATATTTTTGTATTTTTCTCTAAAACGGTATGGAAATTTGTAAAAGTATAAACGGGATTAACCATTTTACAACAAGCAAAACTTTTTATAAACAATGCATTTTTCTCAAAAAGTTGACAATAAAAACCGTTTTTCCTCTTGTAAAGACAATCCTGGGACATACTGTATATGACAATGTGAAATTTTAGGATGATTCAATTTTATAGGTTTTCTCGATAATGGTTTACTTTACTAGAGAATATATCGACAAGATGTTTTTTATAGAAAAAATACTACCTAAGCAGGCAAGGATGGACGCCTTACATTTTATTTTCGAAAGACGTTCTGAAATTTTTAATAGCTTGTATCTAATTTTTAGAGAATGGTCTCAGGCATCACATCTTGAAATCCCTTTTCTTGTTGAAGAAACGCCCTATATATCAGTACATTTTAATGATCTAAAACATTTTATTTTTATTAATAGAAAGCTGCGACAGTGTTAGTTAAAACAGCGTGCTGAAGCGCCCAAGACACAGCGACAATAATATTTTCAGCTGGATCAATTTTAGATTCTACATTCCTTCTTCACGGGCGTTTCTCTTTCATAAACTGCTCGTCCTCAGTATCACTTTACACCTCCAACAATTCCATATTTTATTTCTTTCAAACTATGTTAACTCTAGCTAATCTCTAATTTATCATAATTGTTCATCTACGTCGATTAAAAATTTAAATTGTCATTTTTAAGCATCGTTGAATTTAAAAGTGAATTGTTCTCTCTATATAGCTGAGCAATCTAGATCATCTTCCAGGAGTTCTAGGAACAAGTTTGTACCCTACAGAGACTCCATTTTGACATGGCTTCTGAAGGACACGCTCCAAGGAAATTCAAACACTGTGATGGTAGCAAGTGAGTTTCATTCCTAACTGTTTAGTTATTTTTTAGTCTTTTAGTGTTAATTATGCCGGATATTGATGATAATATCAATGATAAGCACGATAGCCGGCAGGTATCATCTTTTTAGAGTTTTTATATATAATTTTTTTATCGTGTAGAACGAAAAGACTTGATAGATATGATTAAATATAGCTAACTTTATTGCTCCCACATTTCATAGCCCTTCTGGTCTATTTATAATATACCTACTGTACAGGGTGTCCCATTTTCGTCTGTTTTATGGGCTTTCTCGGTTATGAGTAGAGATACAAAGATGCGGTTTTTATAGCACATTAACGAGAAACCCCATAAAACACAAAAAAAAATGGGACACCCAGTATACAACAATAATAATAAAGGCACCGGATACACAAGGTAAGTTAAGGGTCGGTAGATGCCGATAAAAGAAACAAAATTTATCTTTGCTTTGTTACTTTACTTCCAAAATTTAGAAAAAAAAAACAATTTATTTTTCTTAAATTTTGAGAACCACTGGATTTGTTCTATGATTTCGTTCCTCTAAATTTAATCTACTACCTATGTTTCCACATTATCAAGATATCATGTTTTTTAACTTTAACTGAAAATTAAAATCCAAATTTTTTCTCGCGCAAAATTTTTACGGACTGGGTGCGTCTCAAAAGTGGCTCACCCCATAACTTTTTTAATAAAAACGAGATTTGGTATGTTAGTATATGACATAAATTAGAATTGATTGACGTATTCAATTGTTTTTGGTCACTTTCTGTTTCACCGAAAATTATTTTTGATTTTTAAATGACACCCTCGGTATGTTTTTACTTTATTTGATAGAAAATGACTCTCTAAATAGAATGACGTATCATATGTCAACTTTTGATATTTTCGCTTAAAAACAATTAGCTACCATGACTGTGTTAAAAACACTAATTTTTAATCAAGGAAGCTTGGAAAAATAGATTTGACCGTCTTATGTTTGTGTTTTGTCCTATGACTGGTTAAAAGATACCCAAATCTTATTTTTAATCATATCTCAATATTTTCAAATGGAACAAGGGTTAATAACAACATAGCATATTTAGAAAAAGATTTTTTTTACGAATAATTTGGTACCACACACTTGGAATTTCGAGTCAAATTGTCTTTATGAACCGCATGTTACAATTTCAAATAACCCATATGCGTAAATGTCAAAAGTTGATATATGATATATCATTCTATTCAGACTGTAATTTTTTATCGAATAAAGTAAAAAAATACGGAGGGTGTTATTTAAAAATCAAAAGTTGTAGTAATTATTATTTTATTATTATTATTTATTACGTCAATCAATCCTAAATTATGTCACATACTAACATACCAAATCTCGTTTTGTTATCTGAAAAAATAAAAAAGTTATAGGGCGATGAACCACTTTTAAGGCGCATTTGCAATACATTACAGACTAACTTATAAGTTAGTTTGTGAAAACATTTAAAATTAGTTAGGTGTACTTGAGTTTATATCTAATTGTTGGATTATACAGTGCGAGCCTTCAATAACTACACATACTTTCAGGGCTGTTGTACCGGGTGCGCCTCAAAAGTGGTTCACCGCTATAACTTTTTATTTATTTCCTACTTTTTATTTTTAAGACGTTTAAAAATTATTTTAGTTCGTATATCTCGTTATAATTTTAATAGATAAAGGATTTTAAAATACTGAAAAAAATCCTAAAAATTGCAACTAAAGGTTTTAGATTATTTTTAATAAACCAGTGTGTTTGATTTATTTGTGATTATTTTTCTTGTTCTTATATGGATTTAATAAAAATATGTTCTATTTAACGCGTATATGTGAAGTATTATCACAAAGTAACTATTATGTAGATATGTGTTATTATGGACTTTTGTAAACCAACTAATAGCTTACTTGAATCTTTGTTTATACAAGGCCTGAATTATACAAATTTTATTCTAATAGAACTACAACAATTCATTATTATTTGTCCTATAAAAATTTTACTAAAATAAAATAAATACATAGGATGGATACAAATAAATTTCAGAAAAATTATTATTTATTCAACATGGTTTTTCTTTTAAATTAAATGTTTTGATTTTTCAATGCAGCGCTCTGTAACCTTTTATTGCCATTTAGCAGTCCGTAATGCCTTAATTACAGCCTGTAATCACGCAGGGTAGCTAACATGGCTTAGATAAAGCTCGTTTGATTATTAGCGGCGTTCCACGCCCTAAAACTATGCGTCTACTTGGCTCGATGCCAAAAGGAGTTCAAAAACCGCCTAGAAAGAGTTGCCTTTACGAAATCGTATATTTGGAGCGGTTTAAATTTAATTTATAGGTTGAAAAATACCCGGAGAGAATACCTATTTTATAAACGGTTCGCTATAAAAAGTGCGTCGTTTTCAGTGGCAACTGATGAAGTATATATGCAATGAGAAAACAAAACATTTTGTATAAATTTACACAAATCTACCAACACAAATAATGTTGATTGTTTTTAATAAACTGGTGTATTTGATTTATTAAAAAATTATTGACGCGTCTTTAAAATGTGTTTAAAATTCTGTTTTAAACATATTTGGTGTGTAAATAAGTGATTTTTAACAAAAAATGAGAAAAACTCTTTCTTTCAACTATTTAATAAAAAAACAAAGAAAATGCTAGAAAAAAAGTAATAAAAAAGTCAAATCAATATTCAATAATAATCACCTCAAATCAATATTCAATAATAATAATGTTCCAATAAATATTCCTCAATATAATATAGTTCAGAAAAAATGAGTCCAACTCATAATAAATAAAAACGTACCCAACTCTGACAACAGAACTGATTAGAAACATAGTACTTAGTACTATCACTTAACCATACTATTCTGTGCTAGAACTCAAGGGATTACCATTAAATTTTCTAAAAATCAAAATATGTTTTACCACCTTGTAGTTACTCAACCTATTTATTGATTTAACTTACTGTGATAAACAAAATCAATGTCAAACCATTATCAAAAAGCCTTTATTTGTAACCGATTTCGGCTATTCAGCCATCATGAGCCACCGCTTTGTGGAAATGAACAGATTCTAACTTATTTCTGAATACCATCTACACTATGATGTAGTTTTCTCAATTGAAACACTTGTTTGGCATATGTGTACTTCTATGTAGTTTAAAACAGATACTACATTTCGACCCCAGACACACGAAAAAAAATTTTTTTTTTTAAATTTTTAGTTAAAAACATAATATATTCATAATATGGCAACATATAGTAGATTAAATTTACAAGAAAACCTAGAAAAAAAAATGCTTCTCAACATTTAAGCAAAAAAATCATTTTTATAATGGTCTCTATAAAAGTAGAACATCTAACACAATATGAAACGATACAAATGCCAAAATCCGGAAAGTGGTATACAAAATACAAATACAGAGTATCTCATTCGCTGTCCTTGGCGGTTATCTCCGCTCTAGCTGAAGATAAAAGATTGCGTCCGTGTTGGGATCTCGATTGGGATCTCGAAAACTATTGGAAATAAGAGGATGGTTAAATTAGGGCAAATATTAATGTGCTTAATACGTGCTTAATGTGTTAAATACAAGTGCTGATTAGAAACATTTAAAATTCCGAGTAGTTCCGAAGATATACGAGAAAAAACGAAAATTGAATATTTCGAATTTATTTTTTTCGGACGTTATTTGACAAGGTATCCGTAAACTCAAAGTTTTTCAATGCCACTTTTTTTAAGCTACACAACAGTGTTTTCAGATTTGTCATCCGACGTTTCATCTTTTGGCCATCATCAATTTTTTTTCATTATGGGCACCATATTAGATTGTTACATATCAAAATAGATAAATACATTGCGATTCTAACGACTTACAACAAGTGATGCATAGCGGCACTTAAACGTCAAATACGTCAATAATTTTTAAAAATCACTTTTTCAATAGGCACAAGAACATCATAAATCATAATTATTATATTTAGAAACGTATCCAGAAAGATATCAACAAGACAGAACATTATTTGTAAAGCTGCATGGACATTTATCTCGGCTCGAAGACATCTCGGCATACTATAGGAACGTTAACGCACAACCTCGTATCTCCTATAGTTTTCGAGATTCCAGTTATGCGGATCGAACTTGAATTACCCTGTATGGTACTTTGTACGGCTTTAAAAATCATACCTTATTTTCAGATGTATTCTACATACTATACTTACATAATTTTATTTTCCTTAATAGCAATATCACCGTCTAGCGCGTGCTACAGCGAGACTGTGAACACTCTACGTTTCGGACAAAGAGCTAAACGCATTATCTATCAACCAGTCATCGTGGAAGACCCCAAAGAGATTACTATCAGAGAATTAAGGGCGGAGATTGCCAAACTCAGGGACTTGTTAACCCTATCCCACCAGGTAAAGCCTTACTTCAATTAGTATCTGCATAGAGTGTCCCCCGTGTGTGCCGCTTTTGCGTGTGTGCAGAACTATATCTCCGTTGTTTTTGAAAATAATATCTTGTTAACTGACCCTTTTATGTGAAACCTTATGATCCTATAATAAAAATTATCATTATCTGCTATCTTAGAATCGTTCACGATACTGAGTGAAATTGAAAATATTGCACTTTGGGACCCCATCGTTTAACCTTCAACTTAACGAATCTAAAAGCTGGCAAAACGGGTACTAGTTAGTACTGGTAATAGTTTTTGAATACACATAAAATCCAGTAAAGTACTCAACAAAAGCAGAAATCTGTGTACGCCACTGGATTATATATAAACACTATTTAAAAACGAATTTTAGTAAGTAGGAGGATAACCGAGAAAGGTCACAAAATGCAATATTTTTTACACCCTGTATCTCACAAATGAGAGTATAACAATTTTGATTACGGGATCCTAAATTTTGACATCTTGTACAAACAAAACATTTTCTTAAACTTCCAAAAATATAGATTTATCAAAACATCTACATTTTAAAAATATATCTATCGGTATCGATATTTATCACTAATAATTTTATATCCGATGTATCAAGATTTCTTATTTTATTAAAGGAAAATATTTTGAACTATACATTAATCAAGTAAATATCTACCCATTCACAAAGTACCCCCTTTACAATAAAATACTTGAATTACAAATAATTATGATGTTAGTTTATGTTAGGGCCGTTACATATTGTTTTAATTATTTGTTCAATAGAAACATTTTTCTATCATTTCAGATTGTCCCCAATCCTGCCTGGCCTAATCAAATGGATGTCAATTCTGGGCATCAGCATCTTCCTTTTGAGGAAATCCCTGATCCACAAGATGACAACACTAAAGAAAACGTATCAAGAAACTCTGAATCATCAACAAGCAGCTTACCTGAAGCGTTACATGATGATGGAAGAGAAACAGAAGTTAGCGAATCCAGTACAACACCAATTCCTCAACAAATAACTACAGACAGACTTTTACCTATCATAGACGTCCAGAGTTCTGTTTCTTTGGACAAATTTGGACAGTTAAAGCGAACTTACAGCATGGATCGAACCTACAGCATTGAGACTGATACTTCAAATAGATCTTACAGTTCTCAAGAATCTCTACAATCGCCCAAGCATACATCTGACACCAAAACCCAAACTAACTCACAGGTAGACAGAAGACATTCCGGTAGTACTTCTGGGGTTCAGATCAAGCAAACTGCTTTGTCTTTGAGACGACAGGCTATCAATAAAAGTACTCACACTTCACCACTCTTAAAAACGATAACACAAAAGAAAATTCTAGGAAATTTCAGGAAAAGGCCAGAGAAGGGCGTTATTACGGATGAGTCAGGTTTAAAGAAACCCGAAACCAAGCCCGAGACGACGAAGAAGAAACCTCCTTACACTAGACAACGATCACAGATTGTTGCAGCTGTTACCAGTCGATTGTATAGTAAGGTAAACAAAAAGGATATGGCAACATCAACTGAAAATCTCAGCACAACCCCAAAAGAGCTAAAAATATGCACAAACGCTAGATCCAGACTGATAGAACTCACTCAAAAGGCTCTGAGGGCTCACAGAAGAAAAAACGAAGAAACTCAGACTGATCTGTTTCCAATGTTGCGGGTTAAAGAAGTTTCAACTGACTGTAACGATTTGGAACAAGAAACTAAGAAAGATGCTGAAGTGGAATGTACTTTACTGAGCCAGTTTATCAGTGGAACTTTCCAAAATGTGTTGTTCTTAACTCGAAGTTGTGGCGTGCAAACGTCAGAAGAAAAACCAGGAGCATTTTCATTTACTAAGTATTTAACAGAGAACAAAAACAGCCCTATATTTACTGAATCTGTTAATATCAACATTTCACATAACTACATTAATGGAAACACAGTTGACAGCATGTCAGATGATAGTTTAGATAATTCTTTGCGCAACAATGTTTCATTTCCCACACCGGATCTGATAAGCAATCATAATTCTTTGGAACAACACGCAAAAGAGAAGGAACATCAGATATTGTATGGAAAAGCTGGTGAAACGGACGATAAATACGAAAAAGTTACTTGTTTCCCTGTAGAAAAAGTTTGTGCAGGCAATGTAAATGTCCTCACTGTTCCTCCGTTCCGAAAAAGGTTTCAAAAATGCGACGTAATTTCTACTAGAGCATCACAGACTTTTGTAAGTGATATTTTCGTTGAAAAATGTAAGCATTTTCCAGATTTTCGTCCACAGAAATTCCACGCTAATGTTAGTCAGTGCCCTGACACCAAGTATCGCGATAAACGATACGTAATGGTAAACAAACACAATGTTTTCAATCATATTCCATGTAAACACGACTACAGCAGTAACGAATCCAGTCTCACTGATGATAACTGCCTATCAGATGTTCCAGATTCCATAGATTATCACAGAACAAATACTAAAAAGGTCCAGTTTGCCAGAAATCATACGCAACATAAAAAGGATTGCATGATTAAAGCTATGAAAGAATTCTTGGAAGAGGCCAAGAACTTGATGAGTAATATTTCTCAGGCTAGTTCAAACACTGTCCCAGCTTGTCAGCATCCGCATTTAGATGATTTTGATATCCAGGTAACGGTGAATGAATTGTCTGGTATCGAAAAATCGAAAAAAAGACGAAAAAGAAGTTCTGCATGTAGAGAAACCAGCGCTACACAAACGGAACTACCTTCAATGGAGAGTTGTTTCTCTCAAACATCGCATCTTATTCCAGAGTTCACGATACCCGTTAATAAATATGAAACTCTTTTAGAAGATTCTTGTAGAAGACTGGAAGACAAAATATCCAAGATACCCAGGTCGCGAAATATCAGTTCGGTTTCGGAAGAAGACTGCGATGAAGATGTATATTTTGATAGACCAAAATACAACCCGTGGGACTTGAGTAACGTAGATGTCGAAGACTCCAGCCTTGAAAGCAACCCAGTCACTTTTTCTGACTATGGCAGTTTGCCTAGGAAAACGCATAAGAGACAGAGAACTCCTACGTGCAGTCCTAGCGCTTTTTTAAAGCAATTGAGTAGCATGAGGCGACAGATAATCGAAAGTTCTCGAGAAGATTTACTTCAGAGTTGTTCAAAATAATATTTAATTTATATTAAATATCAAAGTTTGTAAAGAAATTCCTTCTAAACTAAGTCTTTTAAACTTCATTAATAAATTGCTCAGTACAGCAAAAAAATAAAATAACTTAATAATAAGTACAGTAATTCTAAAGGATATAATGTCCAAAAGGCGTATTTTTTAATAATCATTTATACCGTATGATCGAAAAAAAATGGCGTCAGCGAAGGCTATGAAATGAAGATCGCTTTCGTAAATTTATATGGGATAAGTCACCGATCGTCATTTTCCAGCAAACTGGACGTCGTTTTTTTCGATCATTCGGGATTAATTACACGTGTTCTGTGTTTACTCAGCATTAGAAAATCAGCAAAGTTTTATTAGTTAATGAGTGATATTTTTATAATACATCTAATAAATACCTATTGCAATCGCAAAACATTTTCCGATGCACGTCATCAATCATATCGACATTGACATATAATATTGAAAGTCTATAAATCTGACTAAATAAAATTTTGGCAAAAATATTTAATTTTTTGTATAATTTAAGATACCGAGCAGCTCTTCAATTTACTTTATAGAGTAAATGATTGTAACAGATATTTTATTTAGATTAAAGCTGCAAACATTAGTTTAAACCGAATTTTACTATCGCTATGTTGGTCACATTGCGCCGTGTTCAGCAATGTTGTCTTTTATTATTTGACAATTAATTATCCTAGTGTCAGTCATTATTTTGTATAATATCGTGTTGTTGAATCTTTGTAAGTAATTCTCGTTTTTTTTGCCTGTTTTCAATAGTCTTTTTTCGTAGTCCTTTTAAATTTTCATAGTCTTTTTTAAAAATTTTTCATAGTATTTTTTTTTTAAAATTGCACTTTTACAGCACAAACAGTTCTTTTAAGAACTAAATTTTCGAGTTTTTGTATTGCATTTCTTGAAATTGTGTGTTGCAAATATGCCGAAGCATTTAAAAAGTCGAAGCAAAGAACTTGTAGCTTTCCTGTTTTTTTTTAACTATTTTGAACGAGAACGGTCCTTTATTACCCTTGACTGCAGTCAGAAAAGTAAGTTTGATTGATAAGCACATTATACCACTTTCAAAGTTAGTTTTTATTAAATTCTGTGATTATTAGTTTGTGCATTAATAGCGCCCTCTTACTTGTTATTATATACCACTTATGGCGTTGTAAGATGTACATTAATAAATAAATAACCAATAATAACGCCTATAATAATCTTCATAATGGACTAGTTTTTGCCAATATGTAATAATCAAAATAAGCTACAAAACAAATAAATGAATTATTCACTAAAATATTAGTTATTAAATTAAAAATAAAACGTAAAACTCTTTAAAAAATGATGATATAATAAATATGTTGTTTGTCAATTTTAAATTAAGATTCATCTCATAAATCCATCACAATCTGGCAGCGCTGTCGACATCGCTTGTCACTCAAAGTTGATCATGTGCATCGGAAATTGTTTTGCGATTACCATATACCTATACAGGGTGAGTTTCCTACGATGTTCTCTATGGGTATCTCGGGAACTACTGGAGATAGAGAGTCAGTTAAATGGGGAAAGAATTGCAGTTTTGTGGGGTCATAAATATGCGCTTTTCAGATTTTCGAAAAAGTTCATGGCTTACTAGATATTTCGAAAAAAACAAATTTTGGCTATTTTAAAAATTGTCCCTAATTCCATTACAATCTATTTTAGACAAAAAGTGTTCAGATAAAAGTTGTAGATAATCACATTCCTAATGAGTTTGTGTTCTCCGATTTTTTATAAAACCTGTCATTTTTGACATATAACACAAACATATGTTTTTTTAAATGGAAACCATAGTTGGCTATGGCTTCATAAAAAGCGCCATTTTTTAAGCTTTTCAACGATATAAGCTATAATATGTTTCTTTCACAAAATTACTGAGTTATAACTAATTCTTATCTTTCTTGACTAATTTCACTTAGTTAGCCATGGAAACAAGGTCAATCGTCGTTGCTCTCAGAAATGTGAAATTGTCACATCCAATCTTTGTAAATTAACATAAACTAAAATTGTAAATAAGAGTATTTTAAATGAAGAACAGCGTGTAGAATTATTGGTTCAACTTTTTTTGGCCATACAGTTTCGAGGATATGTTGACCGGTGAACGTTATGTTTTTTAGAAAACGGTTTTCAAGACGTTAGAAAAGTTAAATTTAGATACTCGCGCATTAATACAGTGGTTCCAACATGACTTCCATTATGACGCACCAAACCCCCCCCCCCACAATGAAAGAAATGTTATTTAAAAAATTATTTATATCATAATTATGTAGACTCAGGGAGGTGGACCAATTGCATGGGTCTCCTCGGTCATCTGACCTATCCATTTTAGATTTTTTTATGCGGTATGGTTAACAACAATGTTTACAAAAAAACTTATGAATTAAGAGAGGCACTCGAAGAGGCGGAACAGGAGAAGTTTAGTTAAGGCGACCGGTC
Organism: Sitophilus oryzae; assembly: GCF_002938485.1. Taxonomy (NCBI): domain Eukaryota; kingdom Metazoa; phylum Arthropoda; class Insecta; order Coleoptera; family Curculionidae; genus Sitophilus; species Sitophilus oryzae. The sequence goes on from NW_022145945.1 coordinate 10,614,986, forward strand.
GTTCTGTGACAATAGCTAGAAATTCAGTTTTAAAAAGATACATTTATGTACTCAAAATAATTGCGGATTTTTTGAATATTTTCTAAAATAACTTAAAGTGTACGTAGTGATATTATTTCTTTGAGTTTTAGTTTGTGTAATCTAAATTGTAAAGAGCCGTTTATAATAACATATTTTGTCTTTTTATAAGTTATAAATCACAACAAAATTTGAACACCATTGAAAACCGTTCTCTAAAAAACGTAAGTAACTTTCACCAGTCAACGTATCCTGTATAGCCAAGAAAAGTTGAACCAATAATCCTACACGCTTTTTTTCATTTGAAAAATTTTTATTTACAATTTTTGTTTATTTTAATTTACAAAGATTGGATGTGACACAATTTCACATTTCTGAGAGCAACGACGATTGAACTTGTTTCCATGGCTAACTAAGTGAAATTAGTCAAGAAAGATAAGAATTGGCTATAACTCAGTAATTTTGTGAAAGAAACATATTATAGCTTATATTTCTGAAAAGCTTAAAAAATGGCGCTTTTTATGAAGCCATAGCCAACTATGGTTTCCATTTAAAAAAACATATGTTTGTGTTATATGTCAAAAATGACAGGTTTTATAAAAAATCGGAGAACACAAACTCATTAGGAATGTGATTATCTACAACTTTTATCTGAACACTTTTTGTCTAAAATAGATTGTAATGGAATTAGGGACAATTTTTAAAATAGCCAAAATTTGTTTTTTTCGAAATATCTAGTAAGCCATGAACTTTTTCAAAAATCTGAAAGGCGCATATTTATGATCCCACAAAACTGCAATTCTTTCCCTATTTAAACGACTCTCTATCTCCAGTAGTTTCCGAGATGCCCATAGAGAACATCGTAGGAAACTCACCCTGTATATATATATCTATTTATAAATATTTTTTATGTATTATTTTCTATAACAATTAATAATTTTCTGCAATCATACTCATCATTATAATTTTCAATAATATTTTATAACATATTTCAAAATTCTAAGACTCTTATTTGCAAAGGACCGAGTGATATTTTTATAATACATCTAATAAATAAGTATGTATTTATTTATAAATATTTTTTCTATGTATTATTGTCTATAACAATTAATAATTTTCTGCAATAACACTCACCCTTATAATTTTTAATATTTTAAAACATATTTCAAAACTCTAAGACTCTTATTTGCAATGGACCAAGTTACAAAACATATGTGTGTTTTAGTTTAATATACTATTTAGCTAAAAGACAAGAAAATACAAAGTGGTATTTTGGAACTAAATGTATCTATATTTATATTTTGTAGTTGATTTAATAAAATTGAATTAACAAAAATCTTGTATTTTATTTTTAATAACAATTGGTATAGATAGAGTTAATATCACTTATTCTCTTATTAAATTTCTCAATATTTAACTTAAAAAACAGATTTAAAGAAATATTCAGGTAATAGTTTCATTTTTTATTATTATTTCTAAGTTAATCATAATAGTTCATAGTTTATTAAAAAACAAAAATAATACTAAATACCTACCAAAGTACTTGAAAGCAATGTTAGAACACTGATGTCATTCTAATCACGTACAAATAAAAATTCTTCTATTTAATTATCACAATTTTATTAAAACTTCTTTAAACACTGCATAACAATATTTCTTAATTTAGTTCTTAACTGTTCATCACCGTTACAGACTACATGAGTATTGTTATCTTCTAACTGAATAAGTGCATCTTCATCTTGCTAGAAAACAAAAGCAAATAATTTTGATCACAATGCATTTTACATGAGTTAAATTAAAATTATGACACTAATTATGCAACTATCATATAAACTATTTATTTCTGAAAAAACAACAAACATAACTTTTGATATTCCTAATTTGAAAGCAATGTTCTTAATGTTTATTATATTATTATATTTTCTATTATTATTTATTAGCATAAATACTGATACTTAATAACATTCTATAATATATATGCTTATATGAATAATTAGTAAAAAACATTCTCATTTAGAGAAGTGTCTTGGCACAACGTTATATTTAGTGGTTTATACGTTCACCGGAACAAAAAATCCGGCACCTTAAAATTTTGATGTACAGGGTGGTCGAAATTGGTCTGTTTTAACAGAGAAAACCTATTTCCTGTCTAGATAGAGCAAAACAGACATAGATGTCATGGGCTCGATTTCTGAGACACGTTTAATGGCGTAAACCGCATGTTGATATTTTCACTACCAACTGAGATACGGGGTCTTTTTGAATTTCTTACCATTTGGAAAATTGCCCATAACTTTTGTGCATTTCGCGGAATAATAAAATTCTGTAAAAACGTTCTTTTTTAAGCACAATCCAGTGGAGTAGTCAGTTTTTTTCTATGCTTGCTCTTTTTGTCAGAAATAATAAAAAATATAATTTTTTAAATGGAAATCATAGTTGGCTATGAACTTAAAAAAATTCTGGCGTTTAACCCTTTCGAACGATATAAAGTTATGTGTATTTATTTCTAAGAATGAGAGAAATATTAAGTTTTTTTATCTTTGTATCGAAGCGGGCTTTGATTTGGTGTTGACCTAGTTGCCTAATTATTTTTTATCGCAATTTAATATTCTATATATATTATTAATTATCTGCATAATAAAGACTTTTGAAAAGGTAAATCAACATTCTATATTAGTATTACCAACTACAACACTCTATATTAGTATTACCGATTACAATTAAAATGCCAGGGTTACAACCCTAGATCATAAATATACATGATCTAGGGTTACAACTGAACTATTAAATGGAGAATTTAGAGAGAATTAGATTGGAACAAGGGGCCCCATATCTTGGCCTGCTAGGTCCTGTGACTCCTTTCGAAGACCTTATATATAAGGGAAGAACCATTGGGACGAGAGAAGAATTGGAGAAGGCTACTAGGCAAGCTTTTGGACCTATTACACCAATTCGCCTAATAAATCGTTGTAACTCTGTGCGCCAAAGATGTTTATTGTGTGTTCAACAAGGAGGTGCTTAGTTTGGACATCTTTGATGATTTTTTTAGCAAACTATATTTGTCACTCAAAAAATACGATTTTTTAATTTTGTTCTTTGTTTATTGTATCGATTTCAATTTTAATTACTATACTAATATGGAATGTTAATTGACCTTTTCAAAAATATTTAATTATAAAGATAAATAATAATACAGAATATTTGATTGTGATAAAAAACAATTAGGCAAAGAGGTCAACACAAAATCAAGGCCCACTTCGATATAAAGATCAAAAACGTAATATTTCTCTCATTCTTCTGCATTCTGCAAATAGTTAAATGCCAGTATTTTTTAAGTTCCTAGCCAACTATGATTTCCATTTAAAAAAATTTATTTTTTATTATTTCTGTCAAAAAGGCAACCATAAAAAAACCGACTACGCCACTGGATTGTGGTTAAAAATTGCCTCAAGAACGTTTTTACAGAATTTTATTATTCCGCGAAATAAAAAAGTTATGGGCAATTTTCAAAATGGTAAAAAATTCAAAAAGACCCCGTCTCAGAAATCGAGCGCATGACATCTATGTCGGTTTTGTTCTATCTAGTCAGGAAATAGGTTTTCTCTGTCAAACAGACCAATTTCGACCACCCTGTACTTTAAAGTTTAATATATCTTGCTTTGAGCCGATTTTGATAATGTTTAAGCAGTTTGTAGCAAATTATTTGACTTTTTAATTAAAAAAACTTACCAGATGTATTACTACAACATTGCCACCTAAGGATTCTACTTTAGCATCAGTAATACCTTCTTGAAGAAGTTTTAGCTTAAATTCGTTAATATTCACAGAACCCCATTCATATTTTACATTTTTATTCAATAATTTATAGTCTGAAGAGATATCCTGAAAAAAAATAAAAGATAAATATTTTCATTTAAATTTATGCTAGTCAGTTTATCTATACCTGGATATTATGGACATTATCTTTAACCTTCAGACTACCAGTTATAGTGGACAGACTGATTCCTGGCTTGATTTCAACAGGGACTATTTTTTTAGCCACCTCAGTTTCAATAAATATCTGACCTTGTTTCCTTTTTAAAGGCAAATTAACAACCTATAACAATTAGAAATATCAACTTTAAAAAAAGAGTATTAAGTAGCGTCACTGAAGTAGTTTTTAAAATATGACCATTTTTAACAGTATAGATATAAATCCAGTCAGTAATAAAGGGTAATCTATACTAATATATAAAATCCTTAAGTGACTGACATACTGATTAATCACGATCCTGTTCAAACCATTCAACGTAAAAAGCTCAATTTTGGCATACAGGTTGATTCTAGGGTGTAGAGGTTCGATAAGAAGGGATTTTTCGAAATTCCAATTCCAAGAGGGTAAAACCCCCCCTCAAATATTACAATATTTTTTATCCGAAAAAACGCTTAAACACGTATATTTTATTTTGTTTTTTTACATATTTTAAGATTTTTTAAAAATGTATACTGGGTGTTTCAAAAAATCTGGTCATTGATTAATCACGATCCTGCTTAAAGCGCTTGACGTAAAAAGCTGATTTTTGGAAAACAGATTGACTTTAGGGTGTAGAGGAATTCGAATTCTAAGGGGGTGAAACTATCCCTCAAATATTAAAATATTTTTTATTTAAAAACCGGTGAGTTTTTCGGAAAAACTCTTAAACACGTATATTTTATTTTGTTGTTTTACATATTTTAAGATTTTTTATAAATTTATACAGCGTGCTTCATAAAATATGACCATTGAGTAATCACGATTGTGCTCAAACTGCTTGACGTTTAAAGCTGATTTTTGGCAAACGGGTTGACTGTGGGGTGTAGAGGTTCGATAAGGAGGGGTTTCTCCAATCACAAATTCCAAGAGGGTGAAAATGCCCCTCAAATAATACAATATCTGTTATTTAAAAAACGGTTAGTCTTTCGGGAAAACGCTTGGACAAGCATAATTTATTTGTTTTTTTACATATTTTGAATTTTTTTAAAAAATCATACAGGATGTTCCAAAAAGTTGGCTAATTTCTTAACCACGATTCTGCTGAAATTGCTTAACGTAAAAAGCTTATTTTTGGCAAACGGAGTTTTCCAAAGTCAAATTCCAACGAGATGAAACTATCCCTCAAATATTACCAAGTTATATAATAATATCGCCATATTGTTTTTTCTCATGCTAACATAAATGTGAGAAAATTTTATCCAGTTTGTATGTTAATGGAAATTCTTGCTTTGCTTTATCATCACCATTATAAATGATTAATTCGACGCGAACGAAGTCGCTAGTACACGCTAGTATCAAATGAAATAATAAGTGCTAAAGTGTACTTGCCTCTCCCCATTTATAAGGGATGAGATTTACATCAGGATTGCTATGGATAACAAGCTCTGACAAATTTGGAGCTGATACTGGTGGTTTGGTATAAATTTCTGGAACCACTAAAGTGGCTGGTTTCAGATCTTTTATCAACTTATTTGCTTGGGTAAAATTAAGAGAAGTATCAATAGCACAATGAGCTATTTTCATCTGAAGAGGCTGGTAGGGTGCTAGTGCTTCTATGTAATCATAATCAGGCTCTAAAACATTCATAAATCTTTAGATGTAATTATAGTTGAAGTATTTAAATTTTACCTGTAAAAACTATGCAATTTCTAGGATTGTTGCCCCAAAGTTCTATAAACTGGACCACATCTCCGAATCTAAGGCTAGGATGGCCACAAAATACAACACAAGGCTGGAAATTACAAAAATTATTTAAATAACAACTTTTTTTTCTTTGTGTCTCCTACCTCTTGAAAATCAGTACTAAAACCTTCAGAATAAATATGTTTAAAGTGTTTTAATTTTGAATTTTTTACTAATACTGCATGTGGGAAAGGTTCATCAGGTACATAGACCTAAAAAATCAATTAAGTTCAACAAAATTAATGTAAAATATCAAGTAGTTCAGATGTACCAACACAATCACTTGTATAAAATGCCATAACAAATTGTTGATTTATAAAAATAAACTAAGATACCGTATGAAAAAAAGGGCGTCCAGTTGGCTGGGAAATGATCTTCATTTCATAGCCATCGCTGACGCCGTTTTCTTCGATCATACGGTATATTATATAAAATTATTTAAGAATAAAAATAAATATGGTTACCTTATTTTGTTTTGCTGAACTCAACCATTCGGCCAAAATATTTGAATAGGCTAATGAAGTATCCGCCACTGGAGAAATAAAAAACATCGGACAATTTGACACACCCAATTCTTGCATTTTTCCTGATAAACATTCAAAAAGGTCATACACTACTCCTGTGGGATAGCATGGTATAAGAACATTGCCACCTCCTCTCAAAGTCAGCCCTAAAAATTAAAATATACATATATAGCTATTAAGCAAATATTTTTAGAAATTACCAACAACCACACATAAAACACCTAACATTGAATCAGGGTTACTGATAGGTGTTTGTGTTAGATCAGTCATGATAAGTATATCAGCATTTTTTAAAGCATGATGGTCCATTGGTCTGGGATGGGTAGTTAATGTGCTGGATCCACTAAGATATACAATTTTTTCATAATCTGAAGTGATAACCCAGTTAGCTGAGCCCAAACAAAAGCCTGAACTAGCAGGAATGACTTGCAGTGCACCATAAACATCCTAAATGAGAAATCCAATGCATAGTTCTGAATATTAACTAATATAAATAATAAAAAAGATAGGCACATACAATTTTCTCATTATAGCCCACCATTTGTATTCTGGACAAGCTTGCATTAACACTATTCATATTATAAATTTGCTTCCATGATTTTGGCATGAAAGCTTCATTTATTGGAAAAGGACACCTGTGAGTAAAGTTCTTCCATTGCATTGCAAAATTTGATTTAGGACATTGTTCAATGTATATAACTAATTCCTCAAGTAGAAGTCTATACAACTGAACAGGTTAGAAATGTAATTAAACAAAACACATTATACTTGCCTTCCAATATGTAATGTTGGTTCTGTAGCATATACCCTTCCTTGAAATCCAGTTCCTTCAGTAATAAAAGGTAAAGCCATCATGCATAGGTAATTTGAGATTAAAATAACATCGACTTGAGAAAAATCAATAAGCTTATCTAGAGGAGGATTAAATTCTGGCGGGGAATCCACAAATACTCTATCACAATTCTCCTTGAGCTCCTACAAATTAAATTATTTGATTTATATATCTACTTACTTTTACAGAACTACTGACGCCTTCCAAATCCGTATCAGAGACATCGGGTGGCATATAACTGTTTAAATTAAGAAACTTATTCGAAGGAACAAATGATAATGGTAGGAAATTTAAAACAGACTGCATAGATAAACCACAATCCAGCATTACTGTAATTTCTCGAAATGTAAGTATATGACATGGTTTATTGGGATCGTTACTTAAACAATACTAAAACAAAAATAATACATTAAACGGACGCCTGTAATCTTTTAATAAATACTTTGAACTACTTACCAGCTTCATCTTAAATCAGATATACTATTTTATATCTTATATTAAATTAAAATCCCAATACCGTATGCATGTATGGATTAATAAATAACAAACGACAAATAAAAAATTTAAGTAATGTTTACAAATAAATGTGACATATAATAGTGAGGTTAGTAGTATATTAGTCTAATGGCCACAGCTGCCAGGGCTATCCGGTCGATTGGTAGAATAATAAAGATTTTTTTTAAGGCCTAAGCCACTAGGATTATCTGATCTACTAATAGGGTACTACCTGTTAATTAATTTAAAGCCCTAAGCTACTAGGACTATCCAGCCTGTTATTAGGGTATCACCCTAGTGTTAATTAATAAATGCTAAGATAGGTTCCACCTTAATGTACCTATTCCCCAACCTATTCCTTGGGTTCCGCATTATCTGATCAAATTCGATACGTCCTTACCTTTGGTCCATACTGGCTATGGGTGAAAGACAAATCCAAATCCAAACCTGCTTTATGGTGGGTTCATACAGCCAAATAAAATAAAATAAGAATAAAATAAAATAAAATAAGAAAGTTGGTTATATGGGATACCGTACATGCGTTCATACAGCCAAATAAAATAACAAATAAAATAAGAAGTCTTATCTTTTAACTTCTTGTTTTATTTTATGTGAAAACGGCTTTGCGCACGCTTAATTCTAACCTACAAATATTTTCAGTTTGGATTTAATTTATTTTATAATTTCACATAAGTAAAATGTATAATATAGTAGGCAACGAATAAATAAATATACTATAAATAGTAAAATTACTATAAACAATCGTAAAAGTTAACTTTTATCCAGCCTCATCGTACTGCGCATGAGCAAATATATATTTCTTATTTTATTTTATTTGACTGTATGAACGCACACAAATAAGAATTCCTTATTTCTTATTTTATTTTATTCTTATTTTATTTTATTTGGCTGTATGAACCCACCATTACTCACTTTATTACTTCCATGTGTATTTTTTACTCTTTGGCATAGGAAGTACCATGGAAAGTCCCCAAAGAGGTAACCCCCAAGGAAGTACCGACATAATTAAGAACCGCTCAAAACCGCGTTCAACACGTTCAACGGTTGTTTTTCTTTGGTACCGACCATAGGTACCGACTTTAAAAAGTACTTAATTTAAAATGCAAACCCGCTACTAAAAATGCATTCGACAAACGGGTACTTTCTGGGGGTTTTGCTTTTGCGTTTACGATACTGATTGCGATTTATTGTTAGCAACAGAGTTAGCAATATTGTATGGGTATTGTATGATTGAATGCAATAATGCTACACGAAAAAAAAATGTTTGCCTGGTTTGGTGATTTGCGACATGCCGATGCCGACCCAGGGTTGCGCTTTTGGACTGGACAAATATGACAACCCTGAGAACGGGTAAATTTTGACACATTTTGTTTTTAATACCTAACTTCACTCCGTAGACGTGACATTTAACTTGGTAAATTGAAAATTAAAGATTTTTTTAAATCAGCTAATTTCTTTAAATATTAATTATAGAAAATAAAACATAGATATTTTTTGTTACTTACAATGGTACGAACAAATTACATTATATATACAGCTTTAATTTTATTATCTTTCATATAAAAATGAATACATTTGTAAATCTTTTTTGATAAACGCCTCCTTTTTTAACACGGTTCTGTTATTTTCAGATTCGTTTTATCTTGATTCAAAATAGAGCAGGAAAAACACGTCTAGCTAAATGGTACATGAATTTTGATGACGACGAGAAACAAAAATTAATTGAGGAGGTACATGCAGTTGTTACAGTTCGTGATGCCAAGCATACTAATTTTGTTGAGGTACCTATATACTATACACTTGTTTAAGAAACTTTTTATAATTATATGGGTATATTCTTTGTGTTTTAGTTTCGCAACTTTAAAATAGTGTACCGGAGGTATGCAGGACTGTACTTTTGTATCTGTGTAGATGTAAATGATAACAATTTGTGTTATTTGGAAGCTATTCACAATTTTGTCGAAGTTCTCAATGAATACTTTCACAATGTCTGTGAACTAGACCTGGTTTTCAACTTTTACAAAGTATACACAGTAGTAGATGAAATGTTTTTAGCTGGTGAGATTAGGGAGACTTCACAAACAAAAGTTCTTAAGCAACTTTTAATGTTAAATTCACTAGAATAATATTGTCTATTAATGTTCCAGTGATGTAAGTAATATCATCTTTTTTTATAATTACTCCATTTTTAAACCATATGGTTAAAAATATGTTTTACTTTTATCAATTCAGATCTTTTAAAGCAAATATTAAAAGTTCTGTCTGATTTGATCATGATTGCTATATTTCTATGAAGTTCATTTAGGAATAAGAAAATAGTATGTAAAGTGTATAAAAGTGGTTTGTTAATCTAAATTATCAGCAATTATCCCCAATACGTATAGCACATCTCTTATAGCTATATTCTGTATACCTATTGTTTGTAATTAAATTATATATTAATTATATATTACAGATTGTAAGTAGATATATGATTTGATAATTAAATTGCTTGTAATTGGTCAAGTGGAATTTAATGAACACATATTAACTTATTTTTAATTATATTTTATATTCTCTGAAAGTAAAATGACACCAAAAATATTTATTGTAAAAATTATATTTGAAAGAAAGTGTTAATATCTATAGATGAATAGTCTTCTTTAATGTTAAGACTAGGAATACTCAAATTTAGAAGTGTATATTGTAGTTTTTATTTTGTTTATTTTTTTAATTGTGCTAAAGTATATATAGATGGACATTCCTGATATTTGTGCGTTTGATGGTATGATTTGAGTAGATTGTGTAATTTTTTTATTAACTGTTAAAATAAAAATAATCAGTTTGTTGTATTTCTTTTGTTTTCATATCATTTCAAGACCTTAAAAATGTATATAAGTTCAATTAGAAATTAGGGCTTTAAAATTATTGAATTTTATATTTAAAAATACCTGAAAATGTATTTTCAATTCTAATGTACTTTTATATACTTAAAGGTTCTCTGAGATTAGGGAATATTTGGTATTAGAAGAAAAAAAAACGTCAAAAATATTTTTTTTAATATGTGATATACCAAGATATGATCGAAAAAAATATAGGCGTCCAGTTGGCTTGGAACATCGATGACATTCCCCATATAATTTTACATATAAAATTAAGCGATCATCATTTTATAGCCATCGCTGACGCCGTATTTTTTTTTTTGATCACACGGTATATAGTATATTATGCCAACTATTTGTTTCCTTCATTGCTCCCTCCAGCGGAAATAGAATTTCGCCGTAGAATTATATTGTACCATGCTCCAATCGCACCCTGTACGATACAATCAAAGAGGCGTCAAAGTTGACTTGGGAATGAAGATCGCAGTCATAAAAAATCATATGACGATCTATCATCATTTCTTCGTTACGAAATAAAAGCCAACTTTGATCTTTTGGAAAACAGAATTAATAATAAATTTTATTTTTTTTTTCTCCCAAGAAGAGGTAGGTGTCAAATTCGGCGTTTAATTTGCACATGTGCCCTTATTGAGGAACCGTCACCGACTTTAACAGTCCTTTCTCTTGAAGTTAAACACCACCATAGCATAGAATGAAATACCCCAAGAAGACATCGACCACCTCATCAGAAGGGAACCTAGATGTATCAATGTGTGTATAAGAAATCGCTGGTCACCAACACACTATACAGAACCAGTTTTTTTCGGTAAGTTGTCACATGAAGCTCAACTTCTAAGCATTTATTAAGTAAGAGGTACTGAAAGTATGTAAAACTATATATTATTGAAATCCGTTAAATATACAGGGTGTACCAGGCTGATGAGCGTGCATTAGAAGTTTGTAGAGAACTAAGTGCTATATTTAAATCGGAGATTTTGGCACATCATTGATTGTTTCACATCGAGATCTGTCGATTAAAAATATGTTCAATATGGCAACATTTCCGGAAATATCGAAAGTTGACAGGAATTTGACATCTTTTATTACATATTTAAATTCTCTGTAAAATATGTTATGAATTTTAATATCAAACACTCTAAGGGTGTTTCAAAAAACATGTGCCATCTTGCGTGGGGAGATTCTTTACGTAAAAATACGATTTATTTTTCATATCAACATAGGTCTGATTCTGTTTTGTTTTCTAGCTACAGGGTGTTAAAGTCTTAATATTTTTTCGATTTATTATAATTTTCTTCCAAGTACTTTAGTGTTTCGAATGAAATTTTGGGGATAGAAGTTATATACCAGAAATGCAACATATTTTAAAGCTAAAAAAGTGTCTACATATTCAACAGGGACGTGCATATGGGTTATTACTGGAATATATTTTCTAAAAAAGCATGTACGCCACAGACCTTTTTTCTGTTGTTAGCGGAATAGTGTAAGGTCCTTATAATAGAGGTGGGTCGGGGTGGTTTGAAAAATACCTCATTTGCCTCATTTAGCTGGGTCCCAATTTGTATAACTTATGCTGACAAAATCACTTTTTTCATTAATGTCCACCTAATTTTTCGTGTAAGGGGTAGTTTTTCAATTTCACCCTAGAAACTTTATGATCATCGTTTAGCATTTTTCATGGGCTTTCCAAAAAGGCGCCACAAGTGGGGTGTTGCTATTTAAGATTTTCAAGTGAGTAGAGATGCCGCCTAACCCATATAACACAACACAATCCTATAGATATCTTGAGGATATCCACCAAGGATATAGTTAATATCTTAAGGATATCCAAAAAACCAGAGGAGGATATTTATGGGATATCCAGATGGAACAAAAAAAGTCATCTTCAAGACATCCCTAGGCAAACCTTTTACTATTATTTGGGATATTTATAGGATAATACAAGGATGATGTTGGGAGCATTATAGAATATTTTTAGGACATTATATGAGGACTGTTATTTGACAATATTTACCTCATCCTTAGTTTATAGTAAAAACGTTCGCAATTTAGTTTTATTTAGCCACATTTTGACGTTATTCATTGGATATTTTTATTAACAGCTCTAAAATATACCTACATGTTAGTAGTATTCTTTCGTTCTGAACGAACTGAAAATTTTCACTTAAACTGATTTATTACCTTTTGTGGTATAGGAAATAAATCAGTTTAAGTGAAAATTTTCAGTTCGTTCAGAACGAAAGAATACTACTAACATGTAGGTATATTTTAGAGCTGTTAACTATTATGTCACTGAATTTTGCGTCAAAATTTAGAAGTTTATTTGTATGAGTTAAGAGCTTTCAATTTATACTGTACCATCGAAAAAAAAACGGCGTTCAGTTAGCTTGAAAATTACGATCGATGACATTTCCCATATAATTTTACATACAAAATAACAGCAATCTTCATTTCCAAGCCACCTCTGACGCCGTTTCTTTTCGATCGTATGGTATTATACCAGATTATACTACCCTTTATGGAGTCTAGCAGCAACAGTTTACATCAAAGTTAGCACACAGGGGATAGGGGAGATCGGGGCAAGTTGGCGAAGTAAAATACAAAAGGCTCCAAAACACGAACTAACGGGTTTAAAAAAAAAGATCCCATTTCATCTGTTAGTACATTTATTCAGGTACATAATGAAACATAAAAAACAAAATAAAAGTCTACTTTTGAAAAAATATGAAGAAAGAAACAAAAAAGTGCATTTTCGTCAACTTGCCCCAGTACCGGGGTAAGATGACGAGTTTATAGGGGCAAGATGACGATTATATATGTCGCAGGCGAGGGTTGTCTCACTAGGGTAAAAAATGTACACGTATTGCCAAAATGTCATTTTATACAAGACTGCCAGTGACTGCCGACGACTGCCAGCGACTGCCAGTGACTGCCAGCGACTACCAACGACTGCCGACTCAGCGGTATCTTAAGTTCCGGGCCTTTGTCGACCCTTGACATATACTATTTATCAACACATATACAGGGTGGGCCAAATTGGACGCTTTTAAAGGGAAACACCTTTTTCTGTAGGAGATAGACGAAAACTAACATCGGTGTCTGGAGCTTAATTTTTATCAAAAACATGACGTTTCGGAGTTACGGGATGTTTTCAAAAAAGTGCATTTTTAACAAATCACCGTAACTTTTTTGCTATAGAAAATTTTGTATTTTTATGAAAACATTTCCAAAGCACCTTTTTATATAGAATTTAATAGTTTAAGAATATATTTTTTTAAATTAACAATTTAGGAATTATGAATAGAAAATTTGATTTTTTATATGGGACACCCTGTATATTTTTAATTCATTGAAAAGAATTTAAAATTAGCTTGATATTATGCTCGTTTCCTCTTCTCTCCAGATATACAGTTTGTAAAAATTCGCCCACTTTGAATAAGTCGGCTTTGAACGGCGGAATAATATTTGCAATGAGAGATGCAGAATTTTATAACAATTTAAATTACATTTAACAACATCAACACATTTAAACTATATCTAATAACAATAAAAATTAATATCAAACCAAGACTTGAGATTTTGGTTGTTCGATATGTCGACCGTCTTCTGTTATGGATAGACCGTCTTTGAACATTTCTCGCGGAATTAATTAACTCAGTGGGGATGAAAGATACCCTCGCATAAGTAGTTCTAATTCTTGCCTAGATTATATATGGGCAATTTAAAAATAAGAACCTTTAAGGTTGTCGCCCACTAGAACGCGGCGCGGCGCGGCGCTGGGAAGAGATTTTTTTCCGGCTGCGAAGGGACTGGGCCCACTATAGCGCGCTTTTGATACGCAGAAACGCTATTTAGTTAGTCGAAGTGTTTTTTACTTACTGTAGTTTAGTTTTTAAAGCAATGAGTTCAAGTACGAACGAAAGCGTATTTTTTGTGCTCTTCTAACAGAGGAAGAGGAAGAGCAGGTGAAGAAGAAAAGGAAAGTTTGGACTCATAAGATTAACAAAAAAAGAAAGAAGTTTGGAGAATTTTACCATCTTTTTCCTTATTTAATACAAGACAAAAGCATTTTTTTCAGTATTACAAAATGTAAAGGAAACGTTTTACGAACTCCTGAATTAAGGGTTTTAGAAGCATAACACCGGGTATCTCTACTCATCATATTTTTTCAGAAGAGACAAATTACTAATGATGCAATAATGAATCGCTTATAGCTGACGACTTTTGATAATTCTTATTTATTCTGATGTATATATTAGCCTTGTTTATATATTCTTATATTAGTTATGTGATGAAAAAACCCTAATCTTTTTTTATATATTTAGGTAATTAGAATTTAAAAATTGGAGATTGTCACTTTTCTCCAAAAGTGGAGATTGCCGGTTTTGCTTCTACACCCCTCAATATATTAAATCTTTGATAGAAAAACATTTCGTCCATCTGTCTCTAGTGAGGGAAAACTAAAAAAAAATATCATATTCCTTTTTAAAAATCTGTTTGCCTAATTTACCTTTCAAAATGCAATTCTACCATTGATACGTACCACTAGTTCCTAGTCAAAAAGCCAGTAAAGAGACTCGAGATGCAAAATTATTTCCGTTGTGAGTACGCACACTGCACCGCGCCGAAACGCGGGAGACGGAAAAAAGTTGCTAGAGAAGTCTTCCGACTTCTTGACGGAAATTCCGCGGCGCGCTTCGACGCACCGCGCTCTAATGTGCGTTGCTCCATTTAAATACATGGCAAGCAGACAAAAGAATTTCCCACATGGCGCCGCGCCGCGTCGCGCCGCGGTCTAGTGGGCGACAACCTTTATTCTTCCGCAAAAATTAAAATCCATAGGAACTAAGTCCGCCGCGCCGGCCTCGATGTCCAACGCCTGGGATCTTGGTTAGCTATTCAATTATTCTCGAAATTGGCTGCAAAAATGTGCTGATAACTTCAGCATTCTGAGGCGGTGCTTTGTCTTGCTGGAAAAATAAGTTTTCGTTTTCGATTTTTTCGAATATACAGGGTGTCCCAGAAATAAGTATTTTATGGTGTGGTAAATCTCGATAAAAGAAACATATTTTCTCTTTTTCGTTTTTCAAAGAAGTCCAAAATAACGGATTTATTTTACTTTGAAAATTTCGAAAAAACATGATTTTTTGCTAAAATTTTGAAAACCGCTGGATCTTTTCTGGATTTTTTTTCTTGTAAATTTAAACTAATACCTATGTTGCCATATTATCAAGAAATTATGTTTTTTAATTAAAAACTAAAAAAAAATCCAAAAAATTTTTCAAAAAATTTCGAATTTTCAAAAAAAAAATTCGGGAAAAAAACCTCATAGGCGTGTTGTTCCTGGAGTCGAATTGTGCTACCAGTTAAAATACTTGCACTTATTTCTGGGACACCCTGTATATACAGGTTTCAAAACATGTGCCATCTTTCCTCACATAAAAATAAGATTTATTTTCATATCAACATAGGTCCGATTCTGCTTTGTTTCGTAGCTACAGGGTGTTAAAGTCTTAATAATATTTTTTTCATTTATTGTAATTTTCTTCCAAGTGCTTTTAGCGATTCGAATGAAATTTTGAGGGTAAAAGTTACTATTAATACGATATATTTTAACGCTAAAAAAGTGTCAACATATTCACCAGGGACGTGCATATGGGTTTTCTTTGGAATATTTTTCTAAAAAAAGCATGTACGCCACTGCCTTTTTTTCTCTTGTTAGCGCAATAGTGTAAGCCGTTTAATGCCGATTAAAAGTTGTCTCTTCATATTTTGTCCATTTCGCTTTTCATTTGATTCAAGTCTAATAGAAACCTTATTATAAAAAAATAATATCATTAATTTGCAAAAGTTTTAAAAAATACTTTTTGATTCCTCATCAAAAAATATGAAAAAAGTTATTATAAACATGGGTATGGAAATGCATAGTTTCAGAGTTACAGGGTGTTAAAACTTTTTAAAATAATTTTTTTGTAATAATTATCTTAAACATCATTATATTTTTATTTGAAAATGCTGTATGTTGGACATTAATAGTAATGATAACAAACAGTAATAATATTCAATAATAAGTTAGGCAAAATATATAATTTATTAATTTTATTTTTATTTTATTTTATTAATTGTAATAATAAAATTGCATTTATCTCATCAAGGAGGCCGAACTAGGCAAAATATGAAGAGATAACTTTTAATTGGCATTAAACGGTCTACATAATTTTGATACCAAATGAAAAAAGTCAGTGGCGCACATGTTTTTTTTGAAAATATCCCAGTGATAACCCGTATGCACGTCCCTGATGCATTTATTAACACCTTTTTAGCATTAAAATATGTAACATAGTAACTTTTACCCACAAAATTCCGTTCAAATCACTAAAAGTACTCGGAAGGAAATTATAATAAATCGAAAGATTATTAAGACTAACATCCTGTAGCTACGAAACAAAGCAGAATCGGAACTATGTTGGTATGAAAAATAAGTCTTAGTTTTACGTGAGGAATCTCCCCACGAGAGATGGCACAGATTTAAAAATAATAATAATAATATAAAAGTAAATTATAACACCCTGTATTAATTTTAGTTTTTCGATTAGGGGCAGATCATCAATAAGAGGTCCACAGCCTACTAGATAAAAGTGACGAACTTTTAAAAATTCTATATTTCGACGGGGACTATAACAAAATATTAAGTGTGCTATATTTTTGGAAAGGTAATTTTAAATTCTTTTCATTTAATTAAAAATATTCTCACGAGTGTCCCAAACAAAAAAATATTTTTTCTAGTGATAACTCGAAACTTATTATTAATTTTAAAAAATATACTTAAGCCATTAAATTCTACGTAAAAAGGTGTTTTGGAAATGTTTTCATAATATATACCACGATATATACAGAATAATACAACAATATGAAAGTAATGTTTTTATTTTTACTTACTTACTGACGGCTACGACTGTCGACTGCTTCAACGTATCTGTACCCCAGAAGCAAACTATAGGGAACTTCTAGGGTACAGGCTTGGGTACAGGTATGTAGTTTGTATACTAATACCCCCTAATACTAAATCGTTGAACTCGTCTGTGATCGAGTCGCATCGGCTGCGTCTCGACTGCTAGGACCAGTTAAATCGCAGTCGCTGCGTAATTATGGCGCGTTTTTTACCAACAATAGAAGAATTAAAATTATAAGAATTTTATTTCTTCCTGATTAGGCAACTTTTTATAATAATTGTTATCCTCGAATCATATATAGATGGGTATATTTCTATTTATTTGGTTGAAATTTCAAAAATATTTTTTTTATAAAAATGAGAAATTTAAAAATTATTCAGGGTTTCTATTTTGCAGAAAAATAGTTATTTGTACTTATTCAGGCCTATGCTATATCATTTACGAAACATAATAACTATAATTAATCTGTTTCACTGTCTGTTTCTATTTCTTTAATCTTTTAAAAATAAAATTACAAACGGAAACAAAATGAATTAAATAATCTGAAAATCTACTAAGTTTATTGATAAAAAAGTTATTAATGCAAATTGATATATTAAGTATAACCTCTTTGGTATAACATTGTTAAACAAACATTAACAAGTCATAACATATCAGATCATAGAACTAAAAAAAGTACTATTACATAAAAACAGGTGATACAATACTTCAAAATTAATTTTAACATAATATCAAAACCGAAAAATCAAACTGCAAACACAACCACACTTATCACAACGGAAATTAACACACACTTAAGGACTCTCTAAGAAAGACTGATCGTCAGCATTGTTACAAGGGCAAAAATTTTTGTACTATAAATGGTGTTGAAATTGTACTTTCTTAAGTGGGATTGTACATTTTTCGTGGAAAAATGTGGGGTCATGTATAGTATCCTTGAGGGTGCATCATCTGCTTTTCACGATTTTCTTGAAATACTTACTCTTGACTTTCACAGAATCAACCTTCCTTCTTTTAATTTCTTTTAAGTTTTTTTCATTGTTTTTCCTTTCCTGTTCTTTTTTGTTGGGTGTTGAGGTGATGACAGAAGCCCTTTGTTTAATTATTTTGGTAGTTTTTATGGGACGTGTATATTTGGGAAAGGGTTTCATTTCAAGTAGCGTAACTCGACTATCAACATTAGAGATTGTTTGACTGGAGCTGGATGAACTTATATTACCAAGAGCTTGTGCTTTATTGTTTTTTGCAGATTTTTTTGCTACAGACCTGAAGGTCCAGGAAGGGACAAAATAATTAACCTTGCCGGCTGATTTTTTTTGGAAAGCAATGGGGGTTCAGCATCTTGTGTTTCATAGTTTTTATTCTTTGCAGAATCCATTTTATTCAATCCTGAAGGTCCTGGGAGATTTAAATTAACAAGCTTTTCTGCTTCTAATTAATAATGCTCTAATACTCAGGTCAGTTAGTGTCACAAACTGAGCTTCCTGAGCATCAGAAAACGTTCTTCTGAATCTCTCACCACTAAGAGGAATTGGTTCGTTGTTATTTTGCTTTTTGATATAACGTCTTAATGTTGCTTCCGGGATTCCATGCTCAATACTGGCAGCATTAACTGACTTATGGTCGTGCAAAATAGAGTGCAACGCGGCAATTAGCACGTCTTCTGACCAAGAGCGTCTATCTGTACGGTGTTTATAAGTTCTCGCCATCTAAAAACATCCAAAAGTGAATTAACTAATTTTATACACAGTGGGTCAAGTTGACGAATTTGTCATCTTGCCTCCGTCAACTTGCCCCTGGAAACATTTTTTAGGAAACAGCAAAAATTAAATTATTAATTAAGTGAAATTAGGTTGTATCTTACCTTCTAATATTTAAAATGTTCACAATAATCAAGATTAACTATGAAAGGGGCTTCTATTTTTCTTTAAACCTGCAAAATTGCTTATTTTCTGGAGCTGAATGTTTACATCTAACAGGTGTGAAAAGCGGTTATAATTTTTTAAACCCGATGCAAAAGTGATAGCTCCATCTATGTGTAACCCGACGCATTATACACCTAAAGGAATTTATAGAAAAATAAATGGGATTTTAGGATGTACAGTTTTCTTTAAATCAGTACTTCGTCATTTTGCCCCGTTCGTCATCATGCTTCGACCTCCCCTACAGGTATAATTTCTAACACCACACCTTCCAGAAACTCACAATTTAAACACAAAAATAGGATTTCTGTATATATAGGAATAGATCAAACACGAAAATGGGTTCAGGGATAAAGAAGAAGCGCTTTTCAACAAATTTTCACCTATAATTTTGTTACAAATTTTTCATTGTGAGACCCTGAGTCGTTCGTCGTTTTTCGACATTAGTTGAGGTTAGGATAGATTTGTTAGAAAAAGGCTAGAACTATGAGTATAAGAAAAAACTAAGTCAAACTCAACCAGTTTTGTTAGTTTCAGTCATTCTTAAGCCCATTCAACATCGACAAACGACCGAATTCACATCGAATTTCACTGGTCTCTGAAATCAAAGAACTGAATAATACTAGTGTTGGGAAAATTCGAATTAAATAATTCGACTAATTCGATAGTAAATTAATACTAACTAATTCGATTATCTTTTTCGATATAATCGAGATAAAAATTAGTAGTATTTTATATTATATCTATGGTAACCGAATTACAAATGAACATAAAACATAACCTCTTATGGACGAATATTAGTAATTAGTACTATTTGGTACTATTTATTAGTAGTATTCTTTCGTTCTGAACGAACTGAAAATTTTCATTTAAACTGATTTATAAAGGGAATCGACAAAGAAAGGAACGATCCGATATAGAAAAATCCAGAAAATCAGTTTAAGTGAAAATTTTCATTTCGTTCAGAACGAAAGAATACTACTATTATTTGGTTCATTTCCATCTCACGCAAACTTCACCGAACACCTGCCGAACACTAAAATTAATTTTCTTCTTTTATCTAAATAATTATTTTTTTATACTTTTTATTATTTACTTTTATCTAAATATTAGCACTAGCTGGGACGAATTTATAAAGGGATAGGTCGGGGTGGTTCAAAAAATACGTCATATGCGTATTCCCCTCCGATATTATAGAAACAGTATATTTTCTTTTTTGATATCTTTTTTGGTTTAAAAATTATAGCCATTGTAAGTTTTCAGTGGCCCACCTTGTAAATTGGATAAGATGGCTATTTCTTGTTTCCGATAGTTCCTATCTCTTATCTAAGAGAAGTTGTACGCATCTGGAATTTAAGATAATATATATTTTATGGAATTTAAGATAATTAAAGTTAGTTTGTGGATAAGAAAAAAAAAATCTAGAGCTTTGAATATGACAAGCGAATTTAAAAAGTCACATTCAAAGTTACACTTAACTTAAAGTAACCCTTATAAGTGCTTGGAAAACGGCTATAAGTTATGCTTATGATTACGCCTGTGATATAGGTATAAACGCTCGTATTTAAAATAATTGTTTTATCTTTTCTGATTGTGACCATATTGTAACTGAAATTGTGATTATGATTACGATTATGTTGTATAAACCCGGCATTGCACAATGTACGCCACTGGACGCTGATAAATAATTTTAACAATTTATTTGAGTATCTAGGTAAATTTTTTTGTGGCTGCGTGCATGGCTTGGCATTTTCTCATTTTATAAAATTAAACGTTCTCTATAGTTTTAGTTTACTCTTTGATTTCTTCTTACGCTCATAACATCTGCTGTTTGTTTTCTCTTGTCGCCTCTCTTAACGAATTTAGTGAGTATTCGGGCGAAATTACTGAGAAAAAGGAGAAAATTGCCGAGACGAATGGGGCGACGCGAAATTCGAAGTCATTAGTTCGGGAAATGGGGCGCGACTGTGCAGCCCATGGGGTGCATTTTACACGTTATTTGCTTTTATTTTATTCTTAAAAATACACTCTATACGCGTACTATAAACTATAAATAGTATATATTTTTAGCTTTATTATGGAAGTTTTATATTATAAATATATTATTTATAATATAAAACTTTTCTTTTTTTAGATTTATATTATGTAGTCAAAGACTATAGTATAGTAGAATTCAAGGGCGGTTTTAGAAAAAAAAATCTAGGGTGGAGGGGGTCATTTAAATATAGAAAAATTGTGTGTGCACTACGTGTGTATATTTGAAGTAAAAATTTCTTCTTACTACCAGCTATTAAATTGAAGGATTTGAAGGACATGTTTGAAAAAGAGTAGGTAGTTTAAAATGTTGAAAAAGTAATAAATTAAAAAATGCCGGGTGCGTCTCAAAAGTGGCTCAACCCCTATAACTTTTTTATTTTTTCAGATAAAAAATTGAGATTTGGTATGTTAATATATGACATAAATTAGGATTGATTGACGATTGACGTATTCAATTCTTTTCTGTCACTTCCTGTTTTGTCGGAAATGACTACAACTCTTGATTTTTAAATGGTATGATTATATATATTATTACTACAACTTTTGATTTTTATTCGATAGAAAATTATACTCTGAATAGAATGACATATCATATGTCAACTTTGACATTTTCGAATACGGTTTATTAGAAATTGCAACATGCGATTCATAACGTCAATTTGACTCGAAATACCAAGTGTGTGATACCAAATTATTCGTAAAAAAATGCTTTTTCCAAATATGCTAATGAGCCACCCTCGTTCCATTTGAAAAAACTGAGATATGATTAAAAGTACGATTTGGGCATTTTTTAACCAGCCAGGACAAGACACGAATAACATTATTAGACGATCAAATCTATTTTTCCAAGGCTCCATTATTAAAAGTTGGTATTTTTAAATAACCTCATTGGTTTTTAACTTATTTTTAACACAGCCATGGCAGTCTAGATTGAAATTTAAAATTCAATTTTGTTTTAAGCAAAAATGTCAAAAGTTGACATATGATATGTCATTCTATTCAGAATGTCATTTTCTATCGAATAAAGTAAAAAAATATCGAGGGTGCCATTTAGAAACCAAAAGTTGTAGTCATTTCCGGCTAAACCGGAAGTGACAAAAAACAATTGAATACGTCAATCAATCCTAATTTATGTCATAGACTAATATACCAAATATCGTTTTTTTATGTGTTAAAATAAAAACATTATAGGGGAGAGCCACTTTTGAGACGCACCCGGTATATTTTTACGCGTAAATAGTAGTATAAAATCATATGTTTGCGTGTAAAACTATTTGTTTCACGCAAAAAATACTATTGTTTACGTGTTAAAAACTTATTTTTTTTGAAATTTGATCAGCCTAGGGGCCGGGGGGATTATCCCATTACCCCTCCCCTAAAACCGCGCTTAGTAGAATTAAATTTAATTTTAAAATTGAATTTTGTACATCTATCTTTATTAAAGATAGATGTACTATATATTAAATATGTTCTTTATTAAATAAAGATAGATGTACTAAATTCAATTTTATTTATTACCTACCAACAACACCTATAAGATTAAATCAGTAACTAAAGAATACAAGGACATGTAACGCCCTATACGGCCTGCAGCAGAATTTGTGATATTTGACGCCATTTTTTTGGAAGTAACGAACGAGTCATTAGCTGGTCATCAGCATTCTGGGCAGTAGTGTCACAAACATTTTGTTAGATGAAGTTTTCAAAAACCCGAGAAAGTATGGCAAGTTTTATAACCTTTACGAAAATTTGTTGCCACTTCATCGCATAACTTATCTAAAATGTACCGGTTATGGTGATTAATATCTTTCTGATCCCATAAAATCTCTCTTACAAAATTACTTTTTAAAACTTACTTACTAAATCTATTAATTTTTGAGAATCTATCATTTTCTACAGCGCGACAGAGCGACGAAAACAAAATTATTTGAATCAAAGACATTATAAAGATAGACCGAACATCTCATTCATAAATACTCGTTGGTAGTGTATCAAACATTCCAATGTGTCAAACAAGGACAGAAGAGACAGAGAAGTCTAAAATTTCCGACCCCGGCAACTAGGCGCATTTGGATTGTTCTAATGGCCAGTGGCGTATCGTTTTTTGGAACGAATTTAATTAGTAAAGTAAAAGTAAAGTAATTAGTAAAATTTTTACTCCATATTAATATACTACATTAACACTTTTTTGTCAGATGAGTTTTGTTATAAGGTCTAATATAATAATATAATTAATATCCCACATATACTTATGTTGAAACGTTAGTAGTTTTCGAAAATCGCTCCAACGTCGATTTTCAATTTAAACTTTCAGTTACTTTTGAATATTTACAGGGTGACTCAGGCATCCGAAACAGTTCTATATTAGGTTTGGGGTTGGTGACTTTTCTTTCAATTTTTTTTTCAGAATATGGAGGCAATGGTAAAGCACATTTTAGACATTTTTGTAAACATAGGTGGCCGGAACATATTTTCAAACTAAAGTTGTAGATTTGCCATTAAATTTCCATTCCAGAAATACTTAGAGTTGCCACTTGTCCTTTTTTGAAAAGGACAGTCCTTTTTAGGAATAACTTGCCCTTTTGACTTTTTTTTACATAAAAAGTTATTTTGATTTACGTATTTTCCCTGAGAAAATTACCTACAGCAAACAGAAATATTCTTTTCGTCCAAATTTAATTAGGAATTTACTAAAAATTAACTAAAACTTATAAATAAATTTTTCTTATTTAGAATAGGCAACATTATTTAGAACTTCCCGTTTAATCTCAAATGATAGTTTAGGTTTTAGTTTTACCTTTTTTTATCTTAAAAAGAACTTTTCAAAATTAGTAATTAGTAACGATTTAGTTAGTTCGCAATCGATAGCTTCCTGTGAAGTACTGTGTTATAGTCGTTTAATCTTGTATTATTAATAACTTTTCCTATACCTAAAATCAATATTTAATGAGAAAATTGTGTTTTTTTTTCAAAGACAAGATTTGACTTTCGGTCTTCTTCTTGTATTATGATGGCTCTGATACGAGGCAATTGCCTTTTAGTCTCTCAATAGAAGGCATTTATCATTAAAAGTATAAAATCTGTGTGCTACAGTATGGGATTTTTGTCGCATGATAATGAATACCTATTACGTTTATTTACAAATCCATTACTTTCCATCCATGCATTTCACTTTCAAGGATTTCAGATAATCAAATTTTAGTTAAATGTCTCAATCTTAATGAACTGTATTAAGTATATGTATTGTGGTTTGAATCACCCTGTATGTTAACAAAAATATTTTGAAAATGTGCGTTACAATGGCCCTCGTCTTATGTAAAAAATTGAAATAAAAATCACAAACCAAAAACGTAATAGGTAAAAAGCTTTTTTGGAGGCCTGGGTCACTCTGTATATAGGTATGTATAAAACTAGTAGCCTAAGAATTATTTACAGTTCGTCCCATTCCAAAAAAAAGTTAAACACACCGTACAAATAACTCTAGGAAGATGTATTTGTGTAAAAAATTGTCTAAAGGTGGTAAAAAATTATCTAAACAAAGCCGAAGGGGCCGATATAATAAAGCAATAAAATGTAAAAAAGGTCGGGTAAACATCTTTGTTTATTTGTTGAGCAAAATTCCTTTAGAATATCGTATATAATGACCAAAATATGACGAAATTTAAGAAAAAAAATCTCACTTTTTGGCTTATAAAGTTTCAAATGCAACGTTTATATTCAAATTTGTTATGATCTACAACAGTTAGGTAGTAATTGAGACGAATTATAATTCAATTACCGGCTACTACGTTCTTGTTTTAATAGATCAAAATTCAACAAATATAATTAGAAATTATTTTAATTGTGAGAGGCTCCCTTATGGGACGCCTATGTACAATTACGTCAGAAATATAAAACGTCAAAACAATACCTACCTGTGAAAAGACAAATTCGGATAATTTGAGCTTATTTTTCCACACACTTGACACTGTCGTACCATATTGAACATTCGCAGATTCAAAAGTACGTTAAACAAAAACAAAACCTACTGAAAAACACTGAAAAATTCACTTCGGACTTATTCCGACTTCAAACACACCGTAAGCTAAACGTAGTACGCTATAACGGACCATGGGACGTCGCGAGGGGTGGTGGGACGGACGGCTCATTTCATTCAGGAAGACTAGCAGCGACGTTGTCAATAGTTCTAGACGTTTCAGCACATTAAACAGTAAACATATCCTTTAATAGTAACGCATATATCATCTGGTTAATAACATATTATTACGCATGCTTCTTTAAAAATAAACTATTAATTTAATTAAGAAATTGAGATTTATTGATATCCGGTGAATGTTTTAAAATCACCTTTTCTGCAAATCAAACTAAGTAGATAGGCGCAAATTTGATATGTGGCAATGTCGCCTTCTCTATCTCAGTTGGTTTTTACAGTACGTCGTCAACCTCCGAATGTTTGATCGGGTTAAAATGCATAATGTGATATCTGTTCTTCCTAAATCTATGATTTGAATCGATCTCGCCCCTCGATCTAACCGCTCGAGCATCTCGCTATTTCTCGCCGCTCTGCTATGTTTCAGCACCTCGAGGCTTGCTCGACGCAGTATCGCGCTGCTTGCTCGCCGCTATCCTCGTCGCTCCACTATATTCTTAGTCTTACACAACACTCGCGACTTATTTTACAGCTAGAAGTTAGCAGATTTATTTCAATTTGAGCTGGCACATTAATACCATTAAGCCTTTTAAAATATTGCCCTCTTGTTTTTTAAAGCTACCAGCAACCAGCAACTGCCAAATTTGTTGAAATCCTTCCGAAAATAGTACGATGAGGCTGTGTCCTTTCAGGATACAATGTTCTATAACTTCCGCGTGCCATATCGGAATTTCTATTATTTTTTAAGTAAACAATAGTAAACATCATACATATTTGTGTATAATGTTTACTATTGTGTTTCCTCACTTGTGAACATATTGTTGATTGTTAATACACTTTACACTACCTACTATAATTTTTTGTGTCCAGATTTGACACTTAATAGAGTAAACAAAAATTAACTTGCTGTCATATAAAGTGTCAATTGGATTTCGAAGGCAGACTTGATCTTTTGAGCGAATTTTTAAAAATCTAATTTTTTGGTGAATTTACAAAATAATGAATAAAAATTAGATACCACCGTATAGATTATTTTTTGCTCTATCTAATAGTATAAAAATTCAAAATGGCAGCCATATAAGAAAACAAAAACTTGACTGTTGTTGTGCGAAATCTAGAAGGCTTAGAAATTTTCTGCAAACGGCATTCAATTGGCCGAGGTCAAAACATAAAACTACCAACTTACGTTGCAATAGATACGATAGTTCCAAAGATATTGTAATTTAAAATAAACGTATTATTTTCAATTTTTGTGACATAAATCCGAAACTAATCAAGATACCGGTATTTCCTTCATAGGTGTTTGTCAAACTTCTAATTACGCAACTTTTGTCCCATTTAACCAAATTCGTATCTCTCATAGTTTTTAACATGAAAATGTTGAGCATCGAAATTATCACCACCCTATATAAGTATATCTACCAATAACAAATGGTTGCCAAGTATGTATATGTACACGAGTCGTCTGACCACACCATAATAGAAATATACCGATATATACTTAGATATCTATCGGAATAATGTTGAAAAAATATCTAGATATTTCAAATTAAATAAATAGGTAGGTAAGAGGCTTAATAGGAAACATAACAAGCAGGATTGGAAAAACACAACTGGATATACAGGGAAATTTCCGGTGGGCAGAGTCTCATCAACTTTTATTTTGGCACTCTTTAATGTTTAATCAATAGATAGATAATAAATAAAACACTTCTCGCGAATTTGGAACCCAAAAAAAGTGTCTTGATATGCCACTGCTTACCTCTATATCAATGTACCTACTTAGGGGAAAATCGGATAGCGTGGAACATCGGGTAGCCCGGGGCAAGCTAGATTTTAATATTGCTTTAAAGATCCCTAATACTACCAACACGCATTGGATAGACGTGTTTGCGGGCAAATTGGAAACTAGAAAGAGTTCACATTTGTAACTCAAGAGGAAGACAATTTATTTCATGTTTTTATCATTAATCGTCATTTTTAATGTTTCGTTTATACCTAATATCAAAGTGTTTCACTAGCTACTTATGCGAATTAATAAGTTTCTGGTTAGTCTGTGATTTCTGTCTTATTCAGATCATAATTTAAGGGTTCTCAATAATTATTATATTCTTAAATGTAATATATTTAAATGTTGGTTATTTTAGATACAATTTTTACTGAAATATTTTTGAAATTCGGGTAGCCGGGCCGCATATTCGGAATTCGCAGTAGCGTGTCGTGGATAAAAGGGCGAAGGGGGCGAAGATCTTAAGGGGCGATTATCAATAAAGGATCAAATAAATTACACTAAAGTACCTGAACCAATTAAGGCCACGTTAAGGTTTAAAGGGGCATTGCAAGAAAAATATTAATCCAACCCTTGTAGAAAATATTGGGGAACAATTAGTGCTTCATATATGTTGATCCTACATCAAAAAAAGTATAATTTTTTGTTTGTTTTGTGGATTTTTTTTGTTTTTTTAAAAACACTGCAATTGGCCTTATTGGGTAACCCAGGCACTTTTAAAGGCCACGTGCAGAAATTGATAAATAGGAGCTATTACAATAAAAAAAACAATTTTTTGTTGATAACATTTTTATTTAACCAAGAAACTTACTAAATTTCGCAATCGTAACAAACAAACTTGGTTTTATTATCCCTGCATAACCCGACACATTCCTCATGGACGTATCGGCAACACAACACACAAAGTCGCATGTCTAACACCCTATCTTCCTTACAAATAAAGCAGTACCAACTCTCCGTTGATGGCTTTTTACTTTTTAAAGCTTTATTTTTATTCTTAACTTTGGAAGTTGAAGGAGTTAAATTTTCTCTGTTACTCGTCGAAGGTACCGCAAAACTAGTGGAAGGTTCGGCAAAACTAGAGGAAGGTTTGTTAAATAAATCTCTGACAACAACTTGAGCAGCTGAATTAATTGCTTTGCGTCGTTTAGTGACTGGAATTTTTAATTCAGGTGTTGGAAACAATTCCTTCATACTCTCCCTCGATTCATTCAAAATTGAGTCTTGATTTTCATTCCTAGTTTCAGGTTCAATTGCATCAGTAGTTTTATTACCGTTACAATCCAAAGATATTTTCTTCTTCAGAACCAAATTAATGAGTGGTTCATTATCAGAATCACTATCGGATCCTTCTTCTGATTCTGAAGAGCTTAACGTTACTTCGTTACGAGGATTTATTTGTGGATCTTCCATTCCATCTTCATTATTAGCTGCAGGAGATGCACGATAGGACAATCTACTAGGAGCAAATGCAATTTCTGGTATGGAATTAGGGTTGTATGGAAATATTCCAGTGGCTTCAAAAGCCGACTGTAAATTTTTCACAGACATAGCTTTTGGGTAAATTTCGCTGAGTATCTTACCAAACCGAGTTCTTGTTATTTTTCTATCAGGAAAAGTTGTCCAATACAGTAATACTTCTTCGTCCCAATAATGTTCAAAGCTGCGAAAAACGCATTTATCAAGTGGTTGTAACTCGTGTGTGGTGTTGCTAGGCAGACACAAAAGAGTTATTCCCAATGCATCTGCGGTTTCAAAAACAGAAATATCCAGGTGAGAGGCTGCTCCATCCATTATCAGCAAAACGTCTCCTTCGGGCTTAAATTTAGCGAAGTGCTGTAGCCACTTACAAAAAACACTTGTGGTCATGCTCCCCTTAGGTGTCATTTCAATAACAGTCCCAGGAGCCATATTTTCTTTCCATTCGTCCTTGCACCTTTTTCCTTTAAATAAGACCATTGGGGGTATGGCTTGACCAACTGCGCTGCCACAAGCGACCACAGTCACGTTTTCGGCATGCTCCGTTGCAATTATGTGAACCCTCCTTTCACCTTTTCTGGCAAGGACCTTTTGCTGATGGTGTAGGGTCAATCTGCAACCCTTTTCATCCATGTTAAATATCAAGTGCGGCTTGTCAATAAAGTTTTTTTCAGTCATTATCTGTTTTAGTTTAGTAAAATAGTCATTTACAATGGTTTTGTTCATTTTTTGGGCCCTAGCGGGATTAAGAAGCTGAGCTTTACGCTCGGTGATTTCTGGGTGCCTGGCAAAAAATAATTTTATCCATCTTCTGCCAGCCATTTCCTTTTCTCGATTAAAACAGTGTCTAATATTTCTAGTGTTTGCAAATGTATACACCGACTTTCGAATGATTTTGTTTGTCAAAGGTACTCCGATATTGCCTAACCTTATAATACGTTGACACAACTCATTTTCTTGTTCTACGGTTAGTATTGAGGATCTCCCCAATTTCTTAACGAAACTTCCAGTTGTGACATGGTTTCGAAGGGTTCGTCTCGGAATATCATAGCGCTTAGCCGCTGTCAGGACAGGCATTCCCTGATTTATACTCGCAAGAGCTCTCCTCAACTGCTGCTCGGACCATTTTGCTCTTTGTGTGGGTGGCATGTTCTGAGAATAGAGAAGAAAATAGGTAAGAACCTAATAAGGCCACATAGTTCCTAACAAGGCCACTCAGGTGGCTTTATTAGGAACGCATAACCTTAAAACAACAAACCCTCGTAACTCCTTTAAAGTTGAAAATAACAAAAAACCCAAATTACTACCATTAAGCTAACTTACCTTGGTAACTCCTTATGTAAAAGAAAAGTTATAAAAACAATTTCAATAAAAAATCACAAACAACATATACAAGAATCCCGTTAACGAAAACGGCTACAAACCACGATGTGCTGTAACTCCATCTGTTGGCGATTTTTTGAAATCACCCATAGACTAAAGTTATAGAGCGCATGGGTATATATTATTGTTAGTTACAATTTTTACGTTAGGTTTGTTTTCTGTCGCTGGGGGCGTATGGCCTTATAGTAGCACTGGCCTTAATTGGGTAAAGTACCTTATATGAAAACTTTTATTTTTTTTTAATATAAATTTGTTTATTAAAAAAGTTAGTATACAAAACAGTTATTCAAAGATGCAAGCGTCTTGTTTTAACCGATTTCAATTATTTCGTCTATATTTAGATCCTGGGCTGTATCTGCTTCAATACTGAGAAGTGATAAATAATGGTTCTATCTTGCGTGCTGGTGCACCTCTGGTAATTATTAATTCTTCCTAATCTACTGAAAGATCGTTCTGCACCCAGCACTGTTATTGGCTATAGTGTAAAAAATCCTCAGTAATGCACATAAAGATGGATATGAAGATTCTAGGTCATTGGAAATTAAAATGATAAGTATTCTTCAGGTGCAAGTTTGTTGTCATCAGCATTAATTTCTTCTAATAAACTGCAAAAATGTTTATATTCCTCAACTAAAGAAGGTTTAACATCCGCTTAGTACAATATCTGTACTTAGTACATTTTAAATTGTCATCATTGACGTCCATATCCAATAAACAATTAAATTTTTGGCATATATTAAGGAAGTCTTCAAACCGATTCTCTAGAGTACCAGTTAAAATGTCTAAAGTACCATAAAACACTGATATGAAATTATCTTCACAATTTTGATGTAGGTAATCATTCTGGATTTCATCATGATTTTTTTTTATTCTTCTTTGTCTTTTTGTGGAAAATGATGCCAAAATAGTAGCATGTCCTTTAAAATTTTCAAAATATTTTTCACTTCTCAATGATTTGAGATCTTTAGTTACCTCAGTAATCATATGAGCAGCTGTACATAAGTCGATATTAATCTTTTGCAAGTGATTGGACAATATAATATTAATTCTATTCAGCACTTCATTATAATCGATTATATTTCGGTCGGTGATTCCCCGAATTTATTCGCATCGCGACTGCTTCTTCTTTGACGGCGCCGACGCAACGTTATGTCTAGCCATTGTATTTTTATTTATAGACAGCGGTAGCGTAGTTTCAAATCCATATGAAAACTTTCGTACGTATAGGCCTACTTCATTAGAGATTTAAATTATTAAATATAAGTAAACATTAAAAAACAAAAATAAAATGTGAGAAATATATACGTCATTTTTTTATCTTGAAGAGCTAAGAGCACGGTAGGGCCACAGGTAGGGCACCGTTTGTTTTTGCGTTAAATTTAGTTTTGCTATTTTTTTTTGTTTCGTCGGCGCCTAGGGGCGGAGGGGGCGTTCGCCCTCCCCCTGGCCACCTATACGATACGCCACTGGGAATTCGCCGACACATTAGCCGCTCGGATTAGGTCGGGTACAGCGACGGATGGTTGATAAAGTACCGACGTATTAGGCTACTCCCAACCCTTTTGCGTCGGTGATTTACGAAAACGAAATACCGTTAACTGCATATTGCCATTACAGTATAGGTTATATATCCAGAACTGTTAGAAAATGATCCAAAACAGACTTGAGCAGGATTTATCTTTAATACTAAAATTAAACTATATAAGGTGTATTCCATTTAAAATAAGCAATATGATTTTCAAAAATTTCATAAGGCAGTTTTCAATTTGTCATTTTTAGTATAAAATTCTAACTAAAATTTTGTTAACAAAATTCTTTCTGTTAGATTAATTATTAATGACAAAAATAATGGATTACCCTGGTGGATTACCCTGGATAATAGAAAAAAATAAGACATATTTTTTCTTTTTTTGTATTTATTCCCTCCTAATCCGATATTTTTTTAATTTTGTGTCTGGAAGAAATCGTTTGACAGTTACTAATAACTTTACTGGACAGTCCATATTTCGCAAAGTTCTTTTGCGGCTCGCTTCCCTATTTTTCTTTTGTTTGCCATCAAAATGGTAGTGATACAATCTCTTAAATGCTCATTAGACGTAGTTTACATGTTTTTGAATTAGCAGTCTTCTCGAAATGTGCTAATCACCGGAAAACAATGAAAACCAACTACAAACGATTACTGATTGATCATAAAAAATAAGAATACCCATTACAGACACAGGTCAAATGAATCCGATTTACAAACTTGCGAATAAAGAA
Source organism: Sitophilus oryzae (assembly GCF_002938485.1). Classification (NCBI taxonomy): domain Eukaryota; kingdom Metazoa; phylum Arthropoda; class Insecta; order Coleoptera; family Curculionidae; genus Sitophilus; species Sitophilus oryzae. Next base: position 10,647,422 of record NW_022145945.1, read on the forward strand.
ACAATATTTTGAGCGCATCGTAAATCGCCGACGTATTAGTCTAATACGTCGGTACTTTAGGCAGCACCCGAACTATCCCGAGCGGCTAATGTGTCGGCGAATTCCGAATATGCAGCCGGGCCCGGGACAGATTAAAATCGGGTAGCCTGGAAAATCGTTTATTTACCACATTTGGAATTTCTCTTTCAGGATACCTAAGTCGATCAAAGGTAGGACGACTAATCGCGGTTCCTGGTCCGAAAATGAACTCATTTAAGCACTAAAATATGTAACGGAAGAACATCGTATAGCGAGACGCGACAGAAAAGCTTAATGTACCAAAAACAACTTTACATAGATTATGATTATAGCAATTCAGAATGGTTTGGATATACAAGCAAAGCATTTGTAGATTTGAAGCAACCTTTAAAATAGGAAAATATCCTACTTGTTGAACACATCAAAGACATGGATAACAGATTAATATACCTTTTACTAGAAAAGAGTTTCTTAAACTCGCTTTTGATTTTTTTTAAAAATAATATGCAAGAAACAATCTTATGAATAGGCACGGTAAGGATAATAGGTAACCAATGCGCTTGCTTAATATGCTATGAGATATTTTACGAAGATCGAATACAGCGTAACAAATGCCAACATAGGCACACGAAGAGTGCGTATAGATATTGAAATGACATGATGTGACACCCTATATTACACATGTGATTTTTGTAAATGTAAATAGTAGGTAATTTACATGTTTAAATAAATTTATGTAACGCTTCTTTGAAATACCGAGTATGATGAAAAAAATGGCGTCCAGTTGGCTGGGAAATGACGATCGCTGATATTTCCCATATATTTTTACATATAAAATGACAGCGATCTTCATTTCATAGCCATCGCTGACGCCGTTTTTATTCGATCATACGGTACATATAATTATCTGTCTGAGGCTACCCTCCAAAATTATGTACCTACTTCAATAATTTACTTATTTTTTAAAGCTTTAAATTCAGCCAAATTCGCTTCATTTGTATTTCTTTTAATCAAAATCTTAAAACTCGTAATCTTTAGATGTAATAAGCGTAATAACTGCGTGAATTTGTCATCGATAACGCCTCCTCTTGTTTAAAAAAAATTAAAAGCTTAAGTGTCCCACGCTACCCGGTTCTCCCCTAATATAAATAACGTACTTAGTATATGATCGAAAAAAATCGATGTCATATTAACCATAGCGATGAGGATCGAAGACATTTTATAGGTAGGTGTATAAAATTACATTATGGATACCTACAGTTGCCAACACTGGCGTTCATATAGAACCGTTCTAACAGCCTCTGTCAATGCCACATTCTTCTACTCATAAATATATCAACAATGTACCTTCAACCGCGCTCCATCCAATCGCATACAGACTCCTCCCACATCGCACATCCATTGGCTCACACCATCCATTTTATTGCCTCACGTTAGGCGTGACCAATTTCCATCGATAATTCTTCATCGTTCGCCTTCATTAGCGGTCCAGTTCCACTCAAACGATCGACCAAGTGAGCCAGAAGCGTGAAAAACGTCGAAAATTTACCGATACACAAAAAAACGAGTTGTTGGAAATGGTTTCAAAGTGTGACTGGGTAAAAAGGGGCGGTGTTATGGATGAGGAAAGTGAGCTTTAGAGTGGAAGGGGTGGAGAATAGATAGAGACAGACACTTGGAACGTTTTCCGGTGATTTTATCTGGACGAGCACGCACCGATTCGCTTGGGATAGTGGAAAATTGGACGGTGCGGAGCGGATAATAAGTGTGGCGAGGCGAAAGCTATTTGGAAATAATACGAGATTTTTTTGGAACGGTTTTCCGGAAGTAGATTGTGATATTTCATTCGGTTGATTGACTGTAAAGTGCTTTGTATAGTTTAAAATCTATAAGAAAAGTGTTTTTGTATTATAGGCAGTCAATATCAATAAAAGAAATATGGATAATGGTAAGTCAATCAATATATAGATACAGAGATTATCGAGATATCTGCTTCCCTTCATATACCTAGAGAATAGTAGATATATAGCCTAAACCGTACCTAATTACCGCTTTGCAAAATAGTTAAACAATTTACCAAATTTTTCGTATTGATGGTTTTAATTTCTGTGAACATTATTTAATTTAATCTCTTTCACTGATATTATAGATATAGGTATTTTTCTAATTTTTATTGACATTATATCAACAGAAAAAAACAGAGGTATGAATTTTTCAATATTTTTTTTATTTATTTTTCATGTATCTACCTATACCATCTGAAAAAGGGACGCCGACTTTTATGAAACCTCGTGGGTGCTCATCAAATATGAGTAAATGTAACAAATTTCCAGATTGTTGCCTTTATTTTATACCTATTTATTACACTTTTTTATACATAATGAAATTAGGAAAATACGATATAAATTTGTCCTTTTTACAATTTTGAGGAAAAAGCCAAAGCAATAAGACTCTTAGTAGAATTGACGGATATCGTTGTTTACTTCCAATTTAGAATAATTACTGTTAATATACAGGGTGTGTCTTAAATAAATACAAATATTTCCTTTTCATTCAAAATACAAATATCTGAGGTGGAGGCTGAAGAATCTGTCTCCATTTTCACCTAACTCATTTCTCTATATCTCAGTCTCTCCTTATAGACCTGATACCGGTGTTGTCCCGAGGAAAAAAATAGAAGATAGATCTCTTTCTCTATATTGTCTGCTTGGATTTGAGGTTAGTTCCTATTGTGAGGACCTGAGGCACGGCCTCCCTCCCTTGAGTTGATGGCTTGCAAACTTGATGTCCTTACATTATTGGAGTTCTGGTGATACGTCCCTGCATGCTTGCTCCCCGGTGTTGGTTGGCTTTCCATCCTGGCTTTTCCTCTCCTTGCCGGTAGGTAAGGTTCTCGCTCTTTCTCTCTTTCTTGTCCTATGGTGGAGATGCGCCAGGTTGATTCTTGGTTCTTTTGCTCTCCCCCTTTTACTTTTTCTGGAGCAAATCCATCGTGGAGCAGTCGGAGGTATTTCTGTACTCCTGCTTCGCTGAAATCTACTCTCAGCGGGTCGTCTATAGCCCGCCTACATGCTTGGTTGGCCCATGCAGGCCGGGTAGAGTAAACGATAGCTTCTGTAGCCTGTTGGGTTTAGAGGTATAGGCTACCGACCCTTACTAGAGGACGTTCTGACTTGTGTGCCATTTGTGGAGGCTATATGGTCTCGCGCAGCTGCCTTCTGCCTCTCATGTAGTTTCCTTATTAGTGGTCCCATGGAACTTGCACTGTTAATGTTTTCAATGTGGTTAGGAGGTTTCCCTCCAGCTTCACCGCAAGGGCTAGTCGGTCCACTGCTACAGATCCACGCATGTAGATGTAAGGGAGACGAGAATACAATGGGGTGTCCTGGTTCCTCAAGGTTGAGGCCAGTAGAGGCTAGTCTTCTATTTAGCCACGCATCCTTTTGACCACCCGCCGCCCTCGTATAATTTAGGTTTTTGCATGGTGAAGTTGTCTCCTCTTGGTCCGGGCGGTCAAGCCAAGATGAACTTCAAACAGGGGAGGTAGGACAAGCGTAAGGAAGCATCTCATTCCTGTGCGAAACACTTCCTTTTCAGTATCGATAGGGTTAGATACTGCGGGACATTTCTGAGAAAGACTGTCAACTAAATTGTGTTTGCAGGACAGGTCTCTATCGCTCCCCAATCTGCACATCGTAGATGGACTGGAGAATGATATACTCTATAAATAGTAGTGGCGGATCTAGAGATTGAGTCTAGGAGGGCTAGTGGCAATTTAAATAAGTAATAAATTGAGAATGGTATTATGGCTGGGCGGAAAGAAATACTTATACTTTGATTGATTTGGATTTCTAACCATTTTCTTAATCTTCAGGCAAGTTTCGATGCTGATTATAGGTACGGAACAACCCAAACTGTACCAAGACCCGCATTTCTATAAACTTATAACCGTAAATAAACGCGAACTTCTAAACAATAACATTATATGTATGTAGGTAAATTTAAGTTTCTGTATGGATGTATAATATTATAAGAGTATTATTATTTAAGATTTTTAGTTACAACCAGTGGCGGATACAGAGGGGGGCTAATGGGGTCTAATGGGGTCCTCCCTAAAATCTGTAAATTGTATTAAATATTAGGCTTTTGGGTTAAAAATTACCCCTAAAGCATATTCTACATTACTTTTTATTTGGGCCATCCCTAAAATAAATTCCTGTAGGTATCCTCCGCTGGTTACAACATAAGATTTTATAAAGGAACTATACAGATATTAGAACTGGAGCCTAATCCGGAAAAAAACTCTAAGAATTTAATTTGTAGGTTGGCTACTTTTATTTTATATAGATATATTATTTCTGAAAAATGTTATACTTTTGACTTAGATAACTATTGATAGGCAGGGCATATTTTACCATAAGGCCCATAAGGCCAGGGCCTTGGGCCCAGTGGTCTAAAGGTTGTAAAATATTCATAATTTCAAATGTAAATTTACACAGCAGAGAAAAAAACAACAGTTACCTCTGATACAGAAAATAGAATTCAATAAAATAAGCTTTAGATTGATATAATTAATGCATTTTTTAAAATGATTTATAAATTTATATCAAAGATACCGGCACCGGTGATTCCCCAATCTAAAAACAACGTTTTATTTTTTTAACCCAAACTAACAAAAGAATTTTTGAATTTTATTGGAAAAGGGGGCCCGAATTTTTACTTGGGCCCGACCAGATGAAAAATAGGCCCTGTTGATAAGTAAATAAGATGATATCGTGGATAACAGATTTGTTGATGAAGTTTATTGATAACTTTTCAAATGCAGTAGTTTTTTGTAAACATGTTCAGCGAAACACGCTTCCAGTTTTAACATTAAGTACCTATAAAGAGTTTTGGGGTGTTTTGGTGAATCCTATATATTATACTGTTTTTTGTGATATTTTTCAAACACATTTTCAAATAATAATTTTCAAATAAACGATATAAGTGGGTGTCAAAAAATGTAACCCATCACCTGGTATACGTGAACTTATACATAGATACCTATATAATATATATATTTTGGTCTAAGAAATTATGTCAGGAATTTGAAAGGGAGCGCCTGAAATGGGGTAAGGGCAATATGTTTCTTATTAAAGGTTAATAGCTAGGGTCGGGAATATGCCATTTTCATACCTTGTCGAAAGTTTTCAAAAATATATTATCCATGATCTATTTTTAACTTACTGAATGCGCGCGTGATGTTTCCTTTTATTATAAGGATTTTAAACCTTAAAATATATGTACGTATATATAATATACAGGGTGGTCCGAATGGTGTTCCGGAAACTTCGGCAGCATATTCTGCAGATTAAATTAATTAAAAAAGTTCGTATAAATGTATGTCCTAAAATGATTAGTTTCGGAGATACAGGGTGTAGAAATTTCATTTTTATTTCGATTTTTCAAATAATTTAAGAAGTAACGTCAATATTGGGATGAAAATTGGTGTCTGGGAGTTTTTGGACATGAGAAATTTGATTTTCATGTCAATATGACTCCAACGTGTAGAGGGCGCCACCTACATATGCTTTAAGCATAGATAAATGAAACAAGTTTAGATTGGAAAGTGCCCATAAGGACAATGTAAACACTATTTGGCGCTATTCTTGCAATGGTCGCGACCCAAAACTTTTGAAAATTTCGGAGCGGTTCGGCTTTTTCCGTAATTATATCGCCAAATATTGTTTATTCAAATTTATTATTATTTTCGTTTACTTTTATAAATAAAATACAATGTATTGCATACAAGAAACTTTATTTTATATAAGGACGCATGTATGAAATACCTATGAAACATTGGAAACCGACGTTATGCCACGATCAACGATGGTTTTTGTAGCTCACAGTTCACAGCACAGCTTTTTAAGTTTTTAATGCCACTTTTTCACAATTACCACCGGTTGGAGTAAATAAAACTTGAATTAAACTCACAAGATAGCAATAATTTCTTTGAAAATGGACGCTATAAACACTTTTCGGAATTTCTTTAATGAGAGCGGTTTAGATTTTGAAAGATTATTATGATTTTTGAAGATTCTGACTTTGACAAGAGAAAATTATTTCTGTTTTTGTTTGCCGTTGTTCTTAGCGACCGCCATGCGACCGCTATAACAGCGCCAGATCGCGTATAACGGTCGCGACCCAAAATAATTTCGCGACCTAAAATTTTTACGGGCTTTCCAATCTAAACTTGTTGCATTTATCTATGGCTTTAACTGCTGAGTAAAAAAATATACATTTTTACAACTTTTTTTACATAAAAAAGGTCTCTTGGTAAAAATCGCTACGAGTAATGGTTCTCGAGATATTTGAAATTGAAATTATCAATACCTGTCATCATTGACAAATTAAACATGTCGACTAAATAGTTATTAGACTGAAATCTTAAATATGAAATCTTTTTGTGCCAAAAGTTCAGCAGAAACTGTTTAATCATCATTTTTTCGCAGAAAAAATTATGATTAATTTAAAAAAATAAAAATTTATTATTTCAGTCAAATAACTCTACTCAACGTGTGCTTATTTTTTGTCAATAATGACGTGTATTGACTATTTCCATTTTAAATATCTTGAGAACGGTTGCTCGCAGCGATTTTTACCAAGAGACATTTTTTAAGTAAAAAGTCATGGAAATGTAGTTATTTTAGTCAGTAGTTTTATACAGGGACCGTCGAAAAGTTATTACTCTTCAAAACAGTCAAAACGCATGTAGGTGGCGCCCCCTACAAATAGAAGTAATTTTGACATCAAAATCAAATTTCTCGTATCACAAAACTCCCTGATACCAATTTTCATCCAGATAGAAATAAAAATGAAACTTCTACACCCTGTATCTCCGAAACTAAGCATTTTAGGATATACATTTATATAAACTATTTTACTTATTTTTATCTACAGAATATGCTGCCGAAGTTTCCGGAATACAGTTCGGACCACCCTGTATAGATAGATTTAAGTATATGTATCTTTAAATATATTTAGGTATCTACTTATAGATATCTATAATTATTGATTTATCATTATTAAGAACCTTTAATGTCTAAATGCGGGAAAAAGCTAGTAACTAAATTAATCAAAAAAATAAAACGGTCCTGCGATTCAGGGCCTATTTTACCATAAGGCCCATAAGGCCCGGGCCTTGGGCCCGGTGGTCTTGGGGGCCCGTTAAAGGTCGTGAAATATTCATAATTTCAAATATAAATTTACATAGCAAAGAAAAAAAAACAGTTACCTCTGATAAGGAAAATAGAATTAAATCAAATAAGCTTTAGATTGATATAATTAATGCATTTTTTAAAATTAGAATTAATTGTTTTTTTTTATTATTTATTTTGTTAAATATAATAATGTTTATTTATTTTTTAAAATTATTAAAAAAATAAAAATAAAAATAATTGTTTTATTTCTTTAACCCAAACTAACAAGAGAATTTTTGATTTTTTTTGGAAAAGAGGGCCCGAATTTTTGCTTGGGCCTTAGGGCCCGACCAGATGAAAAATAGGCCCTGCTGCGATTAGAATAACAAACGTGCCACTTTGAAATTCAATGTTTTAATGTCAAATTGACTTTATTTTAATTTTTTAATGTCAAATTGACTTTTTTTTAAATGAAAAATTCGATTTTTTAGGTTATTTGATCATTATAGTTAAAGTCATAGTTTCACGTGGTTTCTTCTATCTTCTTCTATAAAAAAAAGAATGTTCTCCACGTCATTGGCGTAACTACAGGGGTGTCCGGGGATGCCGGGCCCCCCCAGGTACTGCTGGGCACCCACCAGAGAAATCCTAAACTATGACTCTTGGCTACGTATTAATTTTTATTTGCTTGTGATGCAGTAAAAATTACGTTTTCTAGTTATGTTTAGTTAATATTATTTTGTTTTGTGCAAAAAATGTGTTAATTTTTATTTTTTTAGAAAATTTGTAGGTATTTAAGTAATCTACGGGAACATGGTTTGATAACCAAGCCTATGAAATTTATAGAAATTCATGTAAACTTTTTATTCAAAAAATGTGTTTTTTTAAATTATTTTTCATTTTTAAAAAAACAAAAGCCCTAGAACCCCCCGTTCTCATCCCCCCCCCAGGATAAATTGCTAGTTACTCTAATGCTTCACGTATGTCTTAACTAATTTTTAACTCTATGGTCTTAACAGTCTTAACTACTTTTTCTAAAATCCATCATCAGAGATATCGCGTTATGAATGCAATTCAAATTCTCTTCTCAACCTTTTATACAGAAATCAATGAATAATATCTGCTCATTTCAGCCATAGATAACAGATTTCAGTTTAATATCGCTATCACTTCGGACACTTTAGTATTGCGATGAAAAATAATTATAAAAATTATAAATACCTATAAATGTAAATTATGGGTATGGGAGACATGTTAGAATATTTTATCACAAAATATACTTGATATATTTCTAGTACCACTTATCAGAAGCATGTACAGTTTTAATGGAGTATGGAAAAACAACAATGTTTACGTGGATGTTTATCGAAGGTCTATATTTACATAATGTAGTCACGTTTACAGTTTTCCAAGAGTATTTACACATTTTATATATTTATTACTTTTATATACCTATGGGCTGGTTGGATATTTTCTGTTGTGATGACGTTAATTTGGTTAACTGTCATGATTGCCATGAAAGTAAGCAAAAATTTGGATTGTTACCTAATTTAATTATTTATTCGAGAAATTTTAAATAAGATAATGCGTATCGTACATTTCAAAATTATGAACGAAACAATCTTTCCAAGATCATAAACATTTTAGATATTTCTTTAAGTAAAAGACTGGTATTTGGTGGTATTTAAAAAAATGCAGATTTACTTAACGGCTACTTTTTTAAATATTTTTATAAAATGTTCTAGATAAAAATTAATTATTTTTTTTTAATAATTATAAATTTTATATATCAATGTTTTAAATATCAATAAACTTATTTAAATGTTGTTATAAAGTCAACAATAAAATTATATAAGTATGCTTTCTATTATCTGACTGACGGATCTGGAACAGGTTTAACTATAAGAAATACTCGACATGCTGTTATATATTTGCTAAATATTTTAAGGTAGCAAAACAAAATACTAATTCACCACAATACATTAAAATACCGATTAGTGATTTATCTTGCTGTTTTAAAATCAAAGTTTCCAACCTTTGGCTTGAAGGCAGAAGGCAATAGTGATATTAAGGCGATAGGAGCAGATAATATTCATTGATCTGTAGCAAAAAATCAAACTAGCCCAAAGAAAGAAATTTATGTAATAGAGACTTTTTGCAGCTCCTAAATTAACTTTTTTAAATTTCTAGCTCCATTATGGTTAACGATATTAACGACAACGAATCTGTCGAATTTAAAAAGAAGAGATTTTGCTGGGACAAAATAACGATTCCGTTATTTATTTCGCGTCGGCGCAGAAATAAAATGAAAATCAACTAACTTAAGAAGTTATTTATTAATTTTGTGTACATATTTTTTGTTTATGATTATTGTGGAGAAATCCAGTGGAACCTTGTTTATTTCCATAGATAAATGACGTATAATGTTTCTTTCCTTTCCATTAGAAAGTTAGATGACCAGCTGAATATGAACTAAAAGCAGATATGCCAGATTGTGTTTGCATAACTCCGTTGAAATAAATAAAAACTAATTATTCCAATTGATCTTGTATTTTTTACAAAAAAATATTGCAGATTGGTTTCCATAATAGTTTATTCTCATCTAAACCTGCCGCTAAACGGCCTAGCTACGTTGAAACACCGGTTCCCATTAGAACACCGAAGTTAAGCGACGTAAGGCGATACTGGTGGATGGACGGGTGGCCCGTTCGAAACTCTGTATCGTGCTGTTGTCCAAGGGAAAAGTGTAAAATCTATTGATACACACTGCTCATTCACGCCGGTTCGAGGCCGGATGAGATCGGATATCTCGTGAGTAAGAGTTAATTTAGACACTTCCTAAGTCGGTAAGCCACTGACCATGATATGACCGAGGACGGCGGTTCGGATTCCGCGTAAACAAAGTAGGCCCCGTCCAGATTAGCCCTGGCAGCAAAAAGGAGACGTTAACTGAAATCATTACTATCATCTAAACCTTAAAATTGCAGTGTATTTTATTTAAATTCTTTTTAAAATTTTAGTAATTGTAAATAAATTCACTCATATTTTGAGCATTCCGGCAACACTGACGTTTAAGGATAAGGATAAGAATAACGATAAGGTATTCCTTATTCCTCCTTAATTAACGGAAACCGATATGGTTAATAACGATAACGGAACGTGTGTTTGAGACTGCGCATATACCTCGGCATATACCAATGCATAATATGTCGCAGTCACATAGTGTATTCCGTCTTTTCGTGAAGATCCTAGTCACTTCATGAAGGGTCGGTTAGGTTATCCTAGTCACTTCATGAAGGGTCGGTTAGGTTAGCAGGCTAGTTATGTTATTAGCTTAGTTTTTTTCATTAAGTGACTAGGCTCTTCGTGAAAAGACGGAATACACTATGAGACTACGACACATATACCCATAATAACGATACCCATAAAGGCCTGAAAAAATAAGAGCTGCAAGAAGTCCCTAATGAAAATAATTTATTTTATTTTGACGAAGTATATTACAATAAAACCTTAACCTAACGAAATATAAAGAAAATGCATTCTAACTTAAGCTAAAGATTTGGTGGATATAGTTTTGAAATTTCAAAAAAGAACAGATGCATATGTCGCCAGTAATTGATTTTTTAAACAAAAATTCGGCAAGGTACCTATATATCCAACAAAAACAAGAGCCTCTTCTCTACCATATCGAGGAATCCCTCCTGCGTGATATATCTCCACATTCCCTCTATATTCTGAATATGAATAGTTGCATCATTTGAATTTACATAATTTATTATATTGAATGATTGCTAGCGAACTGCTAAAATCTCTCGTCGTTCAGAGTGTCTAACTTCAACAATCGGATACTATTGTTGTGTCTGGCAGGATCCGTTCCTGAATAAACCGAAGTAAAGTTTTACGCACTTCGATTCGAAACAGGTACCAAAAATATCTTCTTCGAATCTCTTTGAATACCTCGAGTTTAAATATCTTCGAATACCGCCAAACACCCACTATATCCTTCTATACGACGCGCGACGTCCCCTATTGTATTTGCACTTGCCAAATTCAGCCTCATCAATTTCAACAATCTTCCCGGGACCACCTAGTCTTTGGGAATGGTTCAGGCTCCCTTTTATACAGACTTCGTTAAGACTGAAGTTTATAAGATCTAAGATTAAGACGACCAATCAACAGCTGTTCTGTCACAATATTTTAGTTCCCTCATCTCATTATAAAATTTTGACGCGGAAGTCTTAACCAAAGACAGTGAAATATGGCTCATTTTCTATTGACACCTGACTGACTTCGAAAACCATGTACCTTTTTTTCCATTTTTCTTTGTAATACATTTCTTAATCTTCTTCCCAATTCTATATTTTTTCGAACAGGTGTTTAATAAAGTATAAACGTTTATATCTAGTCTATTCGTACAGGTATTACATTGAGAATATATCTATCAACTACTCTATGGTCCACCAGAAACTGAACTACACGTCTTTTATCGCTTAATAACTGAATAAATTTCCTTATTGAATAAAGGCAGTTGTACAGCATTTTCGCTTAAATTTTTTAAAATTATTAGTTACTAAATAACAGTAAATGATAGACGACATGGACAAATTATGACATATGTAAGGCAGTGTTGTATCTATTATAGTTCTAGCTTTGGTTTTAGTTTAGTTTGATTAACCAAACAAAGAAGAAAAACAAAAAAGGGAAACCAACCTTTAAACCAACGCTATAAAGCTATATACTTTAGGAAGGAGCATATCAAAAATCTTTGGTCCACCGCGATAGGACTCAAATATGGCCGACTTAAGTTCCGGTTTATCAGTACCGTTCTAATTTTATTTAAAAAATGTAAAACTATGATCTAGGGTAGACGTGGGGTAGACTCAATAATTTTTATTTATTTTACGTTGTGAATAAATGTTGGTAGTTTTTAAAATTGTTATAAAAACATATTATAATAAAAATAGATAAGTTTTAATAATTATTTATTAACACAAACATCTGATACGCTACTGAAGCAGGTAAGTCAAATTGACGTATCTAAATTGTTTGACATCTAATCTTTGACAAGTAGTAAATAAAAGCAAAAATGCAAGAAAAAACATATAATTAGTTAATTTAAGTGAATTTCATAAATGATCGGTTTACTACACGTATGTATATTATACAGGGTTGTTCACCACATACGACACGGACTATTGTAGCTAAACGATGAGATTTTTACAAATTGTAAGTTTTGGGTTCGATGAAGGACTATTAGAGGTACAATTTAAAAATAATTTTACAAGATACAGAGTGTCCCAAATAAGTAAAAAATATCAAAGTTGTATTTTTTTAAATAGAACACCCTGTATATTATTACATTTTTAGTTTCTACGATTAAAATAAAGGTAAATTTAAATAAGGTTTATTTATACTTAAACCTTACCGTTTTTGAAATATTTTCAATTTTGTGAAATTGCAGTAAAAATTTTAAGGCTTCATTTCTCCAAGGGTATCAAAGTTTTTAATACTAAATATTTACTGAAGTTTATTTACTGATCAGTTATTGTGTTGCAATAATAAAAATAATACTACCTTATACAAAGTGTCTAAAAATTTATTTTAAATAATTATTAGCTTCAAACGGCAATAACTTGTTTAATTTAAATGGAACACCCTGTATATTTTACGAGAATCAGATGCACAATTTAATTGTCTATCAAATTATGTTATACCATTTTTTACCTATCTCTTTAAGTTTCCGTAGAAAATGCATTTTCTTAATTTATTAACAAACACAATTAAGTATGTAATTAATTAGTATATGGGCGGAAATAATGGTGTTATATTTAATTAATGGTATACTCTTTTATAAAAATTTAAATAGTTTTCTTTTTGCATACGAATGGGCTAGTAATATTATCGTTTTGCTAAAAACTAGTCTGTACATTTTGTACATTTGTTGCTTTAAAAACAATCTAAAATGTCAATATTCCATGGATATATTGATAAATGAGGTCTAAATTATAAGAAAATGCATTTTCTACGAAAAGTTGACGGGATAGGTAAAAAATGGTATAATACAATTTGATAGACAATTTAATTGTGCATCTGATTTTCCTAAAATATACAGGGCATTCCATTAAAATTAAAGAAGTTATTGCCGTTTGAAGCTAATAATTATTTAAAATAAATTTTTAGACACTCTGTATAAGGTAGTATTATTTTTATTATTGCAACACAATAACTGATCAATAAATAAACTTCAGTAAATATTTAGTATACTAATATATAACTTTGATACCCTTGGAGAAATGAATGCTTTAAAATTTTTACTGCAATTTCACAAAATTGAAAATATTTCAAAAAACGGTAAGGTTTAAGTGTGATAAACCTTAATCAAATTTACCTTTATTTTAATCGTAGAAACTAAAATGTAATAATATACAGGGTGTTCCATTTAAAAAAATACAACTTTGATATTTTTTATTTATTTGGGATACTCTGTATCTTGTAAAAATATTTTTAAATTGTAGCTCTAATAGTCCTTCAACGAACCCCAAACTTACAATTTGTAAAAATCTCATCGTTTAGCTACAATACTCCGTGTCGTATGTGGTGAACAACCCTGTATATATATAACCTAACCTAACCTAACCTAATCAAATTCAAATGTGTCAAATGAATCGTCAAACAGAACTGTCAAGGATCCCCACCCTAGTGTCCTTCTTCCGCCCACCATGCATGAATACATGGATAGCATTTATGCTCCTTCCTTAGTCTTCTTATTCAAATGCTATATAGGTAGACATTAACTTATATATGGTCCAGCGCCCGTCAAATTATTACTTGGTTTAAAACTTTCAGTTTAAAATGAGGAAATAGAAAATTTTCATTTCAATTTAGAACAACTTCTACGTTTTCATTCAATATATTTTTTTAAAAACAAGTAATTAACAAAAAATACATGAAGTCCATTCATGATATACATTATTATGAACTTCTAATTCTATTGTGATAAAAATTTAGAAAAATTAAACATATTTAACATGTGCAGTTTTAGTCATAGAAACCAACAGTAATAGTAATGCACCGATTCATTCATATTTATATATTAATTTTTTTAATTAATTAATTTTAATTAAAAACTTTCCAGAAAAATACTTGAAAAATCGAGAAAAATATTTCAAGAATAACATGTTACCTTATAGTAGTGGCAACACCGCTTAGTTTTCCATATGCGAAATGCGAACGCATACCATGACAACTGGCAACTGGCTAACTGGCAACACATATCAGCTACATTCCGCTTCAATGTAGTACTGCCCATGTACTGCCAATGATTTCCAAATAAAGCAGTTCATAGTTTTTATACGAAGAAATTTTCAATTAAAAGATTGTAAAAGGAAGTTATGAGTAGGTATCCCTGAGGTATCCTTAATCAGTATACTGTTTTTACCCCGCCCAGCATCCTTCACCGCTCCAAGGTCCCTAAGTTTGGTTGAAAAAATAATTAAAATAACACAATTTCTCTCCTCCGCTAGTATATTTGTAATACCTAAGGACAATAGAATGTGAATATAAAAAAAATGTCCATTCATAATAAGCCGAAAACCGTATATGCAATAATTACCAAAAAAAATAGTGTTACGGATTCCGTGGGTCCACTAATTTAAACTCACGATAAAATACTTAACGAATTTATTTTCTCACTTTATACACAATTACTAACTTATAACACACAACAAACTAACTATTTATAAGATTCCTTCACCAAATTGTCCGATTTTCAATTTCCACGCGGTATATTCAAATTTCAAAAACTGTCTACTTCCCCAACTGTCGTAAGCGCTCCTTTTATATAGCTGTGGTGAGTGTTTCGTGAACAATCTAAAATTATCGGGACGGGTCCGCCATCTACTAGTACATTCTATTGTCTGCTTCGCTTACTTGTCGACTTGATTAAGAGATGGCGCTACAACAAAATATTGTCTTCAGGTTTCTGGACACGTTGCGGTTTTAGTTGCTCGCTTCTCCGACAGATGGCGCCACATACACCTTGACATTGCCCCCTTCTCAAATTTGATCGTCCCGATCAAGGTTCCTGTCTGGTATCTCTTCAATCGATCCAGATGAACTACTTTCATCTTACTTCTAGGGCTGCGTTGAATCCGGTACACAACATCATTTATCCTCTTGATGACTGTATAAGGACCTTCCCATGCTGGAGTTAACTTTGGGGACCTCCCTTTCTTGCGCTGTGGGTTATATAACCATACCATATCGTCCTGTTGAAATCCCGTAGAATTGGCTCTGAGGTCGTAACGAGCTTTCATCCGGTCACTGGCTAGCGTAATCTTACTTCTTACGGCCTTATGAATTTCCATTAACCTTTCCTTCAGTTCATCCGCGTAGTCCTCTACATTTGTGGTGCCGTCGTCTGGTGATCCGAACACCAAGTCACAAGGCAACCGTAATTCTCGACCAAATAAAATCTTCGATGGTGAAAGTCCGGTGGTGTTGTGAACTGCACTTCTATACGCCATTAGGAACAGCGGTATGTGTTGATCCCAATCTCTTTGATGTTCGGCCACCATTTTCGAGAGGTGTTCTTCAATGGTCTTATTGAATCTTTCGACCATCCCATCAGACTGCGGATGTAAAGCTGTTGTCCTAGTCTTGTGAATACCAAGCAGATCACACATCTTCTGGAACAGTCTTGACTCGAAGTTCCTTCCTTGGTCAGTGTGAAGCTCTAAGGGAATTCCAAATCTACTGAAGACATTATGACTAATACTTCAGCTACAGTCGATGCTTCTTGGTTTGGAATGGCAAAAACTTCTGGCCATTTACTGAAATAATCCATCGCCACTAAAACGTACTTGTTGCCCTTGTGCGTTTCAGGGAATGGGCCTGCAATGTCAACAGCGATTCTTTCGAATGGCAGTCCAACGTTATATTGTTTCATTTTTCCCCTAGATCGAGTGCTTGGTCCTTGGCTGGCTGCACAAATTTTACATTGTCGACACCATTTCTTGACATCTTCGCAATAATCCACCCAGTAAAAGCGATCTCTCAGCTTGCTCAAGGTCTTGTTTACCCCAAGATGGGCTCCAGTTTTACCACCGTGAATTTCTTCCAATACCTGGGTAACTTTCTTCCTTGGTACCAGTAACTGAGTTGTTACTGTGCTGCCATCCGCACTTTCCCATGTGCGCTTTAACAATCCATTCTCAATAACCAGTGAATTCCACTGAGCCCAGAGAGCTTTGAAAACGAGCCCTCTGTCCGCAATATCCTGCCACGGTGGTCTCTCGCCGTTACCTTCCTTGAGCCGTAGTATTGCTCCGATGTCTGGATCTTCCATTTGATCTTTCCTCAATTGTGTCGTCGTCCACTGTTCATCGGTTCCAAGTTTAAAACTCCTTATCATGACAGTGCCTTCACGTTGTTCCGTTTTACAGCAGTGCTTACAATCGGTTTGACAGGGTCTTCTGGATAAACCGTCTGCGTTACCATGCATTTTTCCAGCACGATGTTGGATGGTAAAGTGATACTGTTGGAGCTTCTCGAGCCATCGTGCTATTTGACCTTCAGGTTGTTTCATCTCCATAAGCCACTTGAGAGCCGCATGATCTGTCCTAATTAAAAATTCTTGGCCGTACAGATATTTATGAAAATGATCAACTGCCTTCACAATTGCTAGCAGCTCCTTCCGGGTAACGCAGTAATTCCTTTCTGGTTTGGATAGAACTCGACTGTAATATTCTATCACTCGTTCTTCGCCATCTTGCACTTGTGATAGCACTGCACCTATGCCGATATTGCTGGCGTCGGTATCCAGGATATACCTCCCTTGTTGTTGCGGGTAGGCTAGAATAGGACTTGAACATAAAGCCGCCTTAAGTCTTCCAAAGGCTACATCACAATCGGTGTTCCATTCGTAGCCGACTTCATCACCTGTAAGTCTATGTAAGGGTGCAGCTATATTGGCAAATCCCTTGACAAATCTTCTGTAATAGGTGCATAAACCCAGAAAACTTCTAAGTTCATGTTTGTCGCGAGGTTTAGGCCAATCTTTGATTGCAGCGATTTTCTTCTGGTCGGTGTAAATTCCGTCTGCCGAGACTACATGACCCAAGAATTCCACTTGTCGCTGGAATAAGCTACACTTCTTCGGGTTCAAGTACAGGTGAGCATTCCGTATGCGTCCGAAGACTTCTTCTAAATTTCGCAAATGCTCCTCAAAAGTTCTTCCCATAACCAATACATCGTCGAGGTAAACCAAGCACGTTTTCCAAGTTAATCCTCTTAACACCACCTCCATGAGACGTTCGAAAGTGGCTGGAGCATTGCATAATCCAAACGGCATGACCTTGAATTGGTATAGTCCGTTTCCTGTAGAAAAAGCCGTCTTTTCTTTGTCTTCCTCGTCCAGACCAACTTGCCAGTATCCACTCTTTAAGTCGAGAGTGGAGAACCAGCACGAACCTGCCAGTGTGGTTAACGTGTCGTCTATACGTGGCAGTGGGTAGCTGTCCTTCTTAGTGACGTCATTGAGCTTCCGATAGTCCACGCAGAATCGTGTACTACCATCTTTCTTCGTCACCAAAACAACAGGAGATGACCATGGACTCGATGATTCTTCGATAACTCCATCTTCTAGCATCTTATCTACCATTGTCTCCATTTCTTGTTGTTTGGAAAGGGGCACCCTTCTAGGACGTTGTCGAATCGGCTGAGCATGACCAGTATTAATCCGGTGCTTCACAAAATCCGTTCTTCCACTGTTATTTTTCTCAAAAATACTGCCATGCTTTCGCAGGAACTGCTTAGCCTTCTGTTTCTCCTCAGATGTTAGGTGATCCCATGGCTGTTCTAGATGTTTTAATGTTTCTTTGGATGCCATTTGTGTAACAGCTGACGACACTTCATCACATCGGGTGACACTTCTTACAGGTTCGCAGATGGCTATCTTGTCACCTTTTTGAATCTTGACACAATTCGGGAAAACATTCGCAATTCTGATCGGTATATTCTTGTCGGTGTTCACCAATGACTTTCCTACTAAGTACCTATCTTGTTTCTTGTCGCCACTTTTTACCAGTCCAACACAGCACCCAGCGATTTTCTCCACTTTACCGAATACGATCTTCTCGGTATTACCAGGTATCACCACAGTTTCCGCTGATCTTACATCCATTCTGCCTGGTCCTCGTCTGGAGATAACATGAACTCTTCATTTCCAATATTTAAGATATTTCTCTGGTGATCGAACGAAAATCCATGTTGACGAATCACATCCATGCCCAAGATGAAGTCATCTTCAATATCTGCCACTAAAACGCTATGCTGGAACTTCAAATTTCCTAACTTCAGTTCGACGATAGCCTCTCCGTACAACGGCCATTTCCCCCGTAACTGTACGTAAACACACTCTTCTTCTCAGAGGCACCAGCTTCAATCCTTGCACTGAGTTAGCCCGCACCAACGAAACCATAGCGCCAGTGTCCACTGTCATTCGGATTCCCTTTCCATTGACTTTCCCGTCGATCACCAAACTGTCAGCGGTTCTTCCTAGATTTCTAATGGAAAAAATCCTTGGGGCTCTGTTCTCCCCAGTCAATACTCGCCCCTTAGTATTGACTGATTTTAGTTTTCCTGGTGCCTACGTTCTCTGGATGGTGAACGGGATCGCATTTGAACGCGGCAATACCGTTTAATGTGGCCATTCCTGCCACCTCTAAAGCACCTTATGTCCTGGAATCTTCTCTGGTTTTCTGTCTGGGTGTTGCTGACTCCCTTGTTTATTAGTAGCTCACATAGTTTGTCGACTTTCTTACACATCTCCTCCAAACCTCTGTGAGTGTTTTCGGGCTGTTCCTCGACCGCTACCGATCTTATCTTCGGTCTAGGGATGGCGCTAAAAGCAGCTTCGATTTCCAGCGCCCTGACCAGTGCTTCGCTGCTGGTAGAAAATCGGGATATTTGCAGCGCCCTCTCTAATTCGTTGTCCCTCAGTCCGCTGATAAAGCACTGAGCAGCGAGTTCCTCCCTAAATCCTTCCGGTGCTTCTGGATATGCCAGGTGTACCAGCCGACGTAAGTCTGCTTCAAATTCCTGCAGACTCTCTCCGGACCTCTGCAGGCGTGTCTTGATCTGGGCCTGGTAAAGTTGGCGTCGATGTTGGTCGCCATATCTTCTGTCCAGTGCAGCGACCAAAGTTTGGTATTCCTGCTGTTGGGCTGCAGGAATAGTTTGCAACAGTTCCAGGGCAGGGCCACGCAGCGCGATGACAAGTGCCGCTGCTTTCTCCTGGTCAGTCCATCCGTTGGCAGCGGCGGCTGCTTCAAACTGACGGTGGTACATTGTCCATGTCGTTTGTCCATCGTAGGTCGGGGCCTTAAGGTTCGCTGTTCCTTGAACGCCAGGTGTCTTTACTTGTACCTTGGTCTTCTGTAGGTCCATCTCCAATCTTTCTATCTTCTGCTGAAGGCGCTCCTCCAGATCTTCTACAGCTTCTTGGAAGTGGTTCTGTTGTTCCTGGCAACGTACTTCCAACATTGATTGTTGCTTTTTTTCCATTTTTTCGAAACTTTTCTTGATACGGTCCTGCTCTTCAAGTTTTTCTTCTTGTCGACGCACTTCAAAACCTTGTAAAATTTTCTCGATCCGGTCCTGTTCCTCTTGTCTTTCTTTTTGATGACGCGCCTCTAAGCCTTCCAGAATTTTCTCAAGCCGGTCCTGTTCTTCTTGTTTATCTTTCTGGCGACGCACTTCTAGATTTTCTACAATTTTCTCCAACCGTTCTTGTCTAATTTCTTGATTCTCCATAAGCATTTTCTGTAGTTGGTCTTGTTCTTCTTGACGTCGTAGTTTTTCCTCTTCTTTTTCTCTACGGAGTCTTTCTTGTTCTTCTGCCTTCTCTCTTCTCATATTCTCCATAAAATCGCCCAATAACTTGCTTACTTCCTCCATTTTCTTCGCTTGTTCTCTTGTACCAACCATAAAAATACTCTAATTGGGTCTAAAAATCTTCCAATCCACTTAATTTCTTCTTAAAATCCTCTTGAATCCCACTTCTGACACCAATTGTTACGGATTCCGTGGGTCCACTAATTTAAACTCACGATAAAATACTTAACGAATTTATTTTCTCACTTTATACACAATTACTAACTTATAACACACAACAAACTAACTATTTATAAGATTCCTTCACCAAATTGTCCGATTTTCAATTTCCACGCGGTATATTCAAATTTCAAAAACTGTCTACTTCCCCAACTGTCGTAAGCGCTCCTTTTATATAGCTGTGGTGAGTGTTTCGTGAACAATCTAAAATTATCGGGACGGGTCCGCCATCTACTAGTACATTCTATTGTCTGCTTCGCTTACTTGTCGACTTGATTAAGAGATGGCGCTACAACAAAATATTGTCTTCAGGTTTCTGGACACGTTGCGGTTTTAGTTGCTCGCTTCTCCGACAGATGGCGCCACATACACCTTGACAATAGTTTAGTGGTGTTATGGAGAAAAAAGTCTACGGGCTCACGGGCTGTAAAGGATTTATTTATCTATACATTTTTCAAATTTGCAACACGAACAGTTATTAATGGCTGTAAATACACGAACAGTTGTTAATGACTGTAAATATAAAATTAAGATTAATAATTAATATTGATGAGGATCATGGAGAATAACAAATTAAAATTAATTAAATATTCTTCTAATAATTTTGTAAGTGAGATATGAAAACCAAGTATCAGAATACTAGTAGAGAAATAGTCGAAAAACATCGTGCCACTGCTTGGCGAATTTGAAGAAAGCATAATTTTAAGTCATTTAAATATTCCGAACACCAAAAATTATTGGACGGGGGTGAAGAACGTAGGGCAATTTTTATCCATTTTTTAATTATATTCAAGTACTTTATTTTGTGAATTGTTTAGTGTTTAATAAATAAATTTTCTTTTTTGAGTGTGATTACTTATCTACAAAATACATATATTATTTGATCTTTAAAAGATTATCGCTATATGTATTATCGCCATATAGGTATATGTAGGTATGTCTATACAGTGTAGTTTTTGTAACTTTTCATCGAGAATATAACTGACAATATTTTTGACAGATCTCTGTAGAAAGAAATCCTAATAGTTTTGTTATATTGTGGCATAACTTGTGTTCGTTATGTTTGATTAAAACTGGCATTATTTTAAGTTTTCACTTAATTTAGTATTTTTATATCTCTTTTGTGTCTCTTTTCTATCTCTCTGAATTCATATAAACCATTCAAAAAGAACAATTTGCTTAATTTTAAGTTCTTTAAAAACTCTGAAATATTTTATTTGAAAAATAAAATGCGGAAAACTTATTCATCATTTTTAAAATTTACATGGGATTACCTATGTCCAGGTCGGCGATGCAACACAAGTTATAATTATGGATATTGGTTACATTTTTATATTAAAAAACAGTGGTGATGAGCAAATGTAAGACCAAGTTCTTGGACTTTTTCTTGCAGTTAATAAGTAGTTTTGGTCTTACAGGGTCCAGTTTTGGTCGTTGTACTGGTCTTGCCGCAAGACTCTTGCAAGTTTTCCATTTTTTTAATAGATTTATATACTAGATGCACTTTCTACATAGAGAGTTTTTAAATAAATAGTATTTTTAGTAATTTCATACAAATATAACTTTAAGGAAAGATATTATTAGGATATTTGCCTGACGAAAATTTTTATTTTTCAATAGATATATTATATTGAATCATCATTTCTTTCTTTAAAATTTTATACATTAGTCGGGAAAACACTATTTGTAATAGGTAAATTAAAACTAATTTTGAATAAATAAGTAACTTTTTTATCATTTTTATAGATACGTGCAAAAAACATGCAAGGTCGCAAGAGTCTTGCATGCTTCATTTTGGTTTTGGTTTGGTTTGGAAGTCTTGCACTGCATTGTAGAGGTGGCAAAGATTGAACGCGTATTAAAAATGAATCGTGAGATTCGATTCACTGTTTAGAATACGGTTCGTTCAATTGAATCGTGGCCAGCACGGATCCAAAAAATTGAACGATGAGTCGTAAAAAAGGGTCGTGAGAATTGAATCGGATCACAATGCGATCGTTCGTTGAAAGAGTCGTGAGAATTGATTCATTGCTTACAAAACTGTTCGTTCAAGAGAGAGTCAACCACCAATATTTAGAACAGAAGCCCTAAACCTAAACAAACGTCATGGGCATAAAATGATAAAATGCAAACAATAAGAATGTTATTTACAAGAAAAAAACTTACCTATTTATGCTGTTCTTAGCATGGGAGTATCTGTAAATTTTTATGCGACTGCAAATAACTATTGTTGGCCTCTGCTCAATATGATAAAAAATGGGTCGCTGTCCTTTTATATGTAAAATTATACGGGGAATGTCATCGATGTTCATTTCCAAGCCAATTGGACGCTAATTAAAGAATCTTTAATAAATAGTATAATATATGAATTGGATTGATAATTTAATATTATTGGTAAAATAATCAATCGAATTATGCCAGTGCCAGTGTCAGAAAGTGATGAAGAACAAATGAAAGAACTGTGTATTTCTTTTTCTATTCCCTTGTAATTGTGTCCGACCAAATTATCGCCGGTAGTGCCATTTACGATTCTTGTTTTTCTGAAACGTAAATTCTGCATGTGGTTCATTCAAATGAACGAATCGTAGGAATCGATTCAATATGAGAAATTGAATCGTGTAATTCGATTCACTAAAAAGAATTGTAATGCACATCATTACTGCATTGGTTTGGATCTTGCAGATCAAACGCTAGTCTTGCCTTTAACTAAAAAGCATGTCGTCAAATTATCATTTTTCCTACCTAATAGATATGTATTACATCAAGATAGGTATCTGAAATGATAAAACCTACTTCGTAAATTAGCAAGTGAAAATCTGCTAGAGATAGCTGAAGCAAAATGCCTTTTTGATAAATGTATACATATAAATACCTATATAACGCTTTGTCGTTAATAAATAAACAAATATTGTATACCGTAAACAGTGAATGCAAAAACGTTCCGTTCTATTGCAAGTGATTTCGACTGTAAAATATCAAAACATAAAACAATATAAAAGTGTATAGATCATTAAAACCAAGTGAGCCTTAAAGATGTTCCTAGGAATTATACGGAACGTTGTATTTCTCCAGTCCTAATCTATCTTCGGCGACCTTAAGCGATAACCTTTGACTTTGGTTCAGTGGAAAAGATATCGACCATAGAAATGATTTCGATAAGCAGCTTAATTATTTATAGAAAAAGAAATAATTGACAAGTTAATTTTAAGAAGAAAATTTTAGCATTATATGTAGAATTAAAAAAATAATGAAATCTAATTGAAACATTCATTGTATGTTCGTAGGAGTTACCGACAACTATCGGTACGTACGGTCAATGCGCGTCGTACTGAGGTAGTATTTTTATACAGGGTCTCTGATATGTATGGAAACGGTCGATTATTAGGTAAAATATAAGAGGTACCTACCGCAAAAAGTTAAATGTTAAAGTTATAGGGTTTTTAAATATCTATTAGCGGGTAATAAATTTAAGTGTACAGGGTCGGCCATAAAGTCGTGGCACATCAAAGTTTCATTTTTCTAATTGGAACCCCCTGTATATTATTGCACATTTTGGTTCTTCCTTCAATTCTAAGCAAAAATCGAGATGCACCCAATGTACCTCAAACCAACCGTTTCCGAGTTATTGAGTTTTGAAAATATCACTTAAAATATTTGAGTTAATTAATTTCGATGTGTTCGGTTTCATTTAACCATGCCATTCTGCGGAAACTGCGATATTTAATAATATTTGACATTAGCTTTCAAGTTAGTATTTATCACAGACTAACCTAATATTAGTTTGTGCATTTATAAATGTATAAAATGAGATTATATCAAGTCTGGAAATTACAAAATTTTTGTTTAACATTTCAAAATCAAAACAATTCGGAAATTGTTGAATTTATGTACCTACATAATCGTAAAACACATAATGTACTGTGTAACTAAATAATGTAAATACAATTTCCAGTCTTGATATAATGTCATTTTATACATTTAATGCTAACTTGAAAACTAATGTCAAATATTATTAGTGTCACAGTTTTCGCAGAATGGCATGGTTAAATGAAACTGAACACATCGAAATTAATTAAATCGATTGTTTAAGTGATATTTTCAAAAGTTAATCAAGTTAATAACTCGAAAACGGTTAGTTTGAGATACATTGTGTGCATCTCGATTTTTGCTTAGAACTGAAGGAAGAACCGAAATATGCAATAATATACAGGAGGTTCCATTTAAAAAAATAAAACTTTGATGTGATGCTTATGACCTACCCTGTATACTTAAATTTATTACCCCCTAATAGATATTTAACAACCCTATAACTTCTGCTTTGGAAAAATACATTTTCCAATTTTTTTTTCTCAAAAACTATGCTATTTGACGGTTTTTTACAAGAGACAAATAATGTAGTAAATACTAGAAGGACCATTTTGCGAAAAGAAAATCTATCGTCAGTGAAGTTGGAAAATATCTATACTAAAATTTATGTAGGGGTGGGGGTAGCTTTTACCCTTTTTGTATTTTTTTTGATTTTTGGATTTTTGTGAAAGTCAAATGATAAAGTACTTAGCAAAACGTAGACACCCAAATGTCATAGAAAAAAAAACAGAAAAAATGTTTCTTTTTTTAAAATTTGATGTTCGATGCCCTCTAGCGGACAAACAAAGCACTTTTGTATAGAAGTAAATTATGTCCAATGAACTTATTTTGATTCCAAAAATATGTAGTAGCTCTATGTCCACAGAATATTGGGACACCCTGTATACTAAACATATAAAAAAACTTCTTGCTCTAAATCTGAAGTATTTCTTATTTAGCCTATATATATACAAGAAATATTATTTGAAAATGATAAAAAGAGTATTTCGACAGCCTATTAACTCCAAGCATTATCGCGTATACCGGTAAATGGCTCTGCAAACGAAAAAGTACCGCAATTAGCATACGGAGCGATCGCTGCAGCAGAGGAGTGCCTCTCGAGCCCGGCCCCCGTCGAAAACCAACACCGGGGCCTTGTTTTAACGCAACGCCAAACACCTAATTCTCGGAAGCCATCGCCGAAAGTGGTACCTACTGCGGCCCCGCTGGCGAAGGGGGCCCCCAAAAGTCAATATTTTGGCATCGGTATTAAATTTGTAGGCTATTAGCCGGCTGCTGCGGCCACCGTACCTAAACCAATAATCCTCAAAAAAGACGGGATCGTACACAAAGAGAAATAAACGGTCGAGTTAGTAGTTGCAGTATTTTTATACATAGTTATAAATTTTTGCTGTTATCGTCTCCTTTTTGCTGCCAAGGCTAATGTAGATAAGGCATCCAACAGATGCTGAACGTGTGGTAAATTTGAGTATAATCTAGGTGTGAAATTAGATGGGGTGCAGTTTTAAAAGTTTAGATATTCATCTGAATAATGATTAATTACATTCTCATAGCTAATAATACGTTTCCTGTTTCTGCTTTTGTCGCGATTTTGTAAATTCCACTCTTCGTCCGAACTAGATGAAGTAGTTTCGGGCCTATTATTGCGATGATTAGGTTAGGTTAGGTTGCTGGGGTTTGGGATCATGTTTGGTCCCTCATTCGGAGGCCTTAGGCCCATTGCGATACCCCTGTATTGTTGTAACAAATCCTCCTCTCATTCTTTCTTTGCGTTAAAGCACTTTCAGCTCTTTGCAAAATTCCCAATGTCGCTGATGTTGGCTTCTGCTCCTTCCTTTAGTCCCTCCAAAAAACCTTGCCCTAAAGTTTTAAGCCGTCGGTATTCCAGTGCCGGACAGTGGCACAGCAGGTGCTCTATGTTTTTTTTTCCTCTCGTCGTTGGAATCTTCCATCTCCCGAGGTTTACTCCCGTTAGGCAGTTTCCAGTGATGACACCTACAATTATACATACTAGGTTTTTTTGTGCTCTAGTAGTTGTTTTGCCTATTTGCTATCTACCACTGGTCACAGTCTTCAAGCTATAGCGCAGTCCTCATGGTGTTGCCACGTCTCTTGCTGCTTGGCCTTGATGGTAGTTCCTATAGCTTCCTTCAGTGTGTTGATCGTCACAAGTGGTGGGTCATCTGCCATGGCCTCTCCCCTGGCCCCATGTTTGGCGAATCTGTCTGCTTCTTGATTGCCCACCGCATTGTTGTGTCCTGGCACCCAGCACAGAGGAGCCCCCGCCTTGGCGCAGCTAGGACAGTACTTCTCGGCAGTCCATCACAGTTTCCGATCTCACTGATTGCATGGTGATGGTTCTTAAAGCGATCAGAGTATATCACGATAACCCCCATATACAACTGGCCGCTTTCTTTATGGCGTAAACCTCTGCTTGTAGAACATTACAGCCATCCGATAGCCTTAAAGATCGTCGGATGTCTAGTGCCTCTGAGAAGATGCCTATACCTGTACCTCCTGAAATTACGGAAGCATCTGTTATAAATGTTCGACTAGTTATCGACTGTTATAAATATTAGACTGTTCTCTCTTGAATGTTCATTACTCGGTTGCTTTCCCATTCTTCTCTTGTCGGGATGCGAATCTTTATCTTTTCTCCAAAATCATGTTTGGTGAGCATATAGTCCGTTTTCTGGTCTAGCAGATGCAGCAGTGGACTCGTGTTCACCATGATTTTCCCTATCACTGGCAATATCCTCGAGTGACTGTAGTTGGTCTGGTTCCACCGGATTCCCTTAATCTTAGGGCACCCTTAGAGGTCAGATCCTTCATGAGCCACTCAATTGATTGCATGTCCAGAATTACTTCTAGCGCAGCTTACGCTTTGTTGTTCCTTGCTCCAGTTATACCTAGAGCTGCTAATCGCTATACTTTTATGAGGTTTTTTCTATTAGTCTCTTTAAGTACCGCTTCCCACCATACTAGTGCTCCATAGGTGATGATTGGTCTAACTATAGCAGTGTACACCCAGTGTATAATGTACGGTTGCAGACCCTATCTTCTTCCATATTGCGATGATTGTGATGCCAGATGCCACCAATAAATAGCCAACTGTGCCCAATGAAAAAAGTTCCTATAAACATGGGTGTGAGAAGGCATTGTTTTGAAGTTACAAAATGTTAAAACTTTTAAAAAATAAGTTTTTCGTAAATTCTCTTAAATGTCATTATTTTTTTTTGAATTTGATGTAGTACTCATTCAGTGTTATAGATTTTAATAAAATTTGATCATAAATAAGATTAAATAAGTAATTTATTAATTTTATTTTTATTTCAATTTTATTAATTGTGATAAATAAAAATGTATTCTCATCAAGGAGATCGAAATCAACAAAATATCAAGATACAACTTTTAACCGGCATAAGCGACCTACACAATTTTGTTAACAAGAGAAAAAAAGTCAGTGGCGCACGTGTTTTTTTTTTAGATAGTGCACGTCCCTGGTGAATATGTCGACACTTAATATCAATTTAACCCCCTGTAGCTAAGAAACGAAGCAGAATCGGACCTATGTTGGTATGAAAAATAAATTTTATTTTTATATGAGGGATCTCCCCACGAGATATGGCACACGTTTTTTGAATCACCCTGTATAGGCTTTGCTAGACTTTTACTAGGAAAAAGTTGTTATTTCCCGGCAACTTTTCCACTATTTCTTTATCCAAAAACCTTAATCGGCGTGATTATGAACATTTATAATAGATCTTGTCATTTATAAAAATGTAAAGAAATTTTTGTGTGTCTCAGGGTATCCTATATTATAGAATATGTACTTATATCCATTTATGTTTCTTTGTGTAGATACAGCGGTTGAAGAAGACGATCAACAAATATTTTTTTTTATCTCATTGTACTTTCTCGTCTTTTCGGTGTTTTATTTGTCGACTATGCCGTCGCAATGCATTTGTGTTTGTGAGCTTTCCCTGTCTCAAGTGGGCCCATTACAAATATATGTGTATATACACAGGAAAAGGTTTTTAGCGTTAGGCGCTACTGTTTTCTAAACTTTTACATCTGCTTCTGTGAAAACAGTCTTTTTAATGATTAAATTTTATAATTAGGAATATTTTTATCGATTTTTCGTAAACTTACTGTAGGTTTATGTAAAAATAATAATGGATCTACAAAAATGTTATATATTTCGAAGTGTTCTGCAATTTGTGCTGTTACGAATTCTGTGTACATTCTTATACCATACGAACGAAAAAAAAACGGCGTCAAAAACTGCTGGAGAATGACAGTCGATGATAATTTTGGCAAGGTCAAGCCGTAGATGTTATTTGCTTTGCCAGTACTTTTCTTTATTTTTTAATTGTGCTTACTACCAGCTGGCATTAAGAAGTTTGTAATTTATTTTTATATTGAGTAAAAATGATTTTTAAATGGTATAGTTTAAAATTCGACAGTGTAAAACCTCCATTAGAACCTCTACTGTAAAAACCTCCATAAGAACAAGTCAAGAGTGTCACATCATGGATCACTGGGCTATCCCTTCCTAACAAATACAGGAGTCAGGAGTTACAAATACAGAATGTGTCTTAGCGCCTCTCATATTGAACATATTCATGGGAGCGCTCTCTATTATAATGGACAGCATACTTCAGGAAAGAGAAATGGGCATTGGCATTAGATACGACCGTGGTCTGTCCAACATTAAAAGACTCAGGGCAAAAACACGTATAAAATTGATCACAAAACTTCAATACGCTAAGGACTACGCTCTAGTTGCAAAAGCGTTACAGCAATTACAAGAAATACTGAACACATTTACCTGGGCATACAAGGCTTTGGGTCTTAAGCTGAATATCGATAAAACTAAAATCATGTTTAGTGCACATGATTCTAGTTTTTTTTTCGGAAAATCCACAATACTATAAAAATCGGAGAAGAACTATCGGAATATGTAGAGTGGAATTCAATTACCTCGGCAGTTTGGTATCGGAAAAGGCCAATATCGACTCTGAAATTCATCAAAGAAATAGCAGCTCCTCGAGAGCATTCTGGAAATTAAAAGACAGGGTTTTCTACAATCATGACTTGAGCACAGAAGCAAAACTTGCAGTGTACCGACCAATAATAATCCCAATAATAATATGTGAAAGCGAAACGTGGGTGTCGTACCGCCGGCACATGAACCCATTAACAACAGAAACACCTTAAACAACTGTTAAGAATCAAATGGTCCCACCATAGTCCAGTCATCTTAGGGGTTTCACCTCGGAATTCGAGATAACCGGCTGTAAACTCGTATAATCCTTTATTTTAACATCCTAAAACATGTCTCAAAACCTACATATGATAGCATGTGCGCGACTTGTAGATAACTGTGGTGAAAGGTCAAAAAATCGATTTTTTGTTCATTTTTTGCAAATATCTCGTTCCTTTTCACATTTATGCTATTTGTATTCATTATAAATATTGTAGAGGATAAAATTTTCTATAACTTTTGTTTCGAAAATTTTTTGTACCTCAAACCGTTTTTGAGATAGAGGGCGATGAGCGCGCTGTCTTTCATTATGTACGGTATCATTCAAGTTCAACCTGTAGTATTTACAAGAAAAGCATTATGGTTCAGACGTTGTTGTATTTGATGGATATTCAGACTATTCTAAAAATATAAAAGCCATGAAGCAGCTAAGGAGAACTGCTGCACTTTCTAAAACATACGAAGTTTGTTTTGACGAAACGATGGTTGTACTTGTTACCCAAGAAAAATTCCTATCTAATCGAAATAATAAAGAAAAGCTTATTAATATGCTGATTGAAAAATTAAAAGCTGTTGATATCAAAACAGAACAGGCCACAAATGATGCAGATGTTCTAATTATTGAAACCGCTATGAAGAATCGAAACATGGAAACACTGCAGTAGTAATAGAAGATATAGATTTGCTTGTCATCTTAATTGGGCGTTCTCTATCTCATCGAGAAGAACTTTTCTTAAAAAAGTTTGAAAAGGAAATGTAAAAACTGAAATATACTCTTCCAAAAGTTTTGATAAATATCTTCGTTTGAAAAAACATATTTTGTTTTTGCACGCAATGAGTGGCTGTGACACGACTTCTGCGCTCTTCAAAAAAGGAAAAAAACTTTTGTAAGAACACTTGAAAAAGTTCCGGACTTGGATCAACTTGCTGCAGCATTTCAAGACGAAAAATGTCCGGTTCAAAGGTTATTTGAGAATGGAGTGCGAACTTTGTTAGCAATCTATAATGTTCCAAAATCTGAGAACAGCATCGACCATCTTCGTTATACACAATTCATCAAATCAACCAAACTGAATAAATCTGTGCAATTATCAAATCTTCCACCAACAAGTGCAGCAGCTAACCAACATTACAATCGTGTTTACTACCAAGTTCAGACTTGGTTAGGGCATTATTTAGGACCCCAGGACTGGGGTTGGATTATGCGTAATGGATTCCTGGAACCTACTACTACTATTCTACCTCCATCTCCAGAAAATTTGCTGAACACAATATTCTGCAACTGCAAGAATGGTTGTGGTTCGCGATGTGGATGCAGGAAATCAGGGTTGCCGTGCTCCTTAGCTTGTGGCCAGTGTAATGGGCAAGCTTGTCTCAATGTTTCACCCTATCAGAGTGATGTCAATGAAGATGGTACATTTGACCCCGAAATGCTAGAAGACTTGGAGACAAATGTCGTTGAAGATGAAAATGAAGAAGAATTTGAAATTCCACAACGACCAGACGACGATGATTAAGAAGAAGAAGAAAACTAAAAATAAGAACATGGAGTTCTTTTTATTTATATTCCATTTCTTTAATTTCAACCATGAGAAATGTATGATATCGTATTTTTTAAAATAGACATACAAATTATACAAAATATACAATATTTATAATAAATACAAAATAGCGTAAATGTGAAAGGGAACGAGATATTTGCAAAAAATGGGCAAAAAATCGATTTTTTGACCTTTGACCTCAGTTATCTACAAGTCGCGCACACGCTATCATATGTAGGTTTTGAGACATATTTTAGGATGTTAAAATAAAGATTTATACGAGTTTACAGCCGGTTATCTTGAATTCCGAGATTTCTACCCTATTTCGACTAAGATGACTGGACTACCATGTCTCAAACGTATCGGTCCATGAAAAAGCTAGCTGCGAGAGCGCTGACGTCATAATTACGAAATCCCTCTTAAGATAGGCTGGTCACATATGCACGATGCAAGAAAACCGTTTACCAAAATCGCTTCTTTACGGTGAGCTTGTAGATAGCAAGAGGAAACCGGGTGGAATTTAAAAGGTACAAGGATTTTTTCCACGAAAACCTAAAGAGGATACCAGTGGCGTATCCAGGGTTCATGCCTGGGGGGGTCAATAACTCAATATTATACCTAAATATATGTTTTTTTATATTAACAAGTAAGTACCTATCTAATTACAGCTAGGTATTATGGTAAATTATGGTAAATACTAGGTATAAATAAATAAAAAGTATTTTTCTTAGGAAAATGGTTTAATAAGTAACATTACATCACAAAACAACAAAAAGTAATCATTAACACAAAAATTAACCAAAAATTAAAGAAACAAATAACAAAAAAAGAGTAAACAAACAAAAGGCCAAGTGAATAAAGAAAAAGCACAAATACAAATAAAATTAAATAACAATATCCAGATTTTTGCCTTTTGTCTGCATTTCATTAAGTACATCTTCTGTACTAACAGATATTTCTGGATACATATACAAAAGACAAGCCATTTAGCCTGTCCTCATTTACGGTGTTACGTAGGTAGGACTTTAACAATATTAAGGTTAAAAATGTCTATTTAGGTGTTGCCGTACTAACGGGTAAAGTGCAAACATTTTTTAATAAAATAAATATGTTAGGAAATAGTTCTTGGTCACGTATTACCAGGGCATCGAGTGCGGAACTTGGGTAGTCTTCTGGTGCATAGTCTTCAAATAATATTCTATGCTAGAGCTTAAATTCAGCCGAAACTACAGAAAATGAAGAGTTTTCTAAGTCGTTTTTATAAAAATCTAGCATGTATTTTAGATTCGATACTTCATTATCGGATTTTTTTATTTAAGGAAGGAATAAGAGAGCTAAATGACCGTAGTATCTCTTTGTGTTTAACAAATCGTTCTTCCAAATGTAATACTACGTAATGTAAAAAAGGAATAAAGATTGATAACCTGTAATAATCTTGAGCAGTTTCAGTTTTAAAATTCGGCCTGTTTTTTTATCTACTAGTTATTCGGTTTTTTTATTTCCTGTCCAAACAATTCGTTCATGTTTCTGTTTATCTCTATAAAAATATCTGCGAAGCTGGTATTTAAATTATTATTTAACATATAAATTGGACCGGCGCGCGTCGTGTCTGGAGGGGGCAATTGCCCCCTTTGCCCCCCCCTGGATACGCCACTGCGCTTCATATGAGTGAACAAAACAATGTTTTTTATTGGTTTATAAATACTTACGTTGTATATTTTTTTCGAAACCATCCAGAACAAGCTCGGTAAGATTGCCTTTGGTGGCTAAGGGCGTTTTTTGTTTGACTGCAGCTACTATAGTGACGTTATGTCCGGCATCAGCTAGACCCTTCATCAGTTTATAGTCCAGGATATAGTGGCTACTGACACCCATGGGAAATACACCCAAAATATTGGCACTTTCGGCATAGTTAAAAATTAATATTATCACTGTTATCGATTTAAAAAACATATTTAATGAATTTAACTGTATTTATAGATACGTATCATTCAATCTTTGAGCGAAACTTCGTACAAAGTATAATTGTTTCCTTTCAGCCTTCCCAATACCCACCAATTTTTCGATATAATCAATGTCACCGATCGTCATTTCCAAGCCTACTTGGCGCCGTTTTTCCTCGATCATACGGTATTATCTAACAACATCTGTAAAACTGAACAAGCCAAAGTCTATACTACGCTAATCTAAAAAACGAAACGTCTATGTATGTACGTTCCAGCATTGTTTGTACAGATTTTCACGCCGTCTCAGCAAGACATAATTAATCTATTTGATTTGTCTTCCACTCTAACGCGATTGGATTTGTTTAGCGATCGCTTCCATTAGCAATTAGGTCCATCTGCATCAGCAGCAGCCATTCTCGCCATTCTTCTTCGTGAGACAAAACGCGCACTTTTCGCACTTAAATCGAACGGAACTGTGATGGCGGGATCTAAACGTGTTTGGCCAACACCGTCTTAACAGAAGGCCAAACCGCTCTCTGACGTAAAAGTCATTCCTTTTAGAATAACAGCGCGCTTTGACTTCTAAGGCTCAATTTTAAACATTCTAGTTAATCTTAGAGTTAAATCAGTTTTATGAAGTTCTAATTGGGTATTTTTGTGCGCCACTGCATTTTTTTTTCTTTTGTTAGCATAATTGAGTAGGCCGTTTAATACCGATTAAGAAACGGTTTCTTCTTGATATTTTGTCGATTTTGATACCCTTGATGAAATAAACGCAATTATACAGGGTCGACAATAGTGTGTCGGGCATCTGTAGCTCCTGGAATAAAAAACTTCGGCATTTTGTTTGCAAGTGCAAAACAAAAGTATGTAATAGGATGTATTTCAGGAAAATAATTTAACTTTTATAGAATGTCTCAAAAAAAGTGTGAGTGGATCGGGATGTTTTCTTTAAACGGAACACCCTTTATATTATTGCATTTTTGGCTTCCTTTCAGATCACTTTACATAATCCTATGATATGAATAAATATATTTCGATAGTTTCACAGATATTATTAAATAAATAATAAATATTTTTCAGCCTTACTTAAAAAAATTATTAAAAAGATAACGAACTGTCTTGAAATCAAAACTATATTAGGTATTTACTTTAGATAGTTTGTACTTATTTTGCTATGAATAGGGTAAGCGTAAATCATACACGGTGTCAAAATTCTATGCCAAACTTTCTAAAATGTAAAATAATTTTTCTTCGTTTTTTTTTAATGGAACACCGTATATATTATTTTTTCAATAGGTGGAGAATTAAAAAATGAACATTTTTTGTATTTAGAGTATTTCAAAATGTTTAACGGTTTCGCAGATATTGGCGGTTTTATATTTCATATGGCATTTTGCACAGTATAAATTTCTATAAAAGCCACCCAATGATTTTTCTCTTGTACTTATTTTGCCATTGAAAGAGCCATATGAAATAATACTGCGTACTGCGTGTATCTGCGAAACCATTAAAATTTTGGAAATACTTTAAATCAGGGTTGCATCATTTAAATCATGATTTAAATGAAGTGATTTTTTTAATTTTAATCATGTGATTTAAATCAAAAAATCAACTTTTTTAAAACTTTACAACAAATCGAAAAATAACTGTAAAAGTTATAAAAATGTGTCCTAGAAAACTATAAAAAATATTTCTATAACATATATATCCTATATCTATTCGTTAAATAAAATGTTACACTTACTATTGTAACGTTTAAATACGTTTAATAAATCGAAAAAAATTGTAAATGTTATAAAACTATATAAAAAATGATTTGTATAACACATCAATTAAAATGTTGGACCGATTTTTGAAGTAATTTCGTGTGAATCCATTAGACTTCTAAAGGACAGGGATTTATTTTGAAATTTATGTACAAGTGACAAAAAAATGCTGTTCGGATACATTTCATTCGCAACCTCTAGTGCAGAAAAAGGTTCTTTTGATGTTAGACTATATCTTCAAATCGTTGTCAGAAAATATGCTGGTTTTTATCTTTTTATTTTACACTTAGACAATAGATAATATACATAATCAAGGATAATACTAATTTCATTCTCGACTTAAGACTATTTCCGAACAATAGTGTATTGTGTAAGGAGTAAAAATTATACTTTTTTTGACGATGTTATACGTTTGACGGACTAGCGTAAACAGGGAGGCACAAAAGTACATTTTTACTCCTAGCAGAATACTATATTTTTACAAATTAAACATTACAAATAATTTTTTAATCAATTCCAAACGTTGCAAATAATATAAAAAGTAATGCCTTGTAAGTAATCGAGTAACAATTTGTTCACTCGTTGAAATTGACGCTTAATATGAGTTTAATAATATATTTTTGTACTTTTGTGCTTAGGCGAAAAAGTGCTTTACTTTTATGCCTAGGCGTTGAAATTACAAAAATTAATACACTTGTGGCATTTCAAAAAAAATCCTTTTGATCTGAAGCGACCGATTTTTTTTGCAGAATATATTGGTGACCGATGTCTGGGAAAATTACACGCGCCGTAGAATTGTTAATGTTGTCAGTAGATATTGGGCAGAGTTATGAAGATTTAGCCATTTAGGATAGGAATTTAATTGGAATTAAGTCTTAATTATTTGGAAATCCGATTTAAATAATGTTTTCTATTAAAATCAAAAAAAATCTGATTTAAATAAAAAAAATCTGATTTTTTATATTTTTTTTAAAAAATCATGATTTTTTCCAACCCTGCTTTAAATACAAAAAATGTTAATTTTTTAACTCTCCATTTAATAAGAAAATAATATACAGGGTGTTCCATTTAAAAAAAAACAAAGAAAAATTATTTTATATTTTAGAAAGTTCAGCGTAGAATTTTGAACACACCGTATGATTTAAGATTACGATATTTATACCAAAATAAGTATAGGACTATCTAAGGTAAATACCTAATATAGTTTTGATCTCAGGACTCAGTTTTGATTTCAGAACAGTTCTTGTATTTGTAATAATTTTTTGAAGGAAGGTTGAAAAATATATATATTTTTTATTTATTTATTAATATCTCTGAAGTTATCGAAATATATTTACTCATATCTTACGATTATGTAAAGTGATCCGAAAAGAACCCAAAAATGAAATAATATATCCATATTGTTCCATTTTAAAAAAATCATCCCGATCCACTCACACTATTTTGAGCCACCCTATAGAAGTTAAAATACTTTCCGGAACTAGATCTTCGTACAAGTTATTTATTCTAGGAGCTATAGATGCCCGACGCACTATTGCCGAACGCTGTATTAATTTCAATTAATAAAGTTAAAATAAAACAAATAATAAACTAAATATTATATTATATGGTGCCTCATCTTGCTGGAGAAATATGTTTTCGAGTTCCATTAGGGCAGATCATCAATAAAGTAATCTAAGCCTACTAGCACAAATTAACTACAACAGATGCGAAAGAACACCGAATTACGCGTTCAGGTTTCTGTGACCTTCAGGAAGAGTTCATAGACAATCCGCCTCAATGTATAGTTTGGGTTATTATTTGTTTGGGTGAAAATAATCTGCACCAATATGTTATCGAGGCATACAAAAAGGTCCACAGACTTCGAGACATACGAAAAATCAAGTCCATTTAGCGTGTGTCGCAATTTTCACACCTTAAAAAATTAGTTTTTTTTATAGCTATAGCAACTGCAGCGACTATGAAAAAAGCTGTGTGATTTTCATAGAAAATAAGGGCACCTGTAATTCATTTGAGAATGTTATAAATCGCTAAAAGAGGTTTCAAATCTCTTGGATTTCTATTAATATTAAATAAATTTTATTAAAAATTGAACTAAAATTGTTAGTATCATTAAAAACAATTCAAATTCAAAAATTGTATCAGTCAAATTCCCTCATTTAAGGTGAATATTAAAGTAAATATAAATACAGCTCATTCTAAGCTCTACTTATCTTTAAGAAAAATTTAAATCATTGTTGCAATTGGGCCTTAATGCCATTTCGAATGAACAATAGTATTAATAATGTACATTATAATAATAATAAATTTTATATCATAGTGTGTATTAAAACTACTAAAACACTTTTAAATTGGTATTATATTAACAACTTTTGTTTTTTAATCCAAAAAAAAGTTACCAATTTTCTCAATCAAAATATTTGTGGTCCTGAAAAGGACCTTCGTTTTCCCATGTTCGTCAAGGTAGGTAATGGGTAAACGGTAAAAAAACAGGATAATGAAATTTAAAAAATTACAAAAATTGTTCAAAAGTGCCTCCCTCTTGCATTAAACAATAACCCAAACGATCATAAAATCCCCTCCTCACATTGGATAACATATCAGGGGTGACAGTGTCAAAGGCATTAAATATTTTCTGCCTTAACTGCTCCAAGTTTTGAATTTCTTCATGGCCGTAAATTTTAGATTTTATGTACCCCCATAAAAAGAAATCATTCACCGAGAAGTCAGGTGAAATTAAACGTCAGTCTAAACAAAACTGTCATTTTTGAAAACTTGTCAAAATTTGGACACACGCTAAATGGACTTGATTTTCCTATGTCTCGAAGTCTGTGGACTTTTCTGTATAATCTCACAGTAATTTAATAGATTGCTCGTCATATTATATCAGCTCGTAGGAGATTAGGAAAAAAAAAGATATTTATAGTATAAAAAATTAATTTATTTAACAAAATTTAATTAAAGATGTGACAAAATAGTTACATTTCTATTGGTTCTATCGGACTTTTTTCGACTATATAAATCTTTATTTTTTGTAAACTTTAATGCATAAAATATTTTCAATCTAATAAATAATTTAATGATGTAAATAAGAGGAAATTTCTCACATGGGTGGTCAAATTCTATAGTTTTCATTATATCAAACAGCCTCTGAATGTTTTCTTCAGTGCAAAACTCATCAAAATTTAATATAAATAATTTTTCCAGCCAGAGTAAATAAAATGAACAAATTTTTCCACTTTCATGATCAAAGGCTTTTAAATGGGTAAATAATTTCGAGTTATCGAGAGATTCGGATTCTTTTGCAAATTTTAGACAAATATCACATTGATGTATTTGAAGACCCTTTTTAATGATGTAGTCAAACATAATTAAAGGCATTTTGAGTTGAAAACATTTCTCAGAGGCTGTTTGATATAATGAAAACTATAAAATTTGACCACCTATGTGAGAAATTTCCTTTTATTTACATCATTAAATGATTTATTAGATTGAAAATATTTGATGTATTAAAGTTTACAAATAAAGATTTATATAGTCGATAAAAGTCCGATAGAACCAATAGAAAGGTAACTATTTTGTCACATTTTTAATTAAATTTTGTTAAATTAATTTTTTATACTATAAATATCTTTTTTTCCTTATAAATAAACACATTTGCATCCCATTTTAAATAAGATATACAAATTACCAAAACTTAGAAATAACAGTTCAAAAGTTCAACAAAAATCCTGCACGCGTTTTTAAAAAGAAACATATAACCACGCACTATGTCATTCCAGCAAGCGAATACGACACAGCATAGGTTTCTGGACTAAACGACTGGTGTATTTACACCACTCAATAGGCGTGTCGGGTTTGACGAGCGGTTTCCGATGCAGTCGCTTTCTTTCGCATCTGTTATAGGTAATTTGTGCTACTAGTTAAAACTTGGGATTTTTTAAAAATTCTGTATTTTGCACGGGACTATAACAAAATATCAAGTGTGCTATATTTTTGGAAAGGTAATTTTAAGTTATTTTCAGTTAATTAAATATATACAGGGTGTCCCAAATAAGAAATCAATTTTTTCTGTTGATAACTCTTAAATTGTTAATTTTAAAAACTTATAGGTAAACCATTAAATTCTACGTAAAAAGGTGATTTGGAAATGTTTTCATAAAATACAAAATTTTCCATAAAAAAAAAGTTACAGCAATTTGTTAAAAATTCTCATTTTTGAAAAACACCCAGTAAGTCCGAAACGATAACAGATATCGATTACGGTTTTCACTATCATGTTTTTGATAAAAATTGAGCTCCAGACTCCAATATTAGTTTTTGTTTATCTCCTATAGAAAAGGGTGTTTTCCTTTAAAAGTGTCCAATTTGACTCACCCTGTACATACGGGTGTTTTTCAAAAGTGGCTGACCCTTATAATTTTTATTTTTTCAGACAAAAAACGAGAGTCGTAAATCAGGATTTATTGACGTATTCAATTATTTTCGGCCACTTCCAATGTTACCCTGTAGGTACCCTCGCAAATTTTTTACATTTTACATTTTGATGGAAAATACCATTCTGATTAGAATGACATATCATATGTCAAATTTTGACATTTTGCTTAAAAGCAGTGTTTTAAATTTCAATCTAGAGTGCAATAGTGGTGTCCCTAACAAAATCTAAATTGAAATACCAAGTGTGTAGTTAGAGCTGCAACATGTCAGTTTTAAAAAGACTTAAGTCTTAAGTCAATTCTAAAATCAAAATGATTTAAGTCTTAAGTCAGTTTCAATATAAAGTTCCAATGACTTAAGTTTTAAGTCTTTGACTTAAGTCATTTCCTTTCAAGTCAAGTCATTTTTGTAAAGACTTAAATCTCATAAAAGATTTAAGTTTTTTGTAAGATGAAAAAGATTTGAATCTTTTTTTACTGACTTAAATCTTTTCTAAAAAGATCTTTTCTAAAAAAAGATTTGAATCTTTTTTTACTGACTTAAATCTTTTCTAAAAAGACTTAAATCTCATAAAAAACTTAAATCTTCTGAAAGATTTAAGTCTTTGGTCAGATTTAAGTCATTAAAAAAAGATTTAAATCTTAATTTTTTTTTATTTCGGAATAAAGACTTAAGTCACAAGTCATTTTGAAAATTACTTAAACTTTAAGTCTTAAGTCAGTTTTCGAAATATTACTTAAAATCAAATGATTTAAGTCATTAAAATGATTTAAGTAAAAAAAAAAGACTTAAGTTTTCTGTGAGCTTGTAGCTCTGTGTGTAGTACAAATTATTCGAAAATATGCTAATGAGCCACCTTCGTTTCATTTGAAAAAATTCGGTTATGATTAAAAACACGATTTGGGAATCTTTTAACCGGTTAGGAAAAGCTAGGAAAACAGACGATCAAAATTTAGTCATTTTAACACAGCCATGAAGGGCACTCTAAACTGCACTTTAAAATACTATCTTTTTAAGCGGAAATATCAAAATTTGACATATGATGTCATTGTGTTGAATGAACATGAATTTTATTTTCCATGAGATAAAGTAAAAAAAAATACCGAAGGTGTCATTTAAAAATCAAAAATGGTAGGCTTTTCCGGTGAAACAAGAAAATGACCGAAACTAATTGAATACTTCAATCAATCCTGATTTATCGCATATACTTACATACCAAAACTTTTTTTTATCTGCAAAAATATAAAAATTATAGTGAGTCATTAGAGTGAGTGACTTTTGAAAAACACCCGGTATACTCGTAGCGCAGAGATGGCGCAGAGTTCCTTACAACTAACTATAAAGTTAACGGGTTATTTATTGAAGAAGCATCAAGGATTTTATCAATTTATTGGCGTAAAAATGCGCTTCAGCTAGACTTCAAAACCTCTATATCTACATTATTTTAATTTTTTTTAATAAACGTCAGTAAAACTGACGGTATATTGTTTCATAATCATATACCTACCTAGGTATATTGTTTGAACAATCGAAAGTCATTATTGATGAAGTGTTTGGTGGAGGTCTTTATTTTTCGGTAGTTCTTAGATAAATAAACCTAACCCAAATTTCAGTGTAAACAGTTAAGAAATGGTGGCATTAAAAATAAATAGTTTTGTATTTGTTTTAAGACTGTAGAAGGTTTCCGTGTAGGTAAGCTGGAGTCAAAATATTTTCTAATTTCTTACTCTTCTTTACGACCTAATCTTGAAAAAAGGAACAATCCGTTTTTGAAGAATTGACAAACGTCATTGACGTATTTTTTTTTTAATTAATTCTCTAGACGAATTAAACTGTAATAAGCAAACGCATTGTTTACATTTTGCCTGTGATATACAGGGTGGTGACAATTTCGATGCTCAACATTGGCATCTCAGAAACTACGAGAGATACGAATTCGGTTAAATGGGACAAAAGTTGCGTAATTAGAAATTTGACAAACACCTATGAAGAAAACCCCGGTATCTTGATTAGTTTCGGATTTATGTCAAAAAAATGAAAATAATACGTTTATATTAAATGACAATCTTCAGAACTATCTATTGGAACGTAATTTGGTAGTTTTATATTTTTGACATCGGCTAATTAGATGCCGTTTTCAGAAAATTTTTAAGCCTTCTAGATTTCGCACAACAGTCAAGTTTTTGTTTTCTTATGGCCGCCATTTTGAATTTTTATACTGTTAGATAGAGCGATAGAGCGAAAAAAAATCTATACGGTGGTATCTAATTTTTATTCATTATTACGTAAATTCACTAAAAAAATAGATTTTTTCAAAATTCACCGAAGATCAAGTCTGCCTTGGAAATCCAATTGACACTTTATATGTCAGCAAGTTATTTTTTGTTTATTTTATTAAGTGTCAAATCTGGATGCACAAAAATGGTATAGTAGAGTGTAGAGTTCAATACAGATCAATACAGAACCTAAAATTTTATTGTCAAGAATGCCAGCCCTGACGTTCAAAGAATAAATGAGGATTTTCTTTTGCATAATACTTAATGTGATTTTTTTTTCTGTTAAATGTACCAGAATTTGTAAATAAAGATTCATCCGTCCATAATGTTTCTCTAGAAAAAGGGGGCTCTTGAACACTTTCCCGGAACCATTTGCAAAACTGTAATTTTTTCTCGTGTATGTGAAAAAATGTAAATTTGGTATACATTTATATTTAAAGTTGTGATATTTATGTTTTTTGATAATTTCCCTACATAAGAATCACTTATACAACACTCGCGAGGTATTTTATACTTTACTACTAGAAGTTTCCGGATTTATTTCAATCTCAGCTGGCACATTAAAATTATTAAGTTTTTTAAAATATTGCCCTCTTGTTTCTTAAAGCTACCAGCAACTGCTAAATTTCTTGAAATCCTTGCGAAAATAGTATGATGAGGCTGCGTCCTTTCAGGCTACAATATTCTATAACTCGCACATGCCATATCGGAATTTCTATTATTTTTAAGTAAACATCATACATATCTCGTGTTTCTACACTTGTGAACATATTGTTGAATGTTAATACATTTTACACTATTTACTATAAATTTTTGTATTCAGATTTGACACTTAATAGAGTAAACAAAAATTAACTTGCTGTCATTAATCTTTTGAGCGAATTTTTAAAAAATCTCCTTTTTTTAGTGAAT
Source organism: Sitophilus oryzae (assembly GCF_002938485.1). Taxonomy (NCBI): domain Eukaryota; kingdom Metazoa; phylum Arthropoda; class Insecta; order Coleoptera; family Curculionidae; genus Sitophilus; species Sitophilus oryzae. Next base: position 10,689,745 of record NW_022145945.1, read on the forward strand.
TTACATAATAATGAATAAAAATTAGATACCACCGTATAGATTATTTTATGTTCTATCTAACAGTATAAAAATACAAAATGGCGGCCATAAGAAAACAAAAACTTGACTGCTGTTGTGCGAAATCTAGAAGGCTTAGAAAGTTTCTGAAAACGGCATTTAATTGGCCGAGGTCAAAAATATAAAACTACCAACTTACGTTTCAATAGATACAATAGTTCTGAAGATATTGTCATTTAATATAAACGTATTATTTTCATGTTTTTGACATAAATCCTAAACTAATCAAGATACCGGGGTTTTCTTCATAGGTGTTTGTCAAACATCTAATTACGCAACTTTTATCCCATTTAACCGAGTTCATATCTCTCGTAGTTTCTGAGATGCCAATGTTGAGCATCGAAATTGTCACCACCCTATATATGTTGGGTCAAAACAAATCAGTGTACATGATTATACAGTGAAACTTCACTAGAACGATTATTGTTAGTTCCCAGTAGTTAGTATGCAGAAAAAAAAATCGTGGGTGTTTATGTCCTACCGTAGTAGTACGACATAAACCATAAACCTGTAGTAGTACGACATAATCGGTGTGCATCGGGCAAAAAAATACCCCAAGTTTCTGTTCGTTCTTCTGTATGTGTCTAGTGTTGGCGATTGGAATCACCATGAATTTTTGTAGGCATATGCGGATTAATATATGTTTTGGTGCCTGAAGAAGCGACAATAAAGTCGCGAAACGTCGCAAAAACATAATTGAAGGGGTGGCTGCAATAACCAGGCATGCACCACTTTTTTACGAAAAGTATATTTTAACTTAGTTACCCTTTAAAAATAGGTCGATCGTACCCTGCAGTTATCAGGCCACGCTGTGGAACAGTACCTATATGGCAACGTTACTGGAGCTACCTTGCTTTCTGTTTGTAACATAAACCGGATAGCTATTAGAGCTGTTGTGAAATGTTGTTCTAAAATTTCTTAAAATGGAGCTGCCTGGTTATTGCAGCCACCCCTTCAATTGTTTCCTTTCGAGCCAATCCCAAAGACCCACTGCTTCACTAGAACTTCTTTAACTCGTATATTTTTTGGAAGTAATTTGGTTTTTACAATTTGACCATGAATTTTTATCTCTAAGTATAAAGGTACATTCAGGCTGAGAGCATCGAGCGTCGCGTCGCGTTTGCGCCGCGTCCGCCCCATTGATCTCGAACCCCGACGCTCAGCGGACGCTAGCGTACCGCCAAACGCGACGCTGTCTACCTGGACGATCTAATTTAAATTAAGTGAATTGATTCCGTTTCGACACGCGGGCGCGACGCTCGACGCTCTTGGCCTGAGTGTACCTTAATTCGAATTTCTTTATCTCTAGAAATCCGAATATTTTTATAACTTAAACTGAAATTTAGGAGGCAACCAAGCTTGCTCGAATTTTTTTGAAGAATTTACTAGAAATAGTTTTTTGGGTTACATAGAGGTACGGGAGTTATGACGTCAGTTAAAAACTTGTTATATAATAGTCTCCGTGCAGGTACCACAGCTTACAGAATAACATAGCTTTGACACTCGCCAATTTTTCCCACGCTCGAATTTAAAAGGCCCCACACCGACGATGCGCTAACTGAATTAAGCGACCGACAGTCAGCCTCATTCAGTCGATGCATAGCCTCCACCGGTGGCGCGTAGGGCCGTATTACGAAAGATTTTAATTCGATTTTTTTTCTTATATTTAACCATAGGTATTTGTGCTTTTATTTCAATTATATTTTTATTGATGGAATGGGAAAAGGTTTTCCGGGCGTGCGGCTGCTGGTTGCACAAATAATATGGAAATAATTCAAAATATAGTCTGTTTAATTTTCAATTCAATTCAAAATTAATGTTCAATTCAAAAGTATATTCACACTTTAGTGCTTTTCAAAACGATGAAGACTACTTATTTGGAGGCTTGCTAATGCCAAGTGACCATTTTTTTATTTAGTTTCCTCATTGGAGGCTAGTTTTATAAGCTTTTATTTAACTTGCTTTGTATGTAACTATCTATGTATGTATGTATGTTTGTTCGGGGCAAATCTTGTAAGCTAAATTAAAACCACTTCCTTTTATTGTAGGAGATTGAAATTTGGCATGTAGGTTCAGTCCCGATGACAATACATTTTTTTGCAAGGCATGACCCGAATTTTTGACAGCTGTCAAAATGGCGGCATTTTTGAGGTTTTTGATTTTTTAAAATTCTATTTATGAATGGATCGGGCTGAAATTATATATATATATACAGGTTGTTAACTCGACAGTTACTTATAGCCAAACAGAATGGCAATACTGCCTATTGAGAACGTATGCATTATTGATTTTTCTGCCGACTCGTCCCGTCGCGTCGTCTATCGACGAGCGGACCGAGGTTGTTTCAACCATAAAACTCTTGCCGCGAGTAATGAACAATTTAACAACCTGTATAGGTATATTGTGGGTATATACATATGAAAAAAAATATATGGGCGGCCATCTTGAAAAAATGACAGTTTAATGACAAGTCAAAATTTCAAAGTCAACCGATTTTCATAAAAATTGATATATAGGATGGCCATGGGCTAAAATGAAAGAAAAAAATTTGAGCTGTCAAATTTGACAGCTGTCAAAAAAATTTCAAAGTTGTCCGATTTTGATAAAAATTGATATATAGGACGGCCATGGGCGAAAATGAAGAAAAAATGTTGAGCTGTCAAATTTGACAGTTGTCAAAAAAAATTTCAAAGTTGTCCGATTTTGATAAAAATCGATGATGGCCGTGGGCTAAAATGAAAAAAAAAATGTTGAGCTGTCAAATGTGACAGCTGTCAAATAATTTCAAATTTGTCCGATTTTGATAAAAATCGATATATTGGATGCCCCCTACCCCATAGTCGGTTTTCATTTTATTTGTCTCACATTTGAACTGTCAAATTTGACAGCTGTCGTTTTTTTAAGTTCTCCTTTTTTAATGAAAATCGATATACATATTATTAGGATACCCATAGAAAGTTATTTAAGAAAAAAATTGAGTTTAAGTGTGTGGCACTGAGAAACCAGCATAACTAAAAAGTAGAAAATAAATTTTATAAAAAAACCTTTTTTAAAAACAAGCTTTTATTTAAATACACTAAAAAGAATAAAATAAACTCTTTTTCTTTAAGACTTTTATTATGAACTTAGAACGTCATTACACAATTTTAATATTAGATATATAAAAGCTTGTCGTGAGATTTCTCTACATCGATAAACAAGTAAATTAACTAAAACCTGTGTCTACCCTGTCTCATTTTCAAAGTTTGTGTTTTGATAGACCACTAGACCAGGAATTACAAGATAAAGTTGTCGTACCAGATTTTTATGAGTGCAACTGTACACTCAAATTTCGCGACAAGCTTTTATATAATATTAAAATTGTGTAATGACGTTATAAGTTCATAATAAAAGTTTTAAAGAAAAAGTTTATTTTATTCTTTTTAGTGTTTTTAAATAAAAACTTGTTTTTAAAAAAGTTTGTAGAAGTAGAACTTTTGTAGAAGTAGAAGAACGTGTATAGAGTTTCATTAACACTCACATTAATATACAGGGTGTCCCAGAAATAAGTGCAAGTATTTTAACTGCAAGTGTATTTCAGCCTCAGAAACACGCCTATGAGGTATTTTTTGCGAAAATTTTTTTTGGAAAATTTGGATTTTTTTTTAGTTTTAAGTTAAAAAACATAATTTCTTGATAATATGGCAACATAGGTAGTAGCTTAAATTTACATAAAAGAAAATCCAGAAAAGATCCTGTGGTTCTCAAAATTTTAGCAAAAAATCATTTTTTTTTGGAAATATTCAAAGTAAAATAACTCGGTTATTTTGGACTTATTTGAAAAACGGTAAAGCGAAAAATTGTTTCTTTTGACCAGATCTGCCACTCCTAAAATACTTGTACTTATTTCTGGGACACCCTGTATATAAAAACTAAATTTCAGCTTTCAATATGCCGAACGATTTAATCAGTGCTTATTCAGGATCGTGTTTTTTCAATTGTATACATGTTTTATTTTTATCTGAAAAACTATAAGAGATGATAGTACAAGAATAAAATTATGTAAACTAGAAATCGTTTCCAAAAATATAATAATTTAGGCAGATGAAGCAGGTGTCTTTATGTGAAAATCCAAATTGTAAAAAAATTCTAAGAACGGTTCTCCTACCATGGTGGTGAATCCCCTGTATTAAACATATCTTTTATACCGTATGATCGAAAAAAACGGCGTCAAAGATAGCTGGGGAATGACAATAGATGATAATTTCGGCGAGGTAATCTCTAGTCATTTACTAAAAATTGACATAAAACTTGTCATAAATTCACACTCAGAAAGATTAAAAAAGAACAGAACGTTTCTAGGCACACAAATCTAACTACAGTAGTGCCCGGGGGTGGCGCACCCCCCCCCCCCCTTTACTGCTCGGCAGCCCCAGAAAAATATTGAATTATAACTCTTGGCTACGTATTAACTTTTATTTGCTTGTGATGTAGTACAAGTAACGTTTTCTAGTTTTGTTTAGTTGAAATTATTTTGCTGTGTTCAAAAAATATGTTAATTTTTATTTTCTTAGAAAATTTGTATGTATTTAAGTAATCTACAGGAACACGGTTTGATAACCAAGTCTATGAAATTTATTGATAAAGAAATTCGTGTAAACGTTTTATTCACAAAATGTGTTTTTAATATTATTCTTAATTTTTTAAAGAACAAAAGATCTACGGCTTGACCTCGCCAAAATTATTATCGATTATCATCCCCAGCCACCTTTGACGCTGCTTTTTTTCGATCGTATCCTTACACATAAAATAATGTCTATGTATACTAAGACACTCGATATGTTTTCATTGAGATTGCATTTGCCAATTAAATTCTTACACGAAAGATGAAGTTTTCTTGCAAAGTGACAGTGCAGCAAGTAAAAATAATGATTAGTACCGCAGAATCTCCCGAAAAGATTTACTGTCCGCCGGAGCCTTTAATATCTGACGGTAATTAATTTAGAGTCTGTTCTGTCATCGCTGCAAAAGCCTTCAATAAATTATTTCGCTTGGTTGAGAACGGTTATTGCCTGCCTGCGCGTGTGTGCGTACCGCTTTTTAATTAAAATGGCCGACTATTTTTATATGCGCAGACCTCGAAGTGACGTACTCCCATGCAAACACATGTTTTCGGAATTAATAGAGTCATAAATCTTTTCTCTAATACTTTAATCTAATCGACCAGATCTTGTAAGAAAATATCGCCAGATCATTATTCGTTTATTTCTTTATTTCTTTTGAAAAATACATGCTTAAAAAATAACGAGCTATCAAAAGGTGCTCGATTTGACGTTGTCACTTTACCAAAGTGTAATGTAAATTTTCAAAAATATTTATCTAGGTACCTATAAGTTGTTTATATTTAAAAAATGAAGAAAATTAATCACAAAGTCATTATTTGGAATATTTTAGTCAGTCCTCGTACAATAAGTTGTACAAATTGATTCGAAAATAGTTAATATGACCAGTAGCGGCGTGTAATTCTATAATTAGGGGTAGAATGTAGAAAATTTGAAAGGGAGGTTAATAGCCGCGACCTTAAAGATTTATTACGTCCCCTTTTTTTGAGTAATAACTCGTTATACAGATTATACAGTCTATAACTCATCATACATGGAGATCTTCCTGTTGTAGTATTGTTGTAGGGTTATCCTGTTGTAGGGTATTTCCCATCCTCCTCTGACAACAGATGTTCCTCCGAGGAGTGGACATCTACCTTCTACGAAGGTATACACTATACATCCTTCCACGGTTAGGGTTTAGCCATCCGTGCTCTTCTGTGCCCTAAGATTGAGACCTTTGATTGATTCTTCTATCTAGTCACGTATCCCTTTCACCTAGTCCCGCTATCGTAGGATCGTAGGTTTTTGATGAGATTGTCTCCTTTTGGGCCGCGCGGTTCACCTTCTGCCCATGTGACATGACCACTGACCACAGACAGTAGAGGGTGCCTGGTATGATGGACAGTGTAGTTCCATATTCGGCATTGTTATACATCTTGGTGCAATTCCCTAGCCACGACACTACAGCCAGGGACAAGACAACGAGATGCTCCTAAGTCCCAGCCAAAGTGCCAGGATTCCTCCTAGCACCTGACTAGGAGCTTCCCCAGTAACGACAAGATCTTGCTTCTTCTAGGGGAAGATAATTAATAAATTAGGGGGTGCAGAACCTTAAGGAGATTGACTTGAGCCGAGCGCTGTAATGTAATGTAGTTTGTTTTCAAGTTTTGTTTCTAGGCTATGACACAATCCGGATGTGGACGAGCTATATGACTAAATACGCTGCTTCATATGCGCAAATTGAGAGCACAGTAGTACATTAAAAATAAATACGATCAGCGCGTATGGTCCGGACGCATGATACACTTGTTTATTATATCATGGTCCAGACGGACGCTCCGTTCCCTATGAAACGGCACTTAGTCTCAAATAGGCAAATCATGCCAAGTTTTTTTTTTGTATAATACTTTTATAAAAAAAAACAGATGTATTTCATACTTCAAGCAGATATCTACATATCTCTATGTAAGACACTGTTGTTACTGTTATGTAAGACTGGTCTTTCAAGAATAATAAATCTTTTTTTGTAAAGCTATCAATGCTGTCATAAGAAAATAAATAAACTTTCCATTAAAGTCCTTACTTGAGACTAAGAATTAAGCTAAGCATATTGACTTTTCTAAGTAATGGATAATCATAACCAAAAAAGTTATGGAAAATTTTCTTACAATATTATATAAAGGGTCCAGTGGAAAAACTTGATAAGCGCCAATTTCTTAATTAGGATTTTACAGTATAGTAGGTCTAACCTTCCCTACAAAATGTATTAATTCTGCAGGGCAATAAGTTATTAAATGCTATGATATACCGGGTGCGTCCCAAAAGTAGCTCACCCCTATAACTTTTTTAGTTTTTCAGATAAAAAACGACATTTTGTATGTTAGTATACAGGGTGGTCCGAACTGTATTCCGGAAACTTCGGCAGCATATTCTGCAGCTTAAAATAAGTAAAAAAGTTAGTATAAATGTATGTCCTAAAATGCTGAGTTTCAGAGATACAGGGTGTATCAGTTCCATTTTTATTTCGATTTTTTCCAAATAATTTCTGAAGTAACGTCAATATTTGGATGAAAATTGGTGGCTGGGAGTTTTTTGACATGAGAAATTTGATTTTGATATCAGTATGACTCCTACTTGTAGAGGGCGCTACCTACATATGTTTTAACTGGTTTGAAGAGTAATAACTTTTCGTCCGTACCTGTATAAAACTACCGAGTAAAAGAATATAAATTTATGACGTTTTTAACGTAAAAATGTCTCTTGGTAAAAATCGCTACGAGTATTGTTTTTCGAGATATTTGGAATCGAAATGATCAATACCTGTCATCATTGACATAAATTAAACGTGTTGACTAAATAGTTATTAGACTGAGATCATAAATTTGAAAGTTTTTGTACCAAAAGTTCAGCAGAAACTGTTTTATCATCATTTTTTTGCAGAAAAATTTATGATTAATTTAAAAAATAAAAATTTCCAAAATTTATTATTTAACTCAAATAACTATCTACTCAACGTGTTTATTTTTCGTCAATAATGACATGTATTGACTATTTCCATTCTAAATATCTTGAGAACGGTTGCTCGTAGCGATTTTTACAAAGAGATATTTTTTGCGTAAAAAGTCGCAGGGATGTATATTTTTTCCCTCTGTAGTTTTATACAGGTACGGAAAAAAGTTATTACGCTTCAAAACAGTTAAAACATATGTATGTGGCGCCCTCTACCAGTAGGAGTCATATTGACATCAAAATCAAATTTCTCATGTCAAAAAACTTCTAGACACCAATTTTAATCCAAATATTGACATTACTTCAGAAATTATTTGGAAAAAATCGAAATAAAAATTAAACTTCTACACCCTGTATCTCGGAAACTAAGCATTTTAGGACATACATTTATACGAACTTTTTTTATTTATTTAGAGTTTAGTTATAGAGATAGGACAGCCTAATATAGAATATATGCCGAATATAGAATACAAAAACCTGATAACCGGCAGCCGTCCAGTGCTCTCCTGTAAAATTAGTAAAATGGCGCTTATCATGTATTTTTCCGGATTTTTTTCCGTTCTGTTTATTTCGTTTCCGTTCGTTTCGTTTCGGACATGTAAATAAATTTTCAGGAAGATAAAGAAAAAGCCAAAGATTAAGATTAGAAAAGCCAAAATTTTTCGTTAATGAATTCACATATGTAATTTGCTAAAATTTTTCGATCGACAAATTTGTTTTAGCATTAGGAGAATATCTAATCCTAAAAACACAGTTTAGCCAATTATTTCAACCATTGTTGATCGCTCCGACAATCAGGCAATCTCATTTGACATTTCTAAATATAAATTCAAAATTGCTATTTTAAAATGAAACCTCACATAGTCAAAAAGATAAAATATAGTGACTTATGTCCGGATTAAATTATACAAGGTGTATTTTTTTCTCTCGTTCTTGGCGTTCCTGGCAGTCTCCACGTTGTTTTAACTGCGGTTTCTTGATACACGATCTAACACGTGTTGACAATGTCCAAAGTCGTCGTCGTGGCTGTAGTGGCACCGGCCTAAAACCCGAAAAACAAACGACAAGCGACCGCAACAGTCGCCGCCAGCTTTGATCTGGTGAAACGTGATTTATGCCATGGCTTGGTGTAATTTTGTTTTTTATTTTCTGTTTTTTTTTTTGTTTTTTAAAATTTGTATGCCGACTTTTATACGCGAAGGAATTCGGTGGGACGATTTGCAAGATGGGAAAAAGCTAATTAGAAAAAGGAAGGCTTATGATGGATGCGTCTCTGCAAATTTCTAGGAATCGTCATTGATACGAAAATTTTAAAAAGAAAAAATATTTAAGGAGCGATCAGACAAAACTAAATAATAGTATATTGTTTTACTAGCGTGTACCAGCGACTTCATTCGCGTCGAATTAATCATTTGTAATGGTGATGATAAAGCAAAGCAAGAATTTCCATTAACATACAAACTTGATAAAATTTTCTCACATTTATATCAGCATGAGAAAAAACAATATGGCGATATTATTATATAACTTGGTAATATTTGAGGGGTAGTTTCATCTCGTTGGAATTTGACTTTCGAAAAATCTATTTGCCAAAAATAAGCTTTTTACGTCTTTTAAGCAGCATCGTGGTTAAGAAATTACCCAACTTTTTGGAACACCCTGTATGATTTTTTAAAAAATTTCAAAATATGTAGCCATAATTATTGTCCAAGCGTTTTCCTGAGAGACTAACCGTTTTTTAAATAACAAATATTGTAATATTTGAGGGGCGTTTTCACCCTCTTGGAATGTGAGATTCGAGAAACCCCTCCTTATCGAACCTCTACACCCCACAGTAACACCCTGTATGATTTTTTAAAAAATTTCAAAATATGTAAAAAACCAAATAAATTATGCTTGTCCAAGCGTTTTCCCGAAAGACTAACCGTTTTTTAAATAACAAATATTGTAATATTTGAGGAGCGTTTTCACCCTCTTGGAATTTGAGATTCGAGAAAACCCTCAGTCAATCCGTTTGCCAAAAATCAGCTTTAAACGTCAAGCAGTTTAAGGAGAATCGTGATTACTCAATGGTCATATTTTATGAAACACCCTGTATAAATTTATAAAAAATCTTAAAATATGTAAAACAACAAAATAAAATACACGTGTTTAAGAGTTTTTCCGAAAAACTCACCGGTTTTTAAATAAAAAATATTTTAATATTTGAGGGATAGTCTCACATTTTTTAGAATTCGAGTTTCCAAAAATCCCTTCTTATCGAACCTCTACACCCTAAAGTCAATAATAATAATACTTTAGATGGTCTAAACTTAACTTTACTGTATATATGGTAATCATAAATCATACAGGATGTTCAAAATTCTACGCCAAAATTTCTAAAATATAAAATAATTTTTCTTTGTTTTTTAAATGGAACGCCCTGTATATTATTTTTTTATTAGATGGAGAATTTAACAATGAACATTTTTTGTATTTAATGTATTTCAAAATGTTTAATGGTTTCGCAGACACACGCAGTATTATTTCATATGGCTCCCTGGCTCTCTCAACGGTAAAATACGAGAGAAAAATTATTGTGTGTGGCTTTGATAAAAAATTACTGTGGAAAATGCCATATGAAATATAAAACCGCAAATATCTGCGAAACTATTAAATATTTTGATTTTTTTCATTTCTTAATTCTCCATATCTATTGAAAAAATAATATGCAGGGTGTTCCATTTAAAAAAAAACGAAGAAAAATTATTTTATATTTTAGAAGGTTTGGCTTAGAATTTTGAACATCCTGTATGATTTACGATTACCATATTTATAGTAAAGTAAGTACATACCATCTAAACTAAATACCTATATATAGTTTTGATTTCAGGGCAGTTCTTGTATTTTTAATATCATTTTTTAAGAAAGGCTGAAAAATATAATTTTTTTATTTATTTATTAATATCTCTGAAACTATATAAACATATTTACTGATATCTTAGATTATATAAAGTGATCTGAAAGGGAGCCAAAAATGCAATAATATACAGGGTGTTACATTTTAAAAAAATCATCCCAATCGACTCACACCCTAGAAATTAAAATATTTCCCTGAAATACATCCTAGAACATACTTTAGGTTTGCACTTAAACAAAATTCCCAAGTGTTTTATTCTAGGAGCTACAGATGCCCGAAGCACTATTGCCGGACCCTGTATATGTATAACATCTTTATGACATCTTGGGCAAGGGGTTTTCGTTTTTTTGGTCGTTTTTCGGTAAAAAGATATTATGCCCGAAACAGTTCTTTATCCGCCTTTAATCAAACTTGATTCAGTAGCATAACATATTTTTTCCAAAGGTACTTCGGACACAAGCTATTTGACGTCTCTCTGTTTTGTTCTTAAAGAACTTTCAGCAAAGGGCTCTTTTAGCCTTTCCCTTTTTTGACGTTGCCCCTTTTTAACGTTGATCCTGTTTGTTCAGTATGAGTATATGAGTAAATCAATCAGTATAAGTAATTTGAGGCAGCTTGAAACTCCCTTTTAGCCACTGAGCATTCCTTTTCAAAAAGCTAGTTGGAAAGTTTCTACACGCTTTTCATCTATAAAGCAATTTGGACACAAAAATCTTCACCCTAGCCTTCACCGCACCTTTCAATTGCTTTTCGAAGTTCAAAAGGTAGGTCAATTCGGCCACTAAATTTGTCTGTTTCATAGATTAAGATTCGTTCTTTGCACTTTGAAGAAGATAATTTAATTAATTTTTCTCCCTGCAGCACCAGAAATAATTTCTCTTTATTTGCAGATAGTAATGTCAGGCCAGGATCGTCACGACTACCTGGAAATAAAAAGACTTTTCTGGAAAAAAGCTGAATTGGGATAGCTAATTTTTTGTATAATGAAATTTTAAGATACCAAAACCTAGATTTGTCGAACCTGTAGCCACCGTAAATTATTGCAATTCTGCATTTAAGATCTACATACCTGAAGCCTCAAAATCCATTATAAAATGTTTTCGACAATACTGTCATAAAATACAACACGCCGATTTTTTAATAACAGTTCAATCACGATTTTAATATGTTAAAATCATATGGAGAAAAGTCTATCTTAAAAAGCACTATAACTTGCACTATCACAAACAAAATTAAAATATTTTCAAAATCAGATGTACTAACTAATGAAAAATACTAATCTATAAACGAACGGCATGTTCTTTTGGGATCAGCAGAAATTTATTTTTTGTCGTTACCTACGGGATATAAATAACCATATGAGCGTCGGTAATTATGTTCTGATGCACAAAACAGATGCACTGTTTTTGACTTTTATATCAGTTTAATATAGTGCTATTTAGTACATTACACTCATTACAAACTAGTGATATTTATTCATACTTCATGTTTACTTATTCTTTTAAAGTCACCACAAAGTTTGACCTTGAATACTTCGCGAAGTAGTACGATGAACATATAGACGCGCGTGTTATAAAAGTTTTGTCGAAACCGATCGAAACGTTTCTCGAAACATTTCTCGTGAAAATTTTTTCTTTCTTTCGAGAAACGCTTCGCGAAATGTTTTACGAAATATTTCCAGAAATATTTTTTTGTCCGTTAGTTCGTTAAGAAATAACGTCCGAAGCGGATTGACAAATTAACCACGTCATTTTGTAAAGGAGAAAACGTGATAGTAGCAAAGTAGAAATTATCCCTAAAATTTTAGGAAAACCAAAAGAATGTAACATAACAAAACTTTTTTTTTATAGAAATTTCATATAAAATCTGTTTGTCAGACAAAGTTTGATTTTGTTAGGTCATTTCTAAAATCAAAATGATTTAAGTCTTAAGTCAAATTCAACATAAAGTTCAAATGATTAAGTCTTATATCCTTGACTTAAATCATTTATTTCAAGTCGAGTCATTTTTGTAAAGACTTTTTTTTTGTGTGGGGAAAAATCTGCAAACCAGAGACCGTATGTGGTACTGCCGGGGTGGTTGAGGTACCTTACCGACTAAAAAACCTCCACAAGCCGCTTTGAATATCTCCCCGAGGAACTACCTTTCGGCATTACTTCTCGAGGAGGCGGTTTAACTGCGATGTTTTAGTTACTTCGTCTAGCTTCTTTCTCTTTTGCATCTATTAGTGTCTCCATAAAAGTGTGAACACTATTCCAATTTTCTGGGGATCGAATCATCTCTGGAACTAGATCGGAAATCTTAATTTTTGGGGCTCTTAGTTTTTCGTATAGAACTCTTCGTTCAGCTGTCCATCGGTTACATTCCAAAAGGGTATGCTCCACCGTATCAGCATCGGAGTCGCCATAGAGACATCTCGGGCTATCAACTAACTTTATTTTATGTAGGTAATACCTGAAACAACCGTGGCCAGAAAGGAATTGACTCATGGCATAGCTCATTTCTCCATATTCTCTATTTATCCAACACTCTAGGTTCTGTATAAGTGTTCTAGTCCGTTTACCTTTCCCATTTCTGTTTTCACTCCATCTTTTACACCATATTTCCAGAACTCTATTTCTACTTTCTTCCGCTGTTCGTCCTGAATGTTCTTGCCTTTCTATTCTTTCTTTAATTACTATGTCTATCGAGGCCATTGAGCTCAGAACTTGTGCAGCCTCCGCAGATATTGTCCTGAATCCACGACATACTCTTATGGCCAATCTTCGTTGCACTGCAAGAAGTTAGCAAGAGTCTCTATGACTCCGAACTTTGCAGGTTTCTCCCCAAATTTCGGATCCATACAAAATTGTAGATGCTTGTACAGCAGCTAACACTCGGCGTTTCGTTTGACCCAAGGTAGACCAGTTTGGCATAATTCTGGATAACATGGCCCCCTGTTTTTCTGCTTTCAAAACTGTATAGCGGATATGCTCGGAAAAGCCTCCTCCCGCTTGGAAAACAATCTCCAAATATTTTATTGTTTCCTTTGGTACAATTACATTTTGTTTCACATGAAAACGTACACTGCGTGATCTTCGGTTACCAACCAAAATAACTGCCTCCGTTTTGTGCGGCGCTATTTCTAGTCCCATCTCATCCATCCATGAGCACACCTGCTCCGATGCTCTTTCCGCAGTTCTAACGAGGTCTTCGGTACATTTAGCCTTTACCATCAGCGCAACATCATCTGCATATGCTATGACTTCTACTTCTGCTGGGTATTCCATACGAAGGAGTCCATCATACAGTACATTCCATAGTAAAGGACCCAGTATAGATCCCTGAGGTACACCTTTAGATACTTTATGTTCTGTATCCTCTACAATAACGCATCTTTCGCTTAGATAAGCTTTTATATTTTCCACTAAATATAAACTTATTTTCCAGTGATATGTAAGCTCATTGATTATATTTTCCCAGTTAGCCGAATTGAAAGCATTTTTTACATCCAAGGTAATCAACATAAGGATATCTCTGTTTGACGAGCTAGTATTCTTTAGTACTCTAATTGCCTGAGACACTTTTTTGAGAGGATCGATTGTACTGATTTTTTTTCGGAACCCGTACTGCCTCTCATTTAAACCACCCTTTAGCTGTATTTCAGTTTCCAATCGATCTTTTAAGACCTTTTCTATTAATTTCACCATCGAGTCCAGCAGGCATATAGGTCGATAGCTACGTTTTCCACTTTCTTTCTGGGATTTTTCTATTAACACCAGCTGGGCACGTTTCCACCTACTCGGAATAGATGCATTTCCAATAACATTATTGAGGATATCTACCAGCACATCTACACAGTTTTAAACATAGTTTTCTCGCTTCGCAGATAGTTGTATTCCACCAATAAACTGGTTTTTTCCTGGAATATGAGTCCTTTCCTTTTACCACCGTATTACATATCTTCTGCATAATTTGAACAAGTTCCTCCGCGTGTATTTTGTTTGTGTATAGGATCATTTCTTTCAATAATTGTTCTCTAATCATTCCTTCCTTCTCTCGCTTAAATGTCCAGCGGGTTCTTTTAACACCAGGTTTAAGAGATTCTCTGTTTCCGATTGTAAATTTGATTGTCCTGTGATCGGACAGGTTCTCTTCCTTGAGAACTCTCCAGTCCTCTATCTGGGTTGCCGCTTTTTCTGTACAGAAGGTCACATCTAAGAACGATCGACTTTCCCTTCTAACGAAAGTGGGCTCATTCCCAGTGTTAACTACCACTAAACCATTCTGAGCCAACCAGTCAGCCACTAATCGGCCCCTAGCATCTTCTACTGGCGAACTCCATAAAGGAGATTTTGAATTTAGGTCTCCTGCTATAGGTGTTATTTTATCCTTTCTCAAGTCCCTTTCCATTTCAGACAATAATTTATCGAGATATTTAATATTAACATTTGGTGACATATAACACGAAATGACTTCACAATACAGAAACTCCACACATACATATCCATGTCTTGGGCGAACATTTATCACAGCTATTTTATCACAGTTATTTCTAACTATCACAGCACTATCAACATTTATATCACAGATATATTTCCGTTCCTTAACAAGGGCTTTATTAGGTTCGGTTACTAGAAGAATGTAAAGACTTAAATCAATATAAAGTTATTTAAGTCGTTCTTATGACTTAAGTCAGTATTTTTGACTAAAATCATGATGATCTGCAAGTTAAGTCAGTAAAATGACTTAAATCAGTATAATTATCCTCAAATTCAGACAACCAGAATTCAATTTAAGTACTTTTTTTTTAAATGTTAATATTAATTTTCTTGTATTACCAATTAGGGCGATTTTCTTACTAAGTATGTATATTATTAATTTACTGTAGATGCAGATGAGACTAAAACTACATAAAATAAAACGGTTAATTTTCGGAACAACTACAAACACAAAAATATGTTTTTTTTTAGTACCTGTTTCATAATAAATATGTATATCCATTAGAGATAGATGTCATCGAATACATGTCTATTAAAAAGCGGTGATGTCGTGATGTGTTTTGATTACTATGTAATATATCGATGGCATAAGCTAAGGACTGGAGGATTTTAGGGATTATTGAGGTACTCTTCAATATATTCGAGATAAATTTCTTTCGTTCCTCTTTCGGGCTACATAACGGAGTCGGGAATTCACTTGAAAGACAACAGACTCACTACGCACGCGTAACACGACAAATAATCAAAATCGGTTCGGAAAAACTAACATTTTGTTTACTAGTGGTATTGAGCATTGATTTTTATTCTACTGCTTGGCTGACGCCTATATAACAGTGTAAAAAAAATGCTGCTATTAAAAAAATATCATAAACATATATAAATAGTAAAATCTGACTCAAGCCTTTTCTAAAAAGACTTAAATCTTTTTCTATCGGAATAAAGATTTAAATCACAAATCATTTTCAAAAAGACTTAAATTCTAAGTCTTAAGGCAGCTTTCGAAAAATGTTTTAAAATCAAATGTCTTAAGTCAGTCTTCTTCTTTAAGTGTCATGTTCCTAGTGAGCGTTGACAACTGCCATGTTAACAATATCTCTGTATCGCTCTCGATCTTGCGCTACATGGAGTAATTCATCCACGCTCAAACCCAACTCAAGCCTGATGTCCATTGCCGCAAGTTCCTCAACCATGAAAGCCTCTTGCGCCCAATCCACTTCTTTCCTTCGATTTTTCCGTTAGGGATCAGTCGGAGAAACTCATATCGAGGTCCTCTGGTTATATGGCCAAGGTATTCAAGTTTTCGTCGCTTGATAATATTCAAAAGTACCTAGTCGTCGTGCTCCATTCTTCGAAGGCTTCGAAGAAAATGCGAATCGAAGCACTTCTTCATTTCTGGTTCTGGCGGTCTAAGATATTTTAAGCATTCTTCCATGATACAATAAACGTCATGCGCGCGGAGAACAGATTTCCGACCGCCAAAGATCTTATCTTTCGATTCTTCTGTATTCTGTACGTCCACATTTTAAATGCTTCGAGTTTACTTATCGTTTCTTTATTAAGTGTCCACGTCTCACATCCATAAAAAAGAATCGACCACACATAACCCTTTGTAAACTTCTCCCGTATTTTGATGTTTAGTTTCGAGGACTCTTTGACTGACCATTACGCCATTTGGTTATCAATTGAATTACAACGCTATATTAAGGAAAACCCAAGAGAATCTGAAATTTATAAAAAGGTAAATTTTCATAATCTAATGCATTTACTATCTACTGAAAATTGGGATAGTGTTTTTTACGAGAGTTCTGATGTGGAAAAGTGTTATTCACAATTTATTTATTTGATTAAGAATTTTATTAATAGGTCGACCTCAGTTTGCAAAAAATCAAACAAACATCGTAAAATAAAACCCTGGATCACGGTTGGCATTATTAATTCGATTCGTAATAGAGACGAAATGAAAAAAGATCTACGTAGGGACTCTTCGGCCGAAAAACAAGATGCATACAAGAAATATCGAAATTTGGTAACAAGAATAATTAGAGAAACTAAAAATCAATATTATAAAAATAAAATTAAAAAAGCTGACAAAAATATTAAATTAATCTGGTCTACAATAATTAATGAGGCTACAAATAATATCACAAAAAATAAGGCACCTATCGCAAAAATTAGAAATTACGACGGAGAATATATTGAAAATAAACATGAATTGAGCAATATATTTAATGTTTTTTTTTGCTAGCGTTGGAAAAGAAATGAACGCAAATTTTAAGAAACAGTTGGCAGTTGGTGCGCCGAATACATCAAATATAGAAAAATCATTCTATTTAGGGCCGGTTTCGGAGGCCGAACTAGTAGAATGTATTTCTACTTTAAAAACCGGCTCATCAGCAGGACATGATGATATATCTGTGGAATTTATAAAAATGGCTCACTTATATATCATAAAACCTTTAGCACACATAATAAATTTAGCTATATCAACTTCTAATATTCCATTGGATTGGAAATATGCTATCGTCACTCCAATTTTTAAAGGCGGAGATCCACTAGACATGTCCAATTATAGACCGATATCCTTGATTAGTAACAATGCAAAACTATTTGAGAAATGTATAAAACAAAAACTAGTGAAATATTTAGAAGCTAATAATATTATTTTTGATAAACAGTATGGCTTTCGAAGCGGAAAAAGTACTCAAGATACTATATTTTGTTTGACAAGTTCAATATTGCAAAATTTCAATTCAAATAAAAAAAGTTGTGTGGCAAAAGTGGCAGTATTTTTAGATATTGTCAAAGCATTTGACACCGTTTCTCATGCAAAGTTGCTAAATAAACTGGAAAATATTGGTGTACGAGGCGCGCCACTAGCACTTTTTAGGAACTACCTTTCTAATAGAAAACAAAAAGTAAAAATTGGAAACATACTTAGCGACCCTCAACCTATAACAACGGGAGTACCACAAGGCACAACTTTAGGACCGATATTGTTTTTAATATATATCAACGGAATAAAAGATGTGGCCACAAGTGGCAGTATAATTGCATATGCAGACGATACCGCTATAGTTTTTACAGGAAATTCATGGGATGAGACTTATGAAGCAGCAGAACAAGGTCTATGTAAAATACGGGAATATCTTGATGACGGACTATTAACATTAAATATTAAAAAAACAAGTTTCATAACCTTCACTCTTACAAGTGTTGATCAACCCCAAAAAAAATATTTGTTGGTTCATTCTCAAAAAATTGTCTAGTTAATAATATATGCCAAAATTGTCCAAAAATAAATAGAATTTCTTATGCTAAATGTTTCGGAATAAATGTAGATCAGCACTTGAGATGGAAGGAACATATTGATTTACTCAAGAAAAAAGAAGTATGTTTCATAAGTTTTATCAATTGAGGGAATTTTTGGAAAAGAATCTTTTGATTACTCTGTATTATAGCCTTGTGGAATCTATTCTCAGATATTGTGTTATTGTTTGGGGATCAAGCTTTAATAACATTATAAAAAGTCTTGAAGTTTGCCAGAAAAAAATACTAAAAATAATCTTAAAAAGGAACAATGGATATCCAACCGAAAATCTATTTTTAGAGGCTGAGGTATTAGATTTGAGATGTCTATATGCTCATTCTATTGTGATGTACCTTTAAAATAAACCCGAATTACGGAGTGTACAAAATCATAACTACCTCACAAGAGCGGTAAGTAGTAAAACTCTCAGCGTTCCATGTTTTCACAGATCTCACGTACAGAGAACAGTACTTTATTTTGCACCTAAATTGTTTAATGTAATTCCATATAACGTACGTATAATCAACCAGCAGAAAAAATTTAATATTCTTTCAAAAAATACATAACTGATAATAAAAGTGCGGTACACAAAATACTTGCATGGAAATAAAAATAAGTTTTAGAATTCATGTAACATATAATATATACATAAAATGTACATCCCGCTGCCCTCTCTCATCCCCGCCAATTGCCGCTCATTATTCGGGACACTTGTGCTTGTTTTATGTTTGTTTTAGTGCAGGAAATTTATGCACACTGGGTTTTTGAGTTTTTTTTTTGTTTCGATTGTTGTAGTTTCAGTTTGCGTATTTATTGTTTTTTTCTTTCTGTTGCACCTATGATTCATTTCTTTCATATAGTTATTAGTTATTTGTTAGAGTGTCTAGCACACACGGCAATTGAATTTGCTAGGTGCTATGAAACTAAATATGAAACTATAAATGTAAATGTAATGTAACACTGTATTTTATCACAAAAATGAAGGATACATGTGTCTCAAATACATGTCTCATACTAAATTAATAAAATAAACAAGTTAGCAGCGTATAAATTTATTAACTGCTGCAACGATTTTAATTAATATTAGTTTAATGAAATATTAATTGGTAGTACTAGAATATTAACATTTATTATAATTTAAAATTTAAGGTACCTGAACCAATTAAGGCCACGTTAAGGTTTAAAGGGGCATTGCAAGAAAAATATTAATCCAACCCTTGTAGAAAATATTGGGGAACAATTAGTGCTTCATATATGTTGATCCTACATCAAAAAAAGTATAATTTTTTGTTTGTTTTGTGGATTTTTTTTGTTTTTTTAAAAACACTGCAATTGGCCTTATTGGGTAACCCAGGCACTTTTAAAGGCCACGTGCAGAAATTGATAAATAGGAGCTATTACAATAAAAAAAACAATTTTTTGTTGATAACATTTTTATTTAACCAAGAAACTTACTAAATTTCGCAATCGTAACAAACAAACTTGGTTTTATTATCCCTGCATAACCCGACACATTCCTCATGGACGTATCGGCAACACAACACACAAAGTCGCATGTCTAACACCCTATCTTCCTTACAAATAAAGCAGTACCAACTCTCCGTTGATGGCTTTTTACTTTTTAAAGCTTTATTTTTATTCTTAACTTTGGAAGTTGAAGGAGTTAAATTTTCTCTGTTACTCGTCGAAGGTACCGCAAAACTAGTGGAAGGTTCGGCAAAACTAGAGGAAGGTTTGTTAAATAAATCTCTGACAACAACTTGAGCAGCTGAATTAATTGCTTTGCGTCGTTTAGTGACTGGAATTTTTAATTCAGGTGTTGGAAACAATTCCTTCATACTCTCCCTCGATTCATTCAAAATTGAGTCTTGATTTTCATTCCTAGTTTCAGGTTCAATTGCATCAGTAGTTTTATTACCGTTACAATCCAAAGATATTTTCTTCTTCAGAACCAAATTAATGAGTGGTTCATTATCAGAATCACTATCGGATCCTTCTTCTGATTCTGAAGAGCTTAACGTTACTTCGTTACGAGGATTTATTTGTGGATCTTCCATTCCATCTTCATTATTAGCTGCAGGAGATGCACGATAGGACAATCTACTAGGAGCAAATGCAATTTCTGGTATGGAATTAGGGTTGTATGGAAATATTCCAGTGGCTTCAAAAGCCGACTGTAAATTTTTCACAGACATAGCTTTTGGGTAAATTTCGCTGAGTATCTTACCAAACCGAGTTCTTGTTATTTTTCTATCAGGAAAAGTTGTCCAATACAGTAATACTTCTTCGTCCCAATAATGTTCAAAGCTGCGAAAAACGCATTTATCAAGTGGTTGTAACTCGTGTGTGGTGTTGCTAGGCAGACACAAAAGAGTTATTCCCAATGCATCTGCGGTTTCAAAAACAGAAATATCCAGGTGAGAGGCTGCTCCATCCATTATCAGCAAAACGTCTCCTTCGGGCTTAAATTTAGCGAAGTGCTGTAGCCACTTACAAAAAACACTTGTGGTCATGCTCCCCTTAGGTGTCATTTCAATAACAGTCCCAGGAGCCATATTTTCTTTCCATTCGTCCTTGCACCTTTTTCCTTTAAATAAGACCATTGGGGGTATGGCTTGACCAACTGCGCTGCCACAAGCGACCACAGTCACGTTTTCGGCATGCTCCGTTGCAATTATGTGAACCCTCCTTTCACCTTTTCTGGCAAGGACCTTTTGCTGATGGTGTAGGGTCAATCTGCAACCCTTTTCATCCATGTTAAATATCAAGTGCGGCTTGTCAATAAAGTTTTTTTCAGTCATTATCTGTTTTAGTTTAGTAAAATAGTCATTTACAATGGTTTTGTTCATTTTTTGGGCCCTAGCGGGATTAAGAAGCTGAGCTTTACGCTCGGTGATTTCTGGGTGCCTGGCAAAAAATAATTTTATCCATCTTCTGCCAGCCATTTCCTTTTCTCGATTAAAACAGTGTCTAATATTTCTAGTGTTTGCAAATGTATACACCGACTTTCGAATGATTTTGTTTGTCAAAGGTACTCCGATATTGCCTAACCTTATAATACGTTGACACAACTCATTTTCTTGTTCTACGGTTAGTATTGAGGATCTCCCCAATTTCTTAACGAAACTTCCAGTTGTGACATGGTTTCGAAGGGTTCGTCTCGGAATATCATAGCGCTTAGCCGCTGTCAGGACAGGCATTCCCTGATTTATACTCGCAAGAGCTCTCCTCAACTGCTGCTCGGACCATTTTGCTCTTTGTGTGGGTGGCATGTTCTGAGAATAGAGAAGAAAATAGGTAAGAACCTAATAAGGCCACATAGTTCCTAACAAGGCCACTCAGGTGGCTTTATTAGGAACGCATAACCTTAAAACAACAAACCCTCGTAACTCCTTTAAAGTTGAAAATAACAAAAAACCCAAATTACTACCATTAAGCTAACTTACCTTGGTAACTCCTTATGTAAAAAGAAAAGTTATAAAAAACAATTTCAATAAAAAATCACAAACAACATATACAAGAATCCCGTTAACGAAAACGGCTACAAACCACGATGTGCTGTAACTCCATCTGTTGGCGATTTTTTGAAATCACCCATAGACTAAAGTTATAGAGCGCATGGGTATATATTATTGTTAGTTACAATTTTTACGTTAGGTTTGTTTTCTGTCGCTAGGGGGCGTATGGCCTTATAGTAGCACTGGCCTTAATTGGGTAAAGTACCTTATTTGCATTTATATATAAACGGCTAATACACTATTTATAAAAGTAAAATTAAAATGCCTGAGAAGTATTACGATTTATTGGGAGACAAATTTATTCAGACTTGTGTTAGTTTATTTTGCTAAATTCTTAAATATATTTAAAGGTTTGTTGTTAAAATATTGTAATGTTATACCTGCCTATGTGCTTCGAATAATAGAACAACCTGTATATGTTATATTATAATAAATTAATTAATAAATAATTAAAATTAATTAGTGAACTATTTGAGAGCAGCGACTTAAACTTCTGAAATGCATTTCTTGCTTGTTCTACGCGACATCTGATTTTGTATGAAGGATCGATATGTTGGTTCCAACAGCCTAGGTATTTAAACTTTGCCACTCTCTCCAACGTTTCTTCATTCAACAATAATGAAGCCTCGCCGATATCTACTTTACTCACAACCATATAGGTATTTAGTTTTATTTATATTAATAGATATCCCCCAATTAAGTCATTTTAATGATTTAAATCAAAAAAAGACTTAAGTTTTATGTGAGTTTGCAGCTCTGTTGTGAGATGACCAAATGCAACAAATCGATACAATTTCGTTCTACCTAGATGAGGCATATCGGTTGGATGTGTATATCGTAGCAATGACAAGTAACAAACGAGCTTGGAACTATTAAGTAGAGCATATAGAAACATCCTCGTTATCATCGATTTAGCTAACGGCCTCTTCATTTTCCGCGACTTAATAATTTTCACGATGCGCGATCGTGCCAGCGCCATTGTGGCGATAAACTGGCCGAACGCAGTGGGCCATGGACGGTTTGATTCGACGAATGGGACGCGTCCGCCGAAAACATCTGCCCGTGGAACACGAGGCCGATGTTCCGCTGTTTTTCGCCGCTCGCTGGACCTCAAATGGTCCGCCACAGGTATTTCTGGCGAGACGGCCGTATCCATAGCGCTCATAAAATCGACTGGAAAATTGACGAAATCGTTTAGGTTTGGAAAAGACCAAAAAGTTATCTGTATTTAGTTTTGGATCTGTTCATTATAGTAGGATTTTTTGCGCTTATTAAGACGAATATTCTTTACTAGCTTGTTCCCGCGACTTCGTTCGCGTTAAATTAATCATTTGTAATGGTGATGATAAAGCAAAGCAAGAATTTCCATTAAGATACAAACTGGATAAAATTTTCTCACATTTATGTCAGCATGAGAAAAAACAATATGGCGATATTATTATATAACTCGGTAATATTTCAGGAGTAGTTTCATCTCGTTGGAATTTGACTTTCGAAAAATCCGTTTGCCAAAAATAAGCTTTTTACGACGTCAAGCCGTTTAAGCAGAATCGTGGTTAATCAATTACCTAACTTTTTGGACCACCCTGTGTGATTTTTTAAAAAAATTCAAAATATGTAAAAAAAAAACAAAATAAATTACGCGTGTCCAAGCGTTTTCCCGAAAGACTAACCGTTTTTTAAATAACAAATATTGTAATATGTAATATTTGAGGGGCGTTTTCGCCCTCTTGGAATTTGAGATTCGAAAAACCCCTCCTTATCGAATCTTTACACCTCAGCACAGTCAATCCGTTTGCCAAAAATCAGCTTTAAACGTCAAGCAGTTTAAGCAGAATCGTGATTACTCAATGGTCATATTTTATGAAACACCTAGTATAAATTTTTTAAAAATCATAAAATATGTAAAACAACAAAATAAAATATACGTGTCTAAGAGTTTTTTCGAGAAACTCACCGGTTTTTAAATAGAAAATATTCTAATATTTGAGGGGTGGTCTCACCCCCTTAGAACTCGAATTTCGAAACATCCCTTCTTATCGAACCTCTACACCCTAAAGTCAATCCGTTTTCCAAAAATCAGCTTTTTACGTCAAATGCTTTAAGCAGGATCGTGATTAACCAATGACCAGATTTTTCGAAACACCTTGTATACATTTTTAAAAAATCTTAAAATATGTAAAAAAAACAAAATAAAATATACGTGTTTAAGCGATTTTTCGGAAACTTTACCGTTTTTTAAATAAAATATATTGTAATATTTAAGGGGTGGTTTCACCCCCTTGGAACTGGAATTTCGAAAAATCACTTCTTATCGAACCTCTACACCCTAGAATTAACCTGTATGTCAAAATTGAGCTTCTTTCGTTGAGTGGTTTGAGCAGGATCGCGCGTGATTAATCGGCGAGTCAGTCACTTAAGGATTTTATATATTAGTATAGATTACATGTAATTAGTGATGTAAAGTAATGGGTAATATTACCGGTAATTTTGGTTATATTACGTAATATTAGCGCAAGATCGGTAACATTGGAAATATTTCTTTTTTCCGCTCTACTCTTTTTCATTTGCCCAGCTCTAAAATGAGTACCTATGTTGGCTGTGGACATTTTCCATTTATTAAATTTACCATCATCAACAGCCGCAACTGAAAGAACCTTTATTACTTGAATGGATTTGTTCATCCGTCAAGAAAAAACAGACTTACCGTGGAAAGGGCCAGAAAACATTCTTATGTTGCCCATAATTATAATTTACTAAATGGAGAAGAACATCCGAGAATGGTAGAAGCTGCTGAGAAAAACGGAAAAAGAAGAAGATATCTATTTCGAAGTAAAATAGACTTCTTGGCTCAATTAACGAAAGACAAAGAAGTAACAGATGACGAATTTGGGGATGATTTACCATTATCCACTCTATTACTAGTTAAACCGCTATTACACTATAAAATTTCTTTGTTATAGATTTTTTGTAAAAGATATTTTAAGAAATATTTGACAGTGTTAGGCTAGTATTATACTATCAAATTCCTTTGTCAAAGGTCTTTTATAAAAGATATTTGATGAAAAATTTGACAGTGTTAATATACAATATTTTATAAAATCACACATATTACACTGTCAAATTCCTCATAAAATCTCTTTTAAATCTTTGACAAAGAAATTTTATAGTCTAATAGAATAAAGAAATTTTATAGTCTTTGCTAGAATAATATAGACCACTCTGACTCTGACTAACTTAAACGTTCTTGTCTTTTTTTTGTAATATTTTTACCAGGTTTGAATTAAAAATATAATACTATTTAAAAAGCTGTTCTTTTTTTAGATTACCAATATTACCGTAATATTTCGTAATATTACCGGTAATATTACCGATTTATAAATTACCGGTATTTACATCACTACATTTAATGTAACCGAAACTTGTTTTTCTGCACCAAAGTAATATTTCGTATCAAAATTTGATTTATGATTCAAACTTGGCGCCTTGGAGATAGCGACAGGTATATAAACACTACGCAGAGTTTCCAAAAATAAACTATGATAATTTAATCAAAGTACAATATGTCCTATTTTCAAGCAAGAGCTAAATGCTGTCCTTCTAAAAAATGCAACTATAACAACTTATACGGATGAACAACAAGCGCTTGTAACTTGGAATGGCTTAATAGTCTTCAGCCCCATACTCACTATGGATTGATGCGCCGATTGAATGCGTCAATGGATCGATGCACGTATGGTGAGTATGATGCTGTTCTTCATCTCATACCCATTATGCGTTAATGCGGTTCGTCGCGATTCTTTTTTTTTAATAATAAGGTACCGTCCTCTGCCAGAAACTCTGAGACCTGTGAACAGGGTTCGGAAATAATTAATTAAGACGTCATTAACTACTTGTAGTTTTTCTTCAAAAACTACGTCTTTTTTCGTTCATTAACGATATGAAAACTTCTTTAATAAAATACGTAATGATATTACGATAGAAAAACCATCCTGTAAATAAAAAGGTTAATTTTGATAGAAAACATGTAATAGGTACATAGGATTTTTATTTAATTAAAGAAGTATAGATTCATAAAAAATAGAACATACTAGGTAAGGCAATATATTCAAATTGTTATAAAATACGAAAACTCGAAATATTTTAACACAACCAAAGTAACTACAAATATGAAATATAAGATTTTAATCACCTAGTTAGGTATTCCTGGTGCGTCTCAAAAGTAGTTCACCCCCTATAAATTTTTTATTTTTTCAGATAAAAAAAACGAGATTTGGTATGTTAGTCTATGACATAAATTAGGATTGATTGACGTATTGAATTCTTTTCGGTCACTTCCTGTTTCACCGGAAATGACTGCAACTTTTGATTTTTAAATGGCACCCTCGGTATTTTTTTACTTTACTCGATAGAAAATCTCACTCTGAATCGAATGACATATCATATGTCAGCTTTTGACATATTCGCTCAAAAACAAATTGTATTTTAAATTTCAATCTAGTGTGCAATGGCCGTGTTAAAAACACTAATTTTTAATCAAGAAGCCTTGGAAAAATAGATTTGATCGCCTAATGTTTTTACTGTCTTGTCCTCTGGCAGGTTAAAAGATGCCCAAATGGTATTTTAAATCATATCTCAATTTTTTCAAATGGAACGAAGGTGGCTCATTAACATATTTGGAAAAAGCATTTTTTTACGAATAATTTGATACCATACACTTGGTATTGGTACAAGTCAAATTGGCATTATGAACCGCATGTTACAATTTCAAATAAACCATATGAAAAAATGTCAAAAGTTGACATATGATGCGTCATTCTATTCAGAGTGTCATTTTCTATCGAACAAAGTTAAAAATACCAAAGGTGCCATTTAAAAATCAAAAGTTGTAGTCATTTCCGAGGAAACCGGAAGTGACCGAAAACAGCTGAATATGTCAATCAATCCTAATTTATGTCATATATTAACATACCAAATCTCCTTGTTTTATCTGAAAAAATAAAAAAGTTAGAGGGGTGAGCCACTTTTGAGACGCACCCGGTACGGGTATAGTAGGTAGCTTTGTCAAGACTTTGTAGAAAATATTTTTCAACCTGCTATTTTTCTAAAGCTTCAACTTATTATAACCTCGCCACAAACCTGCCTCAAACAATTGATATTTGAAAGTTATATAAACTACACCCTCTACATCGATTAACTACATGTAATGTATTTTTTTGGGATTTAATAGTAACCTGTGAGGCCTATTGTGTTTGTCCCCTTTTATGTGTGCATCCATTCTCCTATCCGTGTACCCTGCACCAATCTGTACAGGTCCTTGATAGGATGGGGCCAAGAACGGTAAACTAATAGGATTGCTCATCCCCATAAAGGCTGATTCATGGTACACCGGGCCGTACCCGAGCCGGGCACGTTCCGTAAAGTAGACACCGAGCCACGTCCGGGCCTTCAATATATGCTACACCGAGTGAACAACGGGGATCATGTCCGTGCCGATTATATTCTAGAAAACAGTGTTGCCGCAGTGGTACATTTGTACCAAATTTGATACTTTTAATTCTATTTGGTACAGTGGTACTACATTTTCAAATCCAGGATGATTTGGTACAATAATTATTTCCCACGCGCACCGAAAATGAATAGATATTTAATAATTATTGTCGTTGATATTGCATTAAACGCGCTTACCGATACCATTCGGAGAAAATCCGCATTAATTAACGACGTATTATAAACGTTGTAATGTCTATAGCGTTGCCTATATTAAATAACCCGAAGAAAAAACTTGAAAATTTACTGTTTCTAACATGCTTCTATATTTGCGTTTTTTTTAAATAAAATTTAAGTTTTCCAAGTATTGTGTGTAGTATTAGAATTACTTAGAATTCTTCAACCTATACATACTTATAATTGGGTTTTCTGAATTTCTATTTCATGTTTTTCGTCTCGATTTGTGTCTTTCTCCAGGAAGTTTTTTTATGTAGAAATTTATGAAGAAATTCACAGCGACCAAACCGGTTAAAGTCATATGCAGATGTATTTTGTTGTGCTTTAAAAAATTGTACCAAAGTGGTACATTTTTAGTTTATAATGTGGTACGCGCTAAAAGTTGGGTGCGGCAACACTGCTAGAAAACAGCCGCTATAGGCCCGTAGATGAACGAAGTATTTAGCCCGGGCGACTTATTTATGTTTGCCGCAACGGGCCGGACCGTAGCGGATCCGAGGAAAAATGTACACCGACATTTCTCGGACGGGGCACGGACGCGTTCCGGCGAAGCTCGGCCCGTGCTCGGCTTAGCATGAATGCATAAGTATAAATAACATTTGACAATGTTTGACCGTGCCTTCACCGCCGCACGGCCCCGGCCCGTCACGGTGTACCATGAATCAGCCTTAAGACGTACGTTCGCTTCTTCCCGCGCTTGAGCTGACAGTTGTGACGTCATTGTAGCCCTTGTCAAAGCCTTCGTGGCCTTGTCATGATAGTGTGTATTATTAGTTGCCTATGGTAAACTTATAAAAATAACAGCTGAGAAATTTTGAGTTAATTATTTTGTCAATTTTAAATGTGAAAAAGGTGTCTTTAAAGTTTTTAGAGCTACAGAGTGTATAAATACGTTCATTTTGTGTTGTGGATTGTGACAAAGTGCATACTAAGTGCCCACGATTTTAATAACCTTCTAATAACCATGACAAGGGCTACAATGACGTCACAAAGCGAGTAGTTTTCGCATGCACCTGGCGGACACTTTTGGCTGAATGAGCAGTCCTATTAGGTTAACTGTTCTTGGGATGGGGCATAGTTCCTTTGATTCTAGCCTTACTTTCCCAAATAAAAAGTGTCGCTTGCGATCCAGAGCCTCGCAGTGCATATTATGTGCTCTGAAGGATCCGCTGTTTCAGGATCTTTATTGCAGAGTCTGCAGCAAATACTTTCTTGATACAGTTTGAGCTTGTTCAGGTAGCACTTGACAGCCATATGTCCTGTCAAGAGGCCTGTTGTAATCCGCACTTTATTCCTGCTAAGCCATGTAGTCTTAGAATTATGTTTTGCATAAAGGCCTTGCTCTGCCTGTGCCCCCCTGACTGTTTCTCTGATTTTCCCTAATCATTCTGATTCAATATATAATACACATTGATTTCTGATTTTCCCTAATCCAGAGTTTTAGTGCACTACCGGCTACGGGCCATACATTTTATTATATTCGGTCGGTATTCGCAGTACTGATCTGCGATTCTTTAGTTCTAGTATATACCGGGTGCGTCTCAAAAGTTGCTCACCCATATAACATTTTTATTTTTTCAGTTAAAAAAACGAGATTTGGAATGTTACTATATGACATGAATTAGGATTGATTGACGTATTCAATTGTTTTTGGTCACTTCCTGTTTCACCAGAAATGACTACAACTTTTGATTTTTAAATGGCACCCTCGGTATTTTTTAACTTTATTCGAGAGAAAATGACCTTCTGAATAGAATGACATATCACATGTCAACTTTTGACATTTTTTCTTGATTAAAATCTTATTTTAAATTTCAATCTAGAGTGCCATGGCTATGTTAAAAACACTAATTCTTAATCAAGGAGCCTTGGAAATAATATAGATTTGATCGTCGCATGTCGTCACAAATCGTATTTTTAATCATATCTCAATTTCTTCAAATGGAACGAGGGTGGCTTATTTGGAAAAAGCATTTTTTACGAATAATTTGAGACCACACACTTGGTATTTCGAGTCAAAAAAATTTTCGGTATAAACCTCAAATTATAATTTCAAATAAACCATATGCAAAAAAATCAAAAGTTGACATATGATATGTCATTCTATTCGAAATGTCATCTTCAATCGAATAAAGTAAAAATATAGCGAGGTTGCCATTTAAAAATCAAAAGTTGTAGTCATTTCCGGTGAAACAGGAAGTGACCAAAAGCAATTGAATACGTCAAACAATCCTAATTTATGTCATATACTAACGTACCAAATCTCGTTTTTTTAACTGAAAAAATAAAAATGTTATAGGGGTGAGTCACTTTTGAGACGCACCCGGTATAGACTGATCATATTATATATTGATTTGATTGTTGATTTGGCCCATCATACACGAGCAAAATGTACACAAACTGTTAGTTTATTTGTATTTTGATTTGATCACAATATTTTAAAAGAATTATGCATAACGTATTTTTGATTTTGTTTCAGAGGGACAGGTACAACAATACGGTGAAGTAAACCAGCTAGGTGGTGTGTTTGTAAATGGCAGACCACTACCCAACGCCGTTAGATTGAGAATAGTGGAGCTATCTCAAGTGGGTATAAGACCCTGTGACATCTCCAGACAACTAAGGGTATCCCACGGATGTGTATCCAAAATACTAGCCAGGTAGAATTCAATAAAAAATATAAGTAACTAAAAATTATTGTCATGCTATTTCCTATTTTCTAAATGAAATATTAATAAGTCGTTCAATCATAAAAATATTCTATTTTATTCAGTGTAAGATTTTTGATTTAAACTTTAACCCCATTTCCAGATACCACGAGACGGGTTCCATCCTCCCCGGTGCCATCGGTGGTTCCAAACCGCGGGTGACCACGCCCAAAGTGGTGGCCTACATCAAAGAGCTCAAGCAAAAAGACCCAGGAATATTTGCCTGGGAAATTCGGGACAGACTACTATCCGACGGTGTGTGTGACAAATACAATGTTCCTTCTGTCAGTTCAATCAGTCGGATTCTAAGGAACAAGATAGGATCGATAATACATGGGTCTTCGCATACCCATTCTTTCTATAGCAGTTATCCCACCTACCCCTATTTGCAACAGAAATCCCCAACTCATACGGTAAGATATACTTTAAGATCTTGTTATAAGTCAACTTATGTAAAGCTGTTATGCTAAAGCCGGTCCCAGACACTACGTGCATTTGGCGAATATTCGGTATTCGAGCTTATTCGCGTAGCGTGTGGGAGGTTACCTTCGACGAAGATTCGTACTTCGTCATTTTCCCGGCGGTTGTCGGTAAACTGGCACCAATCAAAGGAGCTCGTTGTGCGGCGTAGTCAACTTCGGAATTACTCCCAGACACTACGGCTATTTGTTTACGTGCTTTTTGTTTAGGTTATTTTTGTTTTAACGGCACGCCTCCCTCAGTTCACTTGTGTATTGCATTGGTAGCGGGTTGATTTCCATTTTCTTTATTACTCCAAAATGGAATGGACAAACGAGTTAACTTTGGAGTTTTTGCAATTATTTGAGAGTGAACCAGTGATTTGGAATCCACAGATTCCAGATCATAAACACAGGAACAAAGTGGCTGATGGCTGGAATGTTAAATCAAAATTTATCATGCTCTTCTTCATTGTCCATTTTGAACTGCAACAGCACTGAAAATCAAGACGTTGCGCGACGGCGTTGCTCTACTACGGGAAATATTTGTCATTGGACGCATTTTTACAAATAACGTAGCGTGTGGGAAGGTGGCCGAAGCCGCAGTACATAATTCGAATGTTCGCACATTCACCAAATGCACGTAGTATCTGGGACCGGCTTTATATGTATCCAACTGCTTTTTAGAAATAACAGTTGCAGACAGCTGATGACTTGCTATAAGTTAATTAACTGATACTTCTAAGTAACAGCTACAACTGTTACTTAGAAACAGTTGTACATACATACAACTGTTGACTAGCTATAGTCAACCTAATTATACAGGGTGAGTCTTAAATAAGTGCAAATATTTTCAGGGGTGGTGTATCCCAGACACATCTATGAGATTTTTTTCGCAAAAAAAAGATGTTGGAAATCGTGCATTCTTTTAAATTTCCCTGTATATTTTTCGAAAGCTTTTTAGAACTGCCTGTTCAACGCAAATTTTCCCACGGTATAAACCCACGTCTCAAAATTTTTCAAAAAAAAACAATTTTTTTTTTAATTTTCAAATTTAAATAACTTCAGTTATTTTGGCCTTATTTGAAAAATGGTAAAGAGAAAATATGTTTCTTTTATCGAGATCTACCAGCCCTGAAAATATTTGCACTTATTTAAGACTCACCCTATATAAAGTTGTATACCGGGTGCGTCCCAAAAGTGGCTCACACCTATAACTTTTTTATTTTTTCAGATAATAAAACGAGATTTGGCATGTTAGTATATAACATAAATTAGGACTGATTGATTGTTTTTGGTCACTTCCTGTTTCACCGGAAATGACAACAATTTTTTATTTTTAAATGATACCCTCGGAATTTTTTTACATTAATCGATAGAATATGTCACTCTGAATAGAATGACATAATATAATATGTCAACTTTTGATATTTTCGCATATGGTTTATTTGACATTGTAACATGCCGTTCATAACGACAATTTGACTCGAAATAGCAAGTGTGTGGTCAGTGGCGGATTAAGGGCGGGGGGGTGCGGAAGGGGCGGTCCGCCCCGGCCCCGTCTTTCAGGGAGCCCCCGAAACTTCATAAGTACCTATTTTTTATTCAACTGGCAAACAAGAAAACAAGGCAATGCGTTCAGTAGATATGAAGCAATTTGTAGATGGAGTATGCAAACCATACGTATACGCAAACTATAAACAGTATAAATGGAAGCAGATATTTACTTTATTATCAATTATCAGGCCCCAGTAATTGTCAATGGCATTTTCTATTTAGGAAATTAAATCAAGGGGTAATTTTCTTTGTTTAAAATATCGAATAATTATTATTTTTTATATATTTTGAGACTGAATTTACTTATTTTAGCTTTTAAGTTATTTTTCAATGGTTTGGTTTGGTTTGGGCGGGGGCCAAGTATAACGGGGGCCAAGGGCCTGAGACAGCGAAGGGGCCCCTCGGATCTTGGAGGACTTACAAAATAACTTACAAAATAAACTTGCGAAAGTAACGCGGGTCATATGGTCTATACTCTGTTTTTTTTCTCAGGTAAGATTTCGACAGACGATGACAGAAGAAAAGCAGATGACGTCCCATACCAATCTATTTATTTTACTAAAAAAAGTTTCTAATAATTTTTAAGTTATCTATGGATGGGTTTAAATATAAATCCGTCATACGTCGTGTCTTGTTGTTTTTAACCAGTTTTATTGGTTTATTTAAAAAAGACAGATCGTATTTCAATTTTATTGGTTTGACGGAACGATGAACGACAAACGGACGCCGATGCGTATGAACTCGCCTTTAGATTTTTGTCATTTTTGACGCTTGTCAAAGTCTTGCCAAATTATAGGTTATAATTTTGTGTCAACTTTTGTTAAATACCCTGCGTTTTGGAAGATGATGCATTTTGATTCGTATTATTACGTGTGTTTTGTGTCTTTTGAAGTCAAGTGGAGGAAAAATCGAGTGAAAATTAACTGTAGACCCAGAGCACAGTTTATGGTTAATACTCGCTGCCCAGGCAGAAAGTCTTATACACCAATGAAGTTGCCATCGATAAAGTTTGTATACCATTTCGTCGTAGATAAGTGCATCTCGTATATGGTAGAAGGATCAAACTAAACACATACTAAAAACTGGAGTAGCTGTAAAATATCGACATCACACGATAGGTAAATAATGGATTTTAGTACCTACTGCAGAAAAATAATGTCAAAAGGTACTGGTTTAAAAAAATTAAGATTAAAGTTAATTAATCAACCTTTAAGGTATAAAATTTGGTAGGTGTTATTACTAATAAAATAGTTTGTTTTATTTACCTATGTTGTTTTATTTATTCCTGTGGAAGATTACAAATTTGTATTTGTACATAAGTTATATTGATAAATATAATCATAAATGCGGGTAGTTTCATAAAGCTTGAAAGTAAAAATTAGTTCTTTTTATATTTTTTGGTATGTAGTGTCTTGTTCTTGTTTGTTTTGTATTAAAACATACCGGTTTTATTAAATAAAATAACTCGATTACATTTTTTCAGTTTTATACAGTTTTTTTCACAATATTTTGAAGTAATCACTTGTCATCTTGTCAATCAAATTTTAAATATTTCCTGCTATGCGTTCCAGTTGTACCAACTTATTTCTTTGTAAAATAAAATAAACTACTTTGAAATTAAAATGACAGACACATCTATCACTGTCAAGGATCTTCTCGATGGACAGACTATATATCTATCATTAACTATTTTTGAGAAAAAAATAAATTTAAAATTTTTGGACGAAAAAAACTACCTATCAAAAAAAATTGTACAGCCTAAAAGTCAATATTAGTGATTATCACAGCCACTGTGACATAAAGAAAAGACATGTGGCTATCTATTTCAAAAATTAAATTGTTCAAATGTCATATAATAATGGCGGTAGCTGTCATGGAGTTGATAATTCGTTACGTTTTAACTATACATATTTATTCGTATACCTAAAATAAATCGTTTTTAAGTTATTTAAGATTTAGTTTGAAAACGTATATTTTTCTTGATTTTATCTAGCTTCCTTTGACATTGAGTATCAAACAGTCAGTTATTTATTTACATCTGTCAGAAAACGAATTATTTGAATTTCCTATATTATAAATACTGCTGCTTAAAAGTTTAAAAAGTGTATTTATACAAATATATCTCGTATTTTCGCTCTTTAGTGATATATAATAGTTGATATTTTAATAATATACCCTATGATCGAAAAAAAGCAGCGCAAAGTTGGCTTGGAAATGATGATCGATAATATACTGTCATAGGCTAGTGGTTAAAATCAAGAAAAATATACGCTTTAAAGCTAAATCTTAAATAACTTAAAAACGATTTATTTTAGGTACAGGAACATGTATAGTCAAAAAGTAACAAATGTTAAAAACGAAAGTAACGAAAGCCTTTTCAAGAGTGAAATAAAAAAGTGGATTTCCATTTGAAAAAAATGACTTATGATAATTTTTTAATCGCTCAATTCCATGACAGCAGCGGCCATTATTATATGACATTCGGACAATTTAATTTTTGAAATATATACAGTGGCTGTGGCAATCACTAAATTTGACGTTTAGGCTCTATACATCTTTTTCGACAGGCAGTTTTTTCCTCCAAAAATTATAAATATTTTTTTTCTCAAAAACGGTTAAAGTTAGGTATAGAGTGTTTAATATCAAAATTCATAATATTTTACAGAAAATTTAAGTAGGTATGTAATAAAAAATGGGGGCACCTATTTAAAATAAAAAAGTTGCTGTCAACTTCTGGTACTTCCAGAAGTGCCGCATATTGAAAATATTTTTAATCGATAGATCTCGTTGTGAAACAATGATATGCAAAAAATCTCGGATCTAGATATTGTAGTTCTCTAGAAACTTCTAATGCAGGCTCAGCCTCGGACACCCTGTATAAATACTTGAATTTTTTACATACGTCATTCAATATTTACAAAATGTACATAAGAAGTATATCATTATCTGAACAGACCGGGGGCCACATTTAGCTTCGCCGCCCCTGGCCTCCGACAGGCTTAGTCCGCCACTGAGTGTGGTACCTACCAAATTATTCGTAAAAAAATGCTTCTTCCAAATATGCTAATTGTTCCATTCGAAAAAATTGAGATATGATTAAAAATACGATTTGGGCATCTTTTAACCGGCCAAGACAAGACACGAAAGACATTAGACGGTCAAATCTATTTTTCCAAGGCCCCTTGATTAAACATTAGTGTTTGTAACACAGCCATGGCACTCTAGATTGACATTTAAAATACGATTTGTTTTTAAGCGAAGATGTCAAAAGTTAACATATGATATGTCCTTCTATTCAGAGTGTCACTTTCTATCCAATAAAGCAAAAATATACCAAGGGTGCCATTTAAAAATCAAAAGTTGTAGTAATTTCCGGTGAAACAGGAAGTCGCCAAAAACAATTGAATACGTCAATCAATTCTAATTTATGTCATATACTAATAAACCAAATCTCGTTTTTTTTATCTGAAAAAATAAAAAAGTTATAGGCGGTGATCCACTTTTGAGACGCACCCTGTATACAACTGGCATTTCAATAAGTAACAGTTCAACTGTTATTTATAAATATCAGTCTCCTCTTGTATTCTTTGCAGAGATCAGGAGGAACTCCCTGCTGGCCGAGTTCGCACTCCGTTCAAGACATTCTAGCGGGCGTGCACGCCTTCAGATCACCCCATTCGAGCCCCACAACCACGCTGCCCCCCGGGCCCTCGCCCCCGGGTTGTGACCCCACGCAAAACTACAACTACTACATGTATCTGCAGTCGGGGAATGGCCCCACAGCAGCGGCCATGCATATGGTCAACGGGAGTCACCATTTGACAGGACCCCATTTGTAGAAACAAAGAAGAAAAGTATGAGGGTTAAAATGGTTGAAGCTGATTCGTGGTTTCCATATTAGACCCAATACTATTAATAACAAATTAAAGTTCTACATAGATATACACTCACCGGCATAGAAAACGGACACCTCTTCAGGATTTTCAACGGATTTTCATGTATTTTAAATTTTTATAAATTGTGTTCAAGTGGACCGATTTTGATGATTTTTTTAAGAAATTTGCAGCTAAATTATTGGACTCTCTAGCGCCTCTTTATAAATTAAGAATGAAAATTGCCATCTGTCAGTTATACGGGCGAAAACAAAATTTGATTTTTGGTGAAAGTTTGAAACACCCTGTGGAGTACGGTAACAAAGTAAGGAACTTAAAAATTATTTTAACATCTAGATGTATCTTTTCTCGATAGTTTATTTTTTGATTCATCTCATTACCTTAATTTTTTAAGGTGCCCAGTGGCGTAGAGGTAATACAGGCTCTCGTCTACCAATCTGAAGGTAGTGGGTTCGATTCCCACACCCGGCATTTCATCAGCCGACTATTTTTATTAAAATAAAAATAGTTTAGGTACCTAGGTCGACTCAGCCTTAAATGAGTACTTGGGATTCACAATCCTGAGGTAATAATAGGCGGTTGAAGTGTAGTGCTAGCCACATTACCTTCCTTGTATACCGAACGGCTCTAGTATGGCAAGCTGTACCTTGCTACTCCCAAGGCGTTAAACGCTATATACGGGAGCTATTATTATATTATACCTTAATTTTTTTTTAGATATTCGCTTTTGAAGAAGACACTAACATTTTTTCGTATTTTTTTACATAAAAACCATGCCTTTGCTTTTGGTCCTAGTCAACATGAAATGGTTATGATTTATGTAATGTCACTGTCTTTGAAAAATATATTATTATTGTATGTTGGGCAGTAACTCCAGCAGATATGATTTTAAGTCTAAAAGTTGATCTCTACCATGATCAATTAAAGCAACAATAGCCGATACTTCAGTTACTTAAAACCATCTCTACTAGAGTAAAGTAAACATCAATAAACAATAATAATATGATTTTTCAATGACAGAGACATTACAAAAACAATAAACACAATTTTATAAGTGTACTGATTAGGACCCAAAATCAACGCTAAAATTGCGTTAAAATCGTTACTGTCTTATTCAAAACGAATATCTCCATAAAAATAAAGCTATTGATGCGAATGAAAAAACAAACTATCGACAAAAAACGTACCTAGATGATAAAATGGTTTTTAACTTCCTTGCTTTGTTAACATATTCCAAAGGGTGTTTCAAACTTTCAGCAAAATATCAACGTTTTGTTTTCACTCGTATTGTTGCGACTAAAATGGATACTAGGCTAGTTTTCAAACTAGCCAGCTATTTTGCAAACAAACAACGCAACCACCACCGCAAACTAACACCTAACCAACAAAATAACAGCAATTTTTACAAAATAGCTAGCTAGTTTGAAAACTAGCCAAGTATCCATTTTAGCCGTAACATATTATATAAATTTTTAGATTTTGATAGATGGAAATTTTACTTCTTAATTTAGAAAAAGATACTAAAAAGTCAAATAATTTAACTACAAATTGCTTAAAAAATCATCAAGATCGATCCATTAAAACAAAATATAATAAACTTTAAAATACATTTTAAAAAATAGCGAATATTTTTTTAAGGTGCCCGTTTTTCGTGCCGATGAGTGTATCTATGCCAGTGGGTTAAAATTTTAAAAAAATCTTTAGATACCTGTAAATAAGAAAAAAAAAATATCAAATTTAATTTTAATATTTTTGGAGTTATTTGATCTTTGTTAAATATTAAGTCAAAAATTTAAAACATACAGATAATTTACAAGCAATAAAAGAAAGTATTTTAGACACCATAATTATAAAGTTTTCTATAGGAAGTTTAAACGAATTACGTCTAAATAACCAAAAAAATTATTTAGATGTCATTGGTTTAAACGTTTGACAAAGCTATCAAATAAATCACAAATATGGCTGTCAATTGTCAATATCACTGTCTAAAATAATGGCAATACTTATAGGCGTCGTACTATTAAAACTCGAACTGAAATGTTATTTTTACACCTACTATGATGTCGTTTTCAGTCTATTATACGGTATATTAATACTGTCTATAAATTAGTAAAATACAATATAATACTGTTACTTTACTTACAGCACAATTTCTATTTTAGTTGATACACAGTATTAACAATTACTTTTTCCTATTACACTACAGTTTATAATTATTTTTTAGGCTTTAAAAGTCACAATGTACATAGATATAGGTTTTAGGAAAATTAGATGTGTAAATGGTACCTATTTATTCCAGAAATACAGTGGCGGTCATAAAAGTGCGCACGGCGTATGTATATGTATAATATCTCTGGCAGATACTACATTCCCCTCTTTAGTTCGTAGTTATTTAACACAATATGAGTGAAATAAAATGGCGTCAGCGATGGCTTTGAAATGAAGATCGTTATCATTTTATTTGTAAAATTTGTCATTTTATATGTAAAATTATATGGGGAATTTTATCAATCGTAATTTCCAGGCCAACTAGAAACTGCTTTTTTTCGATCATACGGTATTATTATTTATTAGAAATAGAAAGAGGGATATGTCAAAACTGAATTTTAATTTAGTCTTCTGAAACACATATGTTTTAAATATAGTTTATACTGAATATACAGGGTGGCGCACCTCATTCGCCTCGGTTGATTATACGAAAACGGAAAGATGTAGAAACAAAATATTTTATGGGTGTATGTGGGTAGGTAATCTTCACAATTTAAGATTATTTTGAAATGTACAGGGTGTTTTAGAACTAAGATCCATACCAAAGTTTTATTTTTTCTTATGGAACACCCGGTATTTTATTTCATTTTTGGATTCTTGGGCCCAAAAAAAGGTATTTATTATAAGGGTTAAATATGTTTAAAATCTTTGGTTTTTGAGATATTGAAAGATATTTAAAAATTATTAAAGATACTGCTTTATTTTTCTTGATAAAATAATGAATACTTACTTATTAAACTATTGTAGGTAAATTTAAGTATACTGTTATAAATTATAAATAATAATGTCCATATACTAATGTCGACTTTGAAAATAGTTACTAACTGTCACTATAAAATTGCCATGGCGACACCAGCCATCTTGATTACAATTCTATTTAAAAATCGCTTTTTATTCAAAATCTGAGCTAGATAGGTATAGGAAACACTAATATAATTTGAAAGAGCATTTGAATGTGCTTCGATTTATTTAAAAAAATACGGGGTGTTACATTTGAAATAACAAAGTTTTTATGTAAAATATTTCCTTAAAATAGATCAGCAACTTTTGATAGCCCTGTATAAATTTAAGGAACTAATACCATTTTTCAGTAAAGTTTATTTCTCTACCCTTTAAACTCAGCATAAGAATTAATTCTGAAAAGTAGTGTACAGGGTGTTAATAATCTATTCTATTGTAGCATGCAAATTTAAATATCTTTAAATATTTCAAAAACCAAAGATTTTAAACATATTTAACCCTTATAATAAATACCTTTTTTTGGGCCGAAGAATCCAAAAATGAAATAAAATACCGGGTGTTCCATAAGAAAAAATATAACTTTGGTATGGATCTTAGTTCTGAAACACCCTGTATATTTCAAAATAATATTAAATTGTGCACATTGTCTACCCACATATACCCCTAAAATATTTTGTTTCTACATCTTTCCGTTTTCGTATAATCAACCGCGGCGAATGATGTGCGCCACCCTGTATATTTTTTCCATTTAAATCTTAAAATTCCTATCAAGTTTTTATGTCAATTTTCAAAAGATGACAAATAGGGGTCAGTTCGACAGAAATTATCATCTAATATCATTTTAAAAGCTGTGGTAACGCAGTTTTTTTTATATCGTATGGTATGATTTTTTTAAAAATGTCTATACCTATGTGGCGGATTCATTTCTCCAAAAAAATCGTATATGGATTTTTCGCCACTGCAAGAAAATCTACAAAATAAAATAGTTATTTTATGTAAACACTTCTGCTTAATCCCAAACGGAAACTACTTGTCAGAAGTTAGGTTTAAAGATACCGTGCTGGCAACTGTTACTTTTGGGTCGGCATTTACTTGTGTGGAAGTAAATCGCATAGGGATCTTATTAAGTCGGAGTGAGAGAAATGCGACCGATCGACACGACGAGCGACGGTGTGCTGTTGCGGCGTTGTCGATACGCCTTTCCCTATCAAGTAAAGTAAAATCACGATCGCAAACCACTTATTTTTAAAAGACTTTTTTTTCAAGAGATAACTAGATAAAATCATTAGACATGTTTCTGAGCATCTGAAATGGAATTATAAGGATATCGTTAAGCTGTCATTTTTTTTATAACGAGAAAACGACAGTAATCGCGGTAATTTAAAAACTCAACTTTTTAACACATAACAGGCCATAACTCAAGAACCACTTTAGATATTGAAACTTTTTTTTATTTTCAAAATTCGATAAGGTTGTTTTTTCTATTCAAAAATTGTAAAGAATCCATCCATTTACTTTTAGAGCATAGCAATTTTCAGCAATCGCGTAATTTTTTTATTGATAAAGATTTTCACATACTGTCTACAAAGAAAATACAGCAGAAATATTAACAAAGTTCTTGAAAAAACTACAATCTATTATTTCTAATAGATTTCGAGATATCGATTTTTGAATTCAGAGTCCTAATAGCGCGACCACTATCGAACACCCACTCAATTCCACTTATTTTTACCAAAAATGCAAGTGTTTCTAGCTTGCACTTAAAAAAATTCAAGCTATAGGGAAAACTACAACGATTCGTTAATAAATGAACAAATTAAGTATCACGAGACGTAATTAAATCGTGAAGCTGAACGCATGACGTACACCTTTCCCTAGAACTTTCAGTACTGACAGAGGTATTGATTGGGTCGACCAGTCAACTATGACAAATCTGCTATATCCCCTTCCACGTCTCTTAGCGATGTGCACAATTTCTCGGTTTATTTCATATGTTTGGCAACGTGTTTACTGTCCTCTCTTTGTTCAGTACATTATAAACGCATTGTACTCTTCTTACATACGGAAATCTCGACCCAGGACTAACCTTTGCCAGCCCTTAGTATACAAATTTGCCTAACGAACAAAAAAATGCTTAACGTTTCGGAAAGTTTATCTCTTTCCGTGGTCAGAAGCAGAAAAAATACAAAGAATAAAGAAAAAAAACTATTTAAAATATTTAAATTCAACTATTCGATAACACTTAAAACCTTGTCTTTAAACCTAATTTCTGACAAGTAGTTTCCGTTTGGGATTAACGCAGAAGTGTTTACATAAAATAACTATTTTATTTTGTAGATTTTCTTGCAGTGGCGAAAAACCTATATAGGATTTTTTTGGAGATCATTTTTTAAGTCTAATCTGGTCTAATCATATATCCTAATCTTCTCTGTCATGGTGCATTATAACTTGGCCGTCACTGAAAAAAATAAAATATTAAAGGATAAGTGTGATAAAATAAGCATTTGTTAATAATTTTGGGAGCAGGTAATTTATGCATAATTAGAATTATTCTGTATTGCAGAACGAACTAGTATTTTTTACTTATTTTAACTAGATAAGAGTAAGGGTCTCACTTAAACATGAAGAGTATATTGCAAAAAGTTCAGCAATAAAGAAAAAACCTATAATTGAATTAAACAAGTCTTAGAATAAGTTTTAAAGTATACTGTTTCGAATGTTAGAAAAATGGTTAAGAGATGTATAAAAATATGGACAAAAGTGTGTAAAACATTAGCATTATATATAGTCTTCCTCTGTGCCTTAAATTGTATTATGTATACTATACACTAGTGTTCAAGTAAATAGGTACCTAATATATTTCATAATGTAAATATCACTTCTAGATGTAATAAATTTTACTATTTATTGATACTAACGTGTTTAATTTGACTTTTTTTTGTTTGCTGACTATACCGGGTGTTGTGTTGTAACTCTTTTTATTAGATAAAAAAGGAGATTTTGTATGTTAGTCGGAGATTTGAAAGAAATAAAAAGGAGAGAGATTTGATTAACGTATTGTTAACGTTGTTTTCGGTTACTTCCTGTTTCACCGGAAATGAATACAACTTTCGATTTTTAAATGACACCCTCAATATTTCTCAATTACTCAAGAATACAAGGACAAATAACACCCAAGCCCAAGACCAAATTGTTACCAGGGCTGCAAACAATGTCGTGGCACATATTTTTCTTTACTTATAGCTGCTTGAAGAGATATTTATATTTTTGAAATTAATTACGAAAAAAACGTCTTAAAATGTTAACAAAAGGTACAAAACTAGTATCGACGTTTACCACATATCAAGTACTGGGTGGCCAATTAAGAATGGACGCCGGCTGTATCTCAGAAACTACTTATCGTATAACTTTGGGAAAAAAATTGTAATAAGTAAATTGACCAAAAGAAATCGCTGGAAATTATTTTCAAGTTTGAAAAAAGTCCGCTAGGGGGCGTTTCTCTGATATCCAATCAGAAAACAGGGTTTTTCTCAAAAATATGCAGGTGAACAGGTATTTTAAATATTACTGTTGTAATCATCGAGAAATTTGTAATTTTTTTGATATAGAGTATTTTGCTTTATCTCATAAAATAAAGTGGTGGTGGAAGGTTAAACTTGCTTTCATTAAAATAATAACTCTGGTTTGGGTTAGCCGATTTAAACCAACTATAGGGCTCGTTTAAAAGAGCTTTTCTTCCTTAATGATCTCCTGTATAAATTTCGTTTCTATATTTTTTTTTCGTGGTTGCTAGAGGGCGCTGTTTGACATCATAACAGATATTGCGCTTTTGCATAAAAAAATTAAATAAGAGGTTATATTTTTCTTTGTACCGGTTAAATAGAGCACAAACTTTCCAAAGAGGTAAATTGGTTACGTTAAAACATTAAAACGTGTATTTTAGTTTCATTTTAATGTCATTTAATTGTTATTTATTCAAGTTCGTTCTTGATTCGACCCTATAAATTAAACCCAGGCATATTGATGATGAAATTGCAACAAATGCAATTTCATCATGATGGATCCCCGGACAAAGTTGGCAATTTATCTCTTAGAAATTATTAGAGATAGCTCATTTCATTCAGATAATTAAAAAAGTTCAATCATTCGCCATTCTGGCCATTCCTGCCTAAACATTTACCGACCAACGGTATTGGTGCTGAACTACTTGCATCCAGGGTAGATTTGGACCAGCAGTGCATATTAAGATTCGCACCTGCTGTGCTATATGAAAAGTGACCCAAACGACATAAACTTTATAATATAATAATAAATAACGCAAACAACAGATAAAACACGAAAACAAGTTAAATCAAGGACGAACTTGGATTAATAAATAAATGACGTTTGTAAACCTCTAGTTTTCGGCCATACAAAGTTCGGCCGTTTTCCGTTAAAAACAATACGGCGGCACATAGGTACCTAATTCCTAGAAATTTTAATAAAATTATTGATTGTCCTACTTTCGGACATTTTAATCTGAGAACTACCACATATAATTAACCAAG
This sequence comes from Sitophilus oryzae, assembly GCF_002938485.1. Lineage (NCBI taxonomy): Eukaryota > Metazoa > Arthropoda > Insecta > Coleoptera > Curculionidae > Sitophilus > Sitophilus oryzae. The sequence continues at coordinate 10,733,498 of NW_022145945.1, forward strand.
AAATTCGTAAAAATTATACGGATGGACGATAATGTTACATAAACACGTTTAAAAATTTATGACGTCTTTTTTTTTAAATGCCCGAAATTCGGATGCATGAAAACTAAATTTAAACGTTTTGATATTTTGACGTAACCAATTTACCTCTTTTTGTTTCCTAGCCTACAACTATAATTTTTAGACCTTATAATAGTAGGCGATAGCCCAATATGATTTATTTTCTTAATCTCCCGTTAGAGAGAAGATAGAAAGTTGCGGTTTGCGCTAATATTTTGGAAATTTTGTGCTCTATTTAACGGTGCAAAGAAAAATATAGCCTCCTATTTTTTTTATGCAAAAGCGCAATATCTGTTATAGTGTCAAACAGCGCCCTCTAGCTACCATAAAAAAAATATGGAAACAAAATTTATACTGGAAATCATTAAGGAAGAAACACTCTTTTAAACAAGTCCTAGTTTGTTTAAATCAGCTAACCTAAACCAGAGTTATCCTTATTTTAATAAAAGCAACTTTAACCTTCCCCCACCACTTTATTTTATGAGATAGAGCAAAATACTCTATATCAAAAAAATTACAAATTTCTCGATTATTACAATACTAATATTTAAAATATCTGTTCACCTACATATTTTTGAGAAAATTCGTTACAACCAAAAAAATAGCGTCTAAGATCACAAATTATGCTAATAGTAGCCCATATATGGGCGTTACATGTCCTTGTATTGTTCTACTTCCTTGTAGTCGTTGCTCTCAATAGAATGACATATCATAGGTCAACTTTGACATTTTCGTATATGGTTTATTTGTAAGTGTAATATGTAATATACCGTATCATTTTCGGCTCATCAATTTTCACTCAAAAAATATTCTCAAATTTCTCTTATTTTCACTCAAAGTCTCGACAATTTTCTCTACCGAATTCATCGTAAAAAATGCCAACAAAAAGTTTTAGAAATTAATATAAATTAAGAATGTTAATTTTTTTTTTAGAATAACTGTCAACATTAAAAAGAGAGCAATTTGAAATAATGAATGGATTTGATTCCAAGTTAAGAGATCACCCATAAATAGAAATTGTAACATTTATACGTTTCTATTAGATTAGATGTAGTAGGAGGATCAATATAGAATTTTTTCAATTTTGACGCAGTTTTTCGGCTGGTTCGTCGTTCACGGATGCGGGGCCCCAAACCGTCCGTATCCAAGGGCGTAGGCTCACGCCCATTTCCTTTTGTCCGCCGTTTGCGGCATCCCGTTTAATTGGGTGCATCTTGGGACAAAGTTCCAGATCATATTTCATCTGTGCCAGGGAACGAGTCTCGAAACAAATTAGATGAAAGTCAACCGATGTCGCATATTGTAGGGGAATGATTAACTTAAAAACTTTGTAAAATTAACTAAGTTTATCATTTGATTCCTCGAATTCCAGATTATGATTGCAAAGTTAAAAATACTCACCGGGTGCGTCTCAAAAGTGGCTCACCCCCTATAACTTTTTTATTTTTTCAGATAACAAAACGAGATTTGGTACGGTATGATCGAATAAAAACGGCGTCAACGATGGCTATGAAATGAAGATCGCTGTCATTTTATATGTAAAATTGTATGGGAAATGTCATCGATCGTCATTTCCAAGCCAACTGGACGCCGTTTTTTTTCGATCATACGGTATTTTAGGATATGACATAAATTAGGATTGATTGACGTATTCAATTGTTTTTGGTCACTTCCTGTTTTACCGGAAAGGTTAGGTTAGATTTTTGATTTTTAAATGTTACCTTCGGCATTTTTTTACTTTATTCGATAGAAAATGACACTCTAAATAGAATGACATACCATATGTTAACTTTGGACATTTTCGCATATGGTTTATTTGAAATTGTAACATGCGATTCATAACAAGACTTTGACACGAAATACTAAAAGTATATGGTACCAAATTATTCGTAAAAAAATGCTTTTTCCAAATATGCTAATGAGCCACCCTTGTTCCATTTGAAAAAATTGAGATATGATTAAAAATACGATTTGGACATCTTTTAACCGACCATCAGGACAAGACACGAAAGATTATCGGACCTTTTAAAAAAAATAATTTTATTTTTCAGAAACTATTTGAGACAGAGTTTACCAAAAATGTTTTTTATATCTACTAGTGGGTAAATGAATTTGTAGATATAATACGACTTTTTTTCGAACTTTAGTTTCGGGGATATAAATTTAATCGGACCTTTTAAAAAAATTAATTTTATTTTTCAGAAACTATTTGAGACAGAGTTTACCAAAAATGTTTTTTATATCTACTAGTGGGTAAATGAATTTGTAGATATAGTACGACTTTTCTTGGAACTTAAGTTTCGGAGATATAAATTTAATCGGACCTTTTTAAGAAAATTAATTTTATTTTTCAGAAACTATTTGAGACAGAGTTTACCAAAAATGCTTTTTATATCTACTAGTGGGTAAATGAATTTGTAGATATATTACGACTTTTCTTGGAACATTAGTTTCGGAGATATAGATTTAATCGGACCTGTCATTTCGGAGTGTCATTTTCCATCGAATGAAGTAAAAATATACGAGGGTGCTATTTAAAAATCAAAAGTCGTAGTTATTTCCGATAAAACAGGAAGTGACAGAAAACAATTGAATACGTCAATCAATTCTAATTTATGTCATATACTAACACACCAAATCTCGTTTTGTTATCTCAAAAAATAAAAAAGTTATAGAGGTGAGCCACTCTTGAGACGCACCCGGTATACCCGATACACACTGCATAGATATACCGAGTGGTGTATCACCGTTGGAAAATTTTGAACTGTCCAAATATTGGTTCCCCTATTGATTTTACAGCGAAGTCGTAAATAGGATTTTTAAAGGTCTGGGTATGCTAAAACCGCATGCCAAATTTGAGTAATTTTGGACTAGCCGTTTTTAACTAATTTAAGAAAAAGTGAATCTATTTTTATACCTAAAACTGGACAGGTAACTATAAAATATAAAGTTTTAAATTACAAAAACGCATATTGAGCAAACTAACCGTAGGTACTGTAACTATAACCTATTTATTATTAGTTTGTGCTATAACATAGTCGAGTAGACAGCAAAACAAATTCCATTCAATCGTAGGTTTACAACTTAAAGTATGTTGACATTCGTCTGGTTTTGCATTGTTACCTATAAATATTCAGTTTTAATTTAATAATTAAAAATTATATTTTTTTAAGTTAGTTTAGAATTTTAGAATTAAGAATGAATGGGAGGGGGGTTAATCACTGCGACCTCACAGATCTATTGTATCCCCCTTTCTTGAGTTATAACTTATCATACCCCAGGGCTTTGACAAAAGCCAGTATCTGGGACGGTTTTCCAGAGGGTAGTTCTCCATCTCCAATATCAGTCATACCAAAGTTCATGGCACGAATGGTTGTCGTCTCGGGGTACTCAGTGATGAGGTGTTCTGGTGTTTCCCCATTTTCCCCACAGAATCTACATTCGCCGTCTCCTCCTAGTTTTAATCTACTGAGGTGTTCATTGAGGAAACAGTGTCCTGTTAAAAACCCCGTGACAAACCGAAGATTGTTCTTACTTAAATAAATGAAAATCTTTGATTTTTCGTAGTCGTAAGCCCTCAGAAACTTCTTCGAGTGTCTTAGACCGCTGCAAGATTCCCATTCCAGGTTGCGGATGGAGTATTCCAAGTTCTTGAGTTCCGCCTTTAGTTGGTTACCACTTGGGAAGCAGAACGGTTCTGGTCCAGTTAGTGGAGTGTTCGCTCCTTTTCTAGCTAGATCATTTGCTTTTTAATTGCCTTCTATCCCTTGGTGAGCAGGCACCCAGAGTAGGAGGACTTTGCTTTCTTGGCCTAATTTATTCAGCTTCTCTATGCATTCTTTGACCAATTTCGAATTGATTGTTACTGAGTTGATCGCTTTTAACGCTCCTTGACTATCAGATAAGATGGCTATTTCTTGTTTCCGATAGATCCTATGTAAGATAAGTTGTACGCATCTTTCGATATTGTCGATTTCTGCCTGTAGGATGCTAGGGTAGGTGACCATTGGTTCGGAGTATTTAGTTCTCGGCCCAAATACTCCGATCCCTGTTCCCGCATTGTTTTTGGAAGCATCAGTATACCAAGTTATGGTGTGGTCTTTTAACTGCTGAGCAGACGTTTCTCTCTTCCAATCTTTTTTATTGCTCAATACTAACTACATTGAGAGTTGCAGGAGTAGTATTTCCTTTTTGAGGGTGTTTGAACCCATCTGACAATTTTCCCAGTACTGATTCCGTTAGTGACCATTCTAATCATTGTCGCATTGGCATATCTACCGATGACAATGTGCAGTGGTGTTAGATCTAGAATGACCTCCATTGCTGCTGTTGGACAGGTTCTCATGTCTCCTGTGATGCAAACGCATGCCAGTCTCTGGACTTTGCACAGGTTTAGCCTTGCCGTCCGTTGCTCTAGTTTTATGTACCAGGCAACTGCTCCATAAGTAATCATGGTCTTACTATCATGGTATAAGTCCAGCGCAAAATGTGCAGAAGCCCCATCTATTTCCGGCCAGTCTCCTGCATATCATGAGAGCTTTTGTGGCTTTGCTGGTAATGTTCTTAATATTCCTGTTCCACAGGAGTGTACTGTCCAGGGTTAGTCCCAGATATTTGACTTTCTGTGATGGCAGTATTTCCTTTCCATCTAGTTGAATACTTTTCAAGTTTTTCAGACTTCGCTTTCTGGTGAATGGCACTATCGCGGTTTTGTCTGAGTTGATACTCAGCCCGACAGTCCTGCACCATCTCTCAGTGAAATGGAGTCCTCTTTGGATAACATCACACACGGTGTCTTCATGTTTCCCCCGAACGATCATGACTATGTCATTTGCATACCCAATGCAGTGTATTCCCGCTAGAGTTAATTCGTCTAGTAGTTCATTCACTACCAAGCTCCACACCAAAGGGGAGGTTACTCCACCTTGTGGAGTTCCTTGGGTTGTACTCCGTAAACGCAAAAACCTTTAATAAACCTGTTTACGACTTCACTGTAAAATCAACAGGGGATTCAATATTTCAACAGTTTTAAATTTGCATGAGATTTCCTATGTATGAAATATTTCTAGTTGACAAACATCCCCATTATTCAATGTTAGTCATTCATCATAAATCACCAATGAATGAAAAATGTAAATATACCTTATAATACAATATAAAATTATATGATATACTTACCTATGATCGAATAAAAACTGTCTGTTATCCCCGCCGTAACAAATCGTCTGCAGAATTATTTTTGGTGATTTTTTGTTAAATAAACAATTTTTTTATTTTTTAACGAAACAGAATTACCATTGGGTAAGTATATTATTTTTAAAATAGATTTTAACTACAAAAAACACAATAAACACAATTTAGTTTGGAAAATATGTTACTTTTTATAATAATCTTAAGAAATATTTTTTATATTAAAGTAAGAAAATCACAACCGAATTACGTAAACATTTTATACTATTATAAAAAGATATAATTATATTGCACGATTGAAATTAAAATAAATTTTCGATGAAACAAATCACAAAAAATGATGCTCTATCTCCAAATCTTGATACTAAATACGATGAAATTTTAATGGCCGGTTCATACAGCCAATTAAATTAAAATAAGAAATAAGTGGCCGGCCCTAGCTCCAGCGTTAGTGTGTCGATCTGCGGAGCGGAAGGTACTGGGTTCGATCCCCAGCCAGTACGGTCGCTTTATTTAAATAAAAATATTTATTTATCTAAATAGAGCGACCAACGAGCCGCCATCACAGTGCTTCGTCCCATGGACAAAAATCAAAAAATAAGGTAAAGTTTACTAATATCTGAATATATAATTTTATACTTATAGCAATGTTCAACCATTCTGTATATTATTTTTCATAAACAGCGTAGCAAATATTTTCACTAAAAATAAATTTTGCGATCATTATCTCATCAGTGAAAAGAATAACATTCATAGTAGTTCTGTATATTATGGAGTTAAACGGGTACGTACTTAATTGAAAGCCACTATGGATATTGTTAAACAAGGTATGTACTTTAAATTTATTTCTAAACAAGTTCGTGATTGTTTAGTTTTTATTTATTTTTTAAGATGATTCTTAAATGGGTATAAAAATGTTACGTTTTCAAACTTCAAAAAGGCATTTAAAAAACATATCAAAACATATCGTATTTATTGAATATTTTTGTTGCCATATTCATACACTTTTAATTTTTGTATAGTTCACCTGCGTCTGCTTGCGACGAACTTATTTTATAATACTTTTCAGATGGAGTAAAATTGATAAGCAATGCCGATCTGGCTAATACTTGGCTTGATCATAAAGACAAGAACTCAAAATTATTTGTATTTCAAAAAATATGTTCTTATTAGATATTGATGAACCTTCCAGTCAAATGAGACACCACTGGTGCCTGAAAAAGTCCACTATGTTGGAGCGAAACGTCGCATAAAAAAAGTGTCCATCTTTCAATTTATTATATAATCTCATACCCAAGAAAAGGAAAAAATAATATATGGATATGCTGTATTAAAGAGGTAACTATTAACATCCGAACCCCTCATAGCGACAAAATGAACAGTAACAACGCGAAAAAGTAACATATTAGAAAATGATGTACAGAAATATCTTATATGTGAGGATACTTCATCTACCTGATTTGGATACTATAAATTTGGAAGATTCTGTCAGCAGTAATTCTTCTGAATCAAAGTAGTTACGATCTATGCATTTTGTTGTCCTAAAGTAAATTTATAGTATCTTAAGTTTTTTTTTTAATTAAATATAACATTAATGTTTCTTTTTCATTAAACAAAAACATTTTTATCTTATCTTACGTATTAGGCTTATATTGTAGGAATCATGTTCTAATGTTATTTCAATTCTTTTTTATCACAGGAATTTATTTAATACTTACACCGTTTTCATACTATAAATTATTATTTGCTTAGATGGAACACAGCTCCAATATTATTATTATTTATAAGATTTTTTTTTCATAAACGTGGGACTAAGAACATCATCATTTAGTACAATGAGAGTACTCATCATTTGTGTCAAATAAACCTAGTTTGAATAAATTGCTTACACTAAAAGAGAAGTTTTGGATTTTTGTCCTCTAGAGCCATATGTTCGAAGCACTGTACGCCATGCGCCATGCGCCACCTCAAAAAAGGCAATGGCAAACCACCTTGAGTATATTGGCCTTGTACAGCCTCTCAAATAGTGCCGTTCGGATTCGGTAATAAACTGTGAGTCCCGTGTACTTGTGAAACACTGATGACACACATCACAAGTACATGCGAGAGGTAGCCGACGCTCTATAGAGAGTATGTTGTGTTGGGAAAATTCGAATTAAATATACGACTAATTCGATCTTAGATTAACAATAATTCGATAGTAAATTAAAACTAACTAAATTCGATTATCTTTTTCGATATAATCGAGATAAAAATTAGTAGTATTTTATATTCTGTGGTAACCGAATTACAAATGATCATAAAACATAACCTCTTATGGACGAATATTAGTTATATTCTTATGTTATATTAGTAATTAGTACAATTAGTAGTATTCTTTCGTTCTGAACGAACACGTGATCTGTGGAACGAACTGAAAATTTTCACTTAAACTGATTTATAAAGGGAATCGACAAAGAAAGGAACGATCCGATATAGAAAAATCCAGAAATCATTGTTATTTCCTATACCACGTAGGAATAAATCAGTTTAAGTGAAAATTTTCATTTCGTTCAGAACGAAAGAATACTACTATTATTTGGTTCATTTCCATCTCACCCAAATTTCACCGAACACCTGCCGAACACTAAAATTAATTTTCTTCTTTTGTCTAAATAATTATTGATTGCAACTGATAAAATAAAAAGATATACGAACCGCACGGTTTTTTTTGAAGATTGGCGCCAGAAAGTGACGTACGTTCTTTTCGCAGTCTTTCTTTAAAAAGTGTTTTTTAGCGAGTGGAGTAGTATAAATAAGTGCAATTTTGATAGAAATAATTAGTGGGTAAGTGGGAGCAATCATCCTCTGATATAATTAGCTTTTATTCCCTTTTTTTTCCTGCATTGCTTTCCATAACCTAAGTTTTTTGAATTAACAAGCATGGCAGCTTCTTCAGGGGGGTCAATTGGCCCCCCTAAGAAGTTTTTTAAATACACATATAAAGATTCTGGACCATACTTGGTAATAGTGGAAACCAGAAAAGAAGATGAGGAAGTTACACAAAACTTGGGCAACCTACACCCGATGTGTTTAGGAAGATGGCTTAAGGAATTTGGAATAATAGGTGTTAATAAAGTCTCGAGGAAGGGAAAAAACAGAGTCGGTATTGAATTCAGTTCTTGGAACGCAGCCAATGAATTGTTTTCTAGCAAATTATTAAAGGAAAGAAATCTAGAAGCATATATACCACCTAGCTTAGTCTCCTGTAAGGGAGTTGCTAGAGAAGTGTATAAAAACATAGAAATGGAGGAAATAGTATCGGAACGGAGAACTGGACCGAAGATAATTGAAGCTAGACGTTTACAAAGAAAGATAATAGTTGATGGCACTGCAAAGTATATAGACACAGAGTCAGTAATTATTACATTTGAGGGTAAAATTATTCCTAAATACATAAAAATTGAATATTGCGAAGTAAGGGTGGATGTGTATGTCAGCCCTGTGATTATGTGTTTCAATTGTATGAGGTATGGACACTCGAAAACACAATGCAGAAGCAAACAGAGGTGTTCGAAATGTGCCGAGGAACACGGTATAGCTGCTTGCCAAGAGAAGGAGGCGGTATGCATATACTGTAAAGGAAATCATGTCACCACAGATAGAAATTGCCCGGAATATAAGAGGCAGAGGGCTATAAAAGAAATAATGGCGCAGAAAACACGTCATATTTTGAAGCTAGAAACAAAGTACCCAAGAATTATGAATCAGCCGAGTCTTCCTTCGTCGGAGCTCACCTAGACAGCAGGGACTTTCCTAGTACCCTGAACAAGCAGTTAATAAATGAGGGCATTCCGGTCAGGCAAAGAATGGGAAGTCGCAAAAATCAGCCTTAACACAAAAACCAACATACTCACAGGTAAGTAAACTTAAGAGGAAAAAACTATCATCACCCCCTCCACTGATAAACAAGATAGATACAAGGGGAGCACTATATGCCAGTCCCTGTCGAAGTCCAATTAATCCAATTATTAATCAAGTTCCTTCAATGGGTTCAGATGAGGTAAAAGTTATGCCGTTAACTGAGATCATGAGGAAAATAATGGAGGACTCAGGTGTCTCACTTGAGGTAGCGCAATATGTGTTAGGAAAAATTAATACAAGTGGAAACGCTCAGACAAACGCTAATTCAGAAAATAACATTTCCTCGGAAGATATGGAGCTGGAAGTTCTTCCGGGGAGTTCACATCATACACCTTAATGGTACCTAATGATCCAAGTTAACAAATTAAGTATCATACACTGGAATATCCGAAGTTTACTGAGAAACTATTCTGAATTAATAATTTTACTCAATTCTTATAAACCTGATGTAGTGTGTCTTAATGAAACATGACTGAGTCCGCACATCAAAGTTATTATCCCATCATACAGTATTGTAAGGAAAGACAGACAGGATGGAAAGGGAGGAGTAGCCATTCTGGTCAGCTCTTCTATACCATTTGCCCAGAGCAATGCTAATATTAATATAGACTGGAGGGTTCAGTATTTAGGAATCTCCATAAAAAATTGTCGATCTTTGCTGCATATTGCCCTCCGGACATTCATTTAACGAGAGAGAATATCCAAGAGTTTATGGACAAATGGACAAATAGAAGCATTTTTTTGGGAGACCTTAATGGACAACACAGTAATTGGGGCTCTTCCCGCAATAATCACACAGGAAATAACATCTTAGCCAAATGCTCTGAGAATGATATATTGATAGCAAATGACGGGTCAGCGACCAGGATTACTCCCCCGAACCAAGGGAAAAGTTGCCCGGATATCACCTTAATGACGGCAGAACTAGGACCAAACATCTCATGGGAAATTGTGGATAGCCCAGGCATGAGTGATCACTTTCCAACGAGGGTATTTATTAATTCTAACTTGTTCACCCAAACAGTACATAACCCTATAAGTAGATGGAACACAAAGAAGGCGGACTGGGACGGATACTACATGAGCTTCAATCAGAGGGTGAACGTAAACTCTTATCTAAGTCTGGTAGAGGAGATCAATAGGGCAGCATTGGGACATATCCCAAAAACGTCATTCCAAAAGGGCAAGAGAAAAGCAGCCCCCAAACCAAGGTGGTGGGATGAGGCATGTCGCGTGGCGGTGGATGAACGGAGCAAGGCCCTTCGGGCATATAAAGAAAATATCAGCGATCATAACTATCTGGAGTACAAAAGAAAAGCGGAGGTAGCAAGAAGGATCATGAAACGGAAGAAAAAGGAAACCTTTAGAAAATTTACTGAAAGCCTTGATAAAAACACACCCATGAGTACCATATGGAAAGTGGTCAAGGCATACTCCAATAGTTATATACAAGTTAGACACTGCGCTGAAAAGGAGTGGTGGCTCGAGACGTTGTTGGACAGCCTCGCCCCCCCTCACTGCATCGCTAAAGACTTCTCAGCAGTTGGAGCATTCAACAACTACGACCTAAAGAGTATTTCCATGTATGAATTCAACTATGCCTTAAAAAACAGGAAGGAATCATGTCCTGGTAAAGATAACATTACGTTCAAGATGATTTCCCAAACACCCATTAAAATGAAGGAATGTCTGGTAAACATTTATAATGACGTTTTAAGACAAGATATGGAGATACCTGCGGAATGGAAGGAACATATCATTGTCCCACTACTAAAACATGGTAAAGACCCGTCTCACCACGAATCTTATAGACCGATTGCTCTTTCCTCTTGCTTATGCAAGATATTTGAAAATATAATAAAAAATAGAATAGAGCATAAGTTAGAACAGGATAGGTTCTTCAATCAACATCTAAATGGATTTAGAAGAGGACGTGGTGTCACTGATAATCTGGTAGTATTATCTAGTTATATTTACCAGGCATTTGCCAGAAAGGAGATAGCTGTCTGTATATTTATTGATCTTAAAGCCGCTTATGATAATGTTCAATTAGACCTCCTAGAGAGGAAATTAAACGATGCTGAAATTGATAAATGGTCCATACAAGCAATCTTAAAAATCTTAACACAAAGGAGCATCTTTGTCAGATCCCCTAACACAGGAGATCTCATAGGTCCCCAAATAGCCTATAAAGGCCTTCCTCAAGAATCACCCCTGAGTCCAATCTTATTCAATATATATACCAATGGTATACATCAGGTGATGGAGGAGAATGTAAAGATTTTACAATATGCTGATGACTTGGTCATTTACACTTCCCATAAGAACGTTGACAATGCGATAAACAGAATTCAACGTACATTAATATCGATGTTGGATTGGTTGAAGAACAATGGTCTAAGCATCTCTCCCTCTAAAACTAAGGCAATGTACTTCTCTCGAGGGAAAAGAGCAAATCCTCCTCACTCGATAAGAGCGGATGGACAAGATGTGGAATGGGTGGAACAATATAAGTATCTTGGTCTCATAATGGATCGTCGTCTTCTCTGGAATCCTCATATTGAAGAATCTTGCAGAAAAGCACAGAAAGGAGTAGACGTGATGCGTGCTCTCTGCAGAACCTGGTGGGGATCCCCCCCATCTACATTAATGAATATATACAAGGGCATCGTAAGATGCCACATGGACTATGGGTGTCAGGCATTATTAACGTTGTCAAAAAAGAATGCAAGAAAATATGACAAAATACATATGCAAGCTTTAAGAGTAGTAACAGGTTGCATGAATAGCACCCCCACTAATGTTTTGATGTCTGAGACGGCTGAAATGCCGTTAAGAGCCAGAAGAGTTTGGTTATGTGCCAAATTCTCGGCTAAGAAACTGGCTTGCACAGAAGAGGCTATTTCAACAAGTCTAATTGGGCTATACATATCTTACAATCAGGATCCCCCTTATTGGGCGAGAAGGGAATCACCAGCCTTGTTGGAAGGCTTGGACTCAGTGCTATCGTTTTACAACATTCTTGAAAAAAGCCAGATATTACCATGTTTCGAAGCTGACTTTGATTGTCAGATACAAGACGTACATTGGGAAGATTCAGGCCTTACTAAAGCTTCCCCAGGTTGTCAGTCCAAACTGCAGGTTTATCTCAAAAGAATTATTAGGGTATGAGCTAATATACACGGATGCGTCACTGGATCCTGTATCTGAAAGAAGTGGTATTGGAATACACAATTTTTCTAAAAGATACTCAGCAATTGGCCGATGCATAAAGCACACGTCTATATGCAGGGCTGAAATGCTAGCCATTGAGAGAGCCTTATTGGGTCTTGGGGATGATGCAGAGAAAATCGCCATTCTGTCAGATTTAAAGAGTGCTCTACAGAGTATCACACGTTCGGATATTTCTTGTAGAGCAGGAAAAATAGCAGGAAGAATAAAAGAGCGGATCATTACTCTAACACAACAAGGAAAATCTATAAAACTAATCTGGATCCCTGGCCACTCTAATATTGATGGTAACACGGAAGCTGATAGACTGGCATCTCTTGGGAGAAAGTCCAGGAACCTGGTGAATAATAAGATTCATCATTCTGAACTCCTTGGCGTCATAAAGAAGGAAAGCAGACAAGAATGGACAAATTTATATCATAATATGGGCCAAACAAAAGGAGTCTTCTACTATAACATTGTTCCACAACCTCTCAGATCCCCATGGTTCGACAAATGCGCGGATGTAAATCGCGAATATGTCAGTTTGTTCTGCAGAATGAGGTCGGCACATTGTCTCACTCCGACTCATCTCCACAGATTGGGTATCAAAGACTCTTTTCTGTGTGAATGTGGAAGTAAGGGGGACCTTACGCACGTTATTTTTGCTTGTAGTTTGAGAGATCAAGCATGTCATACTCTATACCTGTCTTTAGCTAGCTGTATGAGTTCTCCCATTAGGATTCAAGATGTCCTGAGGAACCCAATATCCAAAGAGGCAAGATTGGTGTATCAATACCTTAAGCAAAATAGTATTAAATTGTGAATACCTACGGATATGGATTCGCCACGCTTATGGATTTCATGCCAATAAGACTATCAGTCTGTACACTGGCCAATCTAGAGTAAACTTACATGTAGATGAATAATTGTGGCTTGATGGATGTTTTTGCTTAAATAATTTTCAACTAGAAAGGAATCCTATCTCTATAGAAGTAGAACTAGTACTACAGGTTTTAATCGAGAATGCATTGTAATAGTTCTTTGTAGCTTAATCACGCTTTGCATGTTCCTGCTTTGCTTGAAATGGTGAATAATGATGATATTTAACTTTCAATAATAAGTAATTTATTTTGCAGTATATCCCTTATATTCATCCTGGCCTGGCGCAGTCCCTGTCTGTTAGTTGCTGGACACGCCACAGTACATGTCTTTCATTTGTGATTCCTGATCCTTCACTACCTTGACATAAAATCCTAATTTAGAGGACCCTAGAAAAGAATCATCCCACATGAAAGTGCAGTAATGAGCAGAAGTTTTCCTCAATGCGCCCAAAGTCTCTTCAATTCCAGGCGTCTGCGTCCGTGAGCACGTTCTCTGTTTAACTGAAGAATAAAGAAATCAGAAGGAAACAATAATCAAAGAATAATAAACTCTGACTGGCCGTCGAAAGGCGCGTGGTCATCGTGAAACAAGAAGAAGAAGAAGATATACGAACCGCACATAAACAAGGACATACTTATATCGTTTTAGAAGAAGCTTTTATTTTAGATATGAGGTTTTCAATAGGAATTGAAATGTTTATAAAAGGCCATAACAATAACAATCATAAACTCGGCACTATTAAATTTAAAACTTTAAATTATGGTTTAGTTTATTAAAGGCTTCGGCACAGTTAATAGAATACATTGAATAAAGAATTTTTTTTTATTCTTTATTCGGTGATAGAATATAGGTATGGCAATGGTTCAGATTTGTTTAAAATAGCCCCTTGACGAGCACTAGCTGGGACGAATTTATTTTTAGGTTAAATTTATAATTCTACTAAATAATTCGAATTATTAATTCGATTGTAAAATATAAATTAGTACTAATTATTCGATGGTAAAAATAATTCGATTATTCCCATCAATAGTATGGCTGGATTCTATAGCTTTGTTCGGGTTCTTGTTATTACTAGTGATGGGAGTATTCGAGTGAATTTTCGCTCGAGTACTCGATTATTGAAATAACCGACATCGCTCGATTATGAACGAGCGATGCAAGTGACGAGTACCAAGCGACGAACGCAAGCGATCCTAGAATGAAATAAATTGAAATCCGATTTTAATGTGCCATACTCGATAAAAAGCCTAGCGAATTTTCTACATACATTGCAGGTAGCAAATTTATACGACGCCGTATATACCGGGTGCGTCTCAAAAGTGGCTCACCCCTATTACTTTTTTATTTTTTTAGATAAAAAAATGAGATTTGGTGTGTTAATATATGACATAAATTAGAATTGATTGACGCATTCAATTGTTTTCTGTCACTTCCTGCTTCACCGGAAATGACTACAATTTTTGATTTTTAATGGTACCCTCGGTATTTTTTTTTTAATTTATTCGATAGAAAATGATATTCTAAATAGAATGACGTATCATATGTCAACTTTTGACATATTCAAATTGTATTTTAAATTTCAATCTAGAGTGCCATGGCTGTGTTAAAAACACTAATTTTTAATCAAGGAGCCTTGGAAAAATAGATTTGATCGTCTAATGTTTTTAGTGTCTTGCCGTGGCCGGTTAAAATATGCCCTGGTTTAGTAAAAGATGCCCAAATCGTATTTTTGATATCTCAATTTTTTTCAAATGGAATGAGGGTGGCTCATTAGCATATTCCGAAAAAGAATTTTTTTACGAATAATTT
Source organism: Sitophilus oryzae (assembly GCF_002938485.1). NCBI lineage: Eukaryota > Metazoa > Arthropoda > Insecta > Coleoptera > Curculionidae > Sitophilus > Sitophilus oryzae. The sequence goes on from NW_022145945.1 coordinate 10,748,552, forward strand.
GATACCACGCACTTGGTACTTCGAGTCAAATTGGCATGAACCGCATGTTACAATTTCAAATAAACCATATGCGAAAATGTCAAAAGTTGACATGTGATATGTCATTCTATTCAGAGTGTCATTTTCTACCGAATAAAGTAAAAAAATACCGAAGGTGCGATTTAAAAATCAAAAGGTGCAGAAATTGAAAACCAATTGAATAATATGTCAATCAATCCTAATTTATGTCATATACTATAACATACCAAATCTCGTTGTTTTATCTGAAAAAATAAAATAGTTATAGGGGTGAACCACTTTTGAGACGCACCCGGTATATTTATCCTTTGCGTATCTGAGGGACAAAATTTTACGACCTATATCGATAATGCTTCGAAATAAAGTTTATAAACTAAATCAGGCGATCAAGCGAATCGCTCGCCGCTTACTACTTGCCGTAAATTTCCGAAAGGTGCCCTGCGCACGCAACTTACTGCTTGGCGCTTGGCCTTCGAGTACTTACAACATGCGACGGACAAAAAACCGTATTTTTTAATACGAGCGATATTTTGCTCGAGTGATCACTCGGTTATTGCAATCGCTTGATACTCGAGTACTCGATTATTGAAATTAATCGGTTTTTCCCATCACTAGTTATTACCGATTCTGAACCGTCCTAGAGCTCTGCAGCGCATGCGCAAATGAAATAATGTCTTCATATTTCCTTCTGCACAGACGCATCACAGTTCTAGGCATTCGGACTAGGTTGTTCGTGCGCAGTAGGATGAAGCAGGATAAAAGTTGCATATAGTAATTTTACTATTTATACTATGCGTATTTCTTAAAATTTAAGAAAGATTCAAATTATTATTTTATTTTACAAGTATACTTATGTAAACTTGTAAAATAAAATAAAACCAATTATAAGAATATTTGTCTGACAATTTTTTTATTTTTCAATATTTTATATTGAATCAGTATTTCCCTCTTTAAAGTTTTATGAAATAGTTGGGAAAACACTATTGTAATAAATTGAAACAATAATTTTGAACAAATAAGTAATTTCTTATATCATATAAACGTGAAAAAAAATGCAAGATCGCAAGAGTATTGCAAGCTTGGTCTTGCGAAAATCTTGCACTGGTCTGTCTTCGTCTTGGTCTTGTAGATCAAACGCTAATCTTGGTCTTGCTTGTTGTGCAAGACCAAGACCAAGACCAGGATCGCTCATCACTAATTTACATTAGACATTAAATAGTTATAGAATAGATGTATGGGCTTTAACAAAAGCCAGTATCTGAGACGGCTCTACAGTGGCCATCTCTCCATCTTTGACATCAGCCGTACCACAAACTAGGTTAGTCTATGGCCGTACCAAAGTTCATGGCACGAATGGTCGTCGTCTCGGCGCACTCAGTGATAAGGTGTTCTGGTGTTTCCCCATTTTCCCACAGAATCTGCATTCGCCATTGTTACTCAACTTTAGCCTACTGAGGTGTTCGTTGAGGAGACAGTGTCCTGTTAGAAACCCCTTGACAATCCGAAGATTGTTTTTACTTAAATCAAGGAAAACCTTTGATTTTTCTCGGTCGTAAGTTCTGAGGAACTTTTTCGAGTGTCTTAGACCGTTGCTTGGGGGACACCCATTCCAAGTTACGGATGGAGTCTTCCAGATTCTTCAGTTCCGCTTTCAGTTGGTTCCTGTTTGAAAAACAGAACGGAAAACTTTGAAAACCAGTCTGATTTTCTAAGTTCGCGGATGTAGTAAATAGGGAATTAAAGCCCTTTAATAAGTTTTTGTGGTTAATAAGGCGCTCTTTTAACGTAAGATAGAGTTCAAAAAACAATTAAAAACTGTTCTCCTGTAATACTCCACAGGTGTATTTAAATCTAAATTTGGATTAGCTCTATGTGTTTTCTGGTCCAGTTAGTGGAGTGTTCGCTCCTTTCCTAGCTAGATCATTTGCTTTTTCATTGCCTTTTATCCCTTGGTGAGCAGGCACCCAGAGTAGGAGAACTTTATTTTCTTTGCCTAATTTGTTGAGCTTCTCTAGGCATTCTTTGACCAACTTCGAATTGATGGTTACTGAGTTGATCATAGAATAGATAAAAATATAAGTTTCTACCTATTTACCAAACTTAAAAGATACCTACTTTTAATAATATGATTTTATAATATCAAATTATAAAGGCTAAATAAACGTGACATAAATATATTTGTATGTTTATCAGAAAACCCAAAATATTCCAAAAAAAGACAATTACCAAAAAACAACAAAACATCCTCACGAACGCATAACATTCGAAGTCTATAGCACGTGCACCCGTCGACCATGCGTAACGGACGCCACTGGACCGCGTCTGTCACGACCCATCGGTCGCCTAGATGTCGTTATAAAGCTGTCAGCGCGACGTCAACACTGACGATCGCAGGGGCATTAAAAGCCCGAAACATTCGCCTTTTTCCCTTTTAACTTTTCTCTTTGTTTTGCCTGTACGTCTCGTACCAAGAATTAGGAGTACAGAGAAAGTGCCTTTTTACTATGTGACACTCGACAGTAAAATAAAAAAAAAGAATCAACGCCTACGTGATTATTACAACGACGACAAAAAAAACAAGCTAAATTCGTTTCACTCTGTATTCTTAAAATTTGCAGTATTAATAGAATGTATAATGTATAGTTTTCGCATCTAAAGAAGAATCCAGCGAAGAATCATCAATGACACGACTTCATTGCAACAGGCTCTTGCTTGCGATTAGAGATTTCGCCGATCCATGAACGTAAACCTAGTTATTTTAATTCTACTCCTATATTTAAAACTATATCTCGCCACAGATTGAAACCCATGGCCTTTTCTTTAGATACGGTCAGTCTAGCCGCCTATCCACGGCCCTCTTGGGTGTTCTTAAATACAGGGTGTTCTTTAATAACATGCTAATAATTAGTGTCACTTCTAGCTTTTCACAGATGAATTTTGTATGTGCATAAATTGTTTTGAAATATTGCTCAGAGTTTGTTAGCATGTCATTTAATTCATCAAAGGTAGTACTGGCCAGAGAAACTGCTTCTCTTAAATCAATGCTTGTTTTTTTGAAAATGTTTACTTAAAGATAAACAAATGCTAAATAATTTTGCAATAATTAACAAAGATATCTAAAAATTCACCATTTGCTATGGAAAATTTCAATGATTTAGCGTTTGTAATGGTCTCTAGATCGGTCCACTCTCCTGCAATCTCGTCTAGGGAATCTAAAACTGGATCTAATAAAACTAGTAGCTTCACTCCTTGTCAAATCCTTTGTTCTATTACAGTTCAAATCCTTTGTTCTGTTACAGAAATTTTAAAAGAGGAAAGAAGTAAGAACAATGAGAAATAGCATCACTACTTTATCACGTAATAAAAGAATAATTTTTTAGTTCTTTTTACCGAGTCGCGAAGATACCGAAAGAACCGGGAATTAATAATTTCGAGTCCCAGTTCTTAGAACGGGGAATTTCCGGTTCTGAACCCTAGTTACCATATTATCAAGAAATTATGTTTTTTTACTAAAAACTAAAAACATTTCCAGATTATTTTCAAAAAAAATTGCGCAGAAAAATCCTCATATTTCTGAGGGTCAAAATATGCTACCCTTAAAAATATTTGCAATTATTTAAGACTCACCCTGTATAGAGAGATTCACGGTTATGGTAAGTTATAGCGTTTCCGGAACCGGAGCTGTTTTTCGGAACCGGTAATTTCGGTACCATGCCACTAAGGAACCGGGATTTCCAGTTTTTTTCGGTACTTTCGGTACTAGCAAATTTTTTATCAATGATGGTTAAATTGTTCGTTAAACAGCAAGCAAGGGATGGTTGTCAAAAGTAAAATCGATAAAAAATTGAGGTTTAAATGAAGATAATATCAAATTATTATTCATGAGAAAATTAACCTGTACCCAAACATGATCACAAATGACTCTACAAAAAACTCAAAGCATAATTTTTTGAATTATTACTACAACCAAAAGCAGCACACAGTAAGGCACTCATTTTTTGTCAATCCGTCTCTGTGTTGGGACGCAACGCTCGAACCTCGCAGGTCGACGGACAGAACCACAAAACACATACACAAGAAGAAGTGCGAGCGCCTTGCTAAATATTGGAAAGTGAAATTGACATTTAAATTTGACACTGTTGACAAGTCTACTGCTACTAGCGCCCCCAATTTCGCTTGTAGGAACTACGGACTAAATTGTCACGCATGGCGGGAAGTTTAAAAAAATAAAAAATTTTATTTCTTCATTTATTTTTAATTATGACATACACAAAAACACAAAAAATACACCATTTTTTAAAAATATGTTTAATATCAATATCAAATATACAACAGAAATTAATTTCACCACAATAAATTAATAAAATTAAAAGAATAATGTTACAAGTAGATCAAGAGACAAAATTAATTATAACAAAACTGAAAAAAATGGCGTCATAGATGGCTTAGAAATAAAAGATATATCATAATTTTGAAAGTAAAATTATATGGGAAATGTCTTCGATCATCATTTTTAAGCCAACTGGACGATTATTTCAAACATACAAGCTGAGTTCGTTCATAGTGCTCTGAGAAATCTAGATAAACAAAGAATAATAAATTAAAAGTATTCCAGGGGAAAAGAGAGGAAAAACCTGTATCGTCTCTGATATCTGTCAGGGTATTGTTGAAAGTGTCATCTTTTTGCTCGAAGTTTTCAGGTCGATCAAAAAGATGACATTTACAACAATACTTTGCTGTAACTTTCACAAATATCAGAGAGAGTACATACAGGTATTGCCTCTCTTTTCCTCTGGGATGCTTTATATCTGTTGTTCTTTGTTTATCTATATTTCTCAGAGCATAATGCCGAACACGACTACAGTATATAATAATTTCAATATCCGAAGTGGAAAGAAAAAAGATCACCTTTCTGTTTTGTACTATGGTCCCTTTCTTCCGATGGCTCATCTCGTTGATATTTAGGAAGGATAAATAGGAAGGAAAATATAAAATTCAATTTGATTTATGATCCTTTTCTGTCACCTAAAATCAGGAGAACGACAATGAGCATGTTAAGATGAAAAAAAAAATTATCAACACTTACCTACACGTTAGTCCGGGGAGTTTTATTAAAAACCTATATTTGCCTAAATAATTTATGTATTAAATTTGTAAAGCAAAATGCAGCGTGTAAATAAAAGAAATAAAATGGCGACAAGTCAACGTCAACGACCCGACATGCGACAAGGAGAAAAGTGGTGTTCGAATAACAAATTATGGGTCACCAAAAATTGTTTTTGTCTCCTTTCAACGCACACTTTAGAAAGAAAAAGAGATGAACTGGAATACTGAAAGAACGTCAAGGTTTTATCTGTCACTCTTGTCAATAATTTATCGATAAGGAAGATTCCTAGAAAATCGCTTGTAGTCAAGTTTTCAACCATTGCCAGTTCTCCCATAAGAAGTGTCATCCACCTGGACAGAACTCAACTGAAACCAGGGCCAGTTAACTGAGATATACGACCTTGAACGATCTGTTTTTGGGGTAGTAATTTTCTGGGGCGCTAGATGGCGTATTTTTATTTTAGTTTTTATAGTTGCCTAAAAATTGCGTACAAAATTGTTTTCGTAGTTGCCTAAATAGGCCTATTAATTATGTTCTGTCATTGTTCTGTATGTCAAATCAGTTTTCCGTTTCCGGCTTCCTCCTTCCTCTTCGGTTGTGTTTTGCCATTGAACGGAGATGTGCGTTTCGCTGTTTTCTGGTTGTTTCACTGTGTTTTTTGCAATCTTCATTTTACAATCGTGATTTTGTATTTTTGATTTTTTTTTGAACTTTGTTTTGTGTTTGATTTTTAAGATTGTAATCGGGAGATTAATATATTTAACAGAAATTGATATTTTAAAATATAATTCTAACTAGCTTGACAAACAATGTCTTCTCTGGGCCGAAATCAACAATCTCTGATATTCAACTGTTTCCAAAGCCTACTAACTACTCCGCTACTCGCCAACATCAGCGGACACGGAGTGCAGGCACGGCGTGAAAATGACTGCCTATCATAAGGATCATAGGCGTCGATAACATTCGGCCATTCCTGACTTATGAGTGTCCTCACTCCTCTGAATCATAAGGACTACTAATCATAAGGACCACTAAAAAGGACATAAATAATCAGAACCTTTTAAATGGCATTTTTAAATGCTGAAATAAAAATATTTATTAGTTTTTTTGCTGCTGAGCCATATCTTTATCAGCTAATTGCTACCATTGTTACATCACACTAAAAAGACAAAAATAATCAGAATCGTTTAAAGGACATTTTTAAATGCTGAAATAAAAATATATTATGTTAGATTGTTTGCTGCTGATACTAGACAATTGATACAAAACCAATTGACAAAACCTTATCAGCTAATTGTTACCATTATTACAACACACTAAAAGGAGAAACATAATCAGAATCGTTTACAGGACATTTTTAAAAGCTGAAATAAAATATATGTTAGATTGTTTGCTGCTGATACTGGACAATTGAGACAAAACCTTATCAGCTAATTGTTACTATTGTTACATCACTCTAAAAGGAGAAACATAATCAGAACCGTTTAAAGGACATTTTTAAAAGCTGAAATAAAAATATAGTTAGATTGTTCACTGCTCATACTGGAGCCACGTCTTATTTTCTACCTGAATAAATAAAAATAAAATATCGTAACCCAGAAACAATACTCAAAAACTCATGATGGACAAATAAATTATTCAGGGACAAAATTTCATAAGGGAAAATAAACAAATTACTTATTATAAACTGGTGTTACACGCAATCTGCAGCTTGCGTGCAACAAAATAAAGTTAAATATCAAGTCTAAAATCTTAAACCTAAATTCTAAAATATAAATCTAAACTCTAAAATGTAAATTGTAAAATCTAAATCTAACTATGGGCCCACGCCTATTCCAGCCACTGGAAAAGAGAGCATTCCGGGTCGAACTAACTAGACCGAATACCGGGACTCATCCCTATTCGCAAGTCTTGTCCGCCCTACTCACAAAGCGCCCAGGTGGTAAACTCATACCTTAACAACCACCACACGCCTTTTCCAGCTATCATACTAACGTATACCTTGAAAAAGAGAGTACCGGGTAGAACTAACCCTACTCCTTTTTTCCAATCCTAATACACGTTTGAATCTACCATAACCAAATCCATAGCTTGCCAAACCGAGCTATTCCACAGTACTTTGTTCTTTGACCGTGCATACCATCCTAGGATGTTTCTAACTTCATATCAACCAATCCTCAGCTGCTTAGAAATTCAAATGAACCTGTCTACCTTGGAGATTGATTGGATCCTATTAGCTGTGTCGAAGTGATTCTTAGCAGATCCTTAGTAGATCTAACGCTGAATATAGTTCGCTACGCATCCAATTTTTCTTTTATTCCGCTTGATATTTCGCATAATTCGCTACTAATTTACGCCGAAACTCGCTAACGTCGATCATTTACGCCCGGAGGGATAAACGCAACTTGTCCAGATACGCTCATTTTGCTCCTAGTGCTTAGATTCCACAGAATCCAAACTGAATGTTTGAAACATTTTCAACCTAGATATCGTCATGCAAGTCGTTACACATGCTAGAGATAAAGCCTCTCTGCTTGTCCCATTCCACGTGGATGGCAAAAGAGTATTCAGGTAGTGAAATATGGCTAGTTCATATTGAAAGTATTCGTTTTTTTAGGTGAAAGGGTATCCCTAAATGATTACTTTATTCGGGGTTGTAAAACTCATATATTAACGTCGCATAAAGATTTAAGTACATACCTAGGTAGCTTAGCTTATGTATTTTAAATTAAAATAATATAGTAGGTACCGCTTTATTTATTTTTGTTTACGCATAATATGAAAAGTGTATGCATTTTATATAAGATTAAGATAATCGGATTTGCTAGTTGTATATTAACTATTAGACATTTTTGTTAAAAACTATTTAAACATGTTTTTACCGAAACAATATGTTATTTCCGAGAATATTTATTTTATGTCGTGCTTTAGTAGTTTGTTTTCGAGATATCTACAGCGTTGTTGTGAAATCTACTAACAAGGCTACTATATAATAGTACTCTGGCGCCTAGAATTTGACCCATCTGGACATTTACTTTTATTTTTAATTAAAACAAATTATGCTTTTATTAAAAAGTAGCCCTGTGTAGGTACTTTTAATAAATGCTTCGTTCTCATCTTCTACAAAATTTTACACAACTATTTTAACACTCACAATGTGTCAATTTATTACAACACTATTCGAAGGGTTATTTGCTATTAATTATGGCGTATACAAAGATAAAGTTCCTGAAATACTGGCGAAATACCTGAATTAAACTGAGAAACTCTGAAATATAATGAGGTGGTTAAAATTATATTATAATAATTGAAAAACTAATGTAATACTTATAAATTATGTGAATTTTTGATATAATTCTCAAGTGAATTTGCAAAACCTGAAGTTCGGAACCTACTTAACTTTTCTACAACCATATATTTATTCAACTACCTAAATAGGTAGAAAACAAAATAACTTTCTTAAAGACTACGTTAAAAACAGCTTCTTAAAATGAATTTTCAAATATTAGATCGAAAATGCGTGTATACTAGAAAGATTATGGGGTGTCTATAATAAATTAATATTATGCCTTGATAAACGTTTGATTTCATAAATGTTCAACTTTAAATTTTACATACTATTTCTCTCTTGTATTTCTAAGCACTAAGGATAATTACCCAGTACATTCATGTAATACCTAGTATCCCATACAGCACGTCTAAATGAAATTACGTTTCTACAAGGGAGACACATGAAAAACAAAATATGTTAAAGTGAACCTAAGTGTTCATCTAGTTCTAACATATACATATGAGATACACACAGGTTTATATTGATAGAATTGTGTGATACAGTGTTTACTAGCTGTATACCGTATGCACTCAAGATTCTAAAGAGTTTTTTGTAACGTAACAAATAATTATTAAAATGATGAAATCTGACATCGGTATATGAGACATACAATGTATAAGTCATATGTATGTGTGATACTTCGTATCATAGTTGTGCTTATAGTACAGACCTTGTAAAAATGTGACGTATATACATAATATAAATATCTATATAGACACTTTGTAATAGTGTACTGTTGTATCTACATTCTAGCATGAAATGAAGGTGTGCGCACGCGCGGATACCCTCAGCGTAGATACACCGACCAAGTGTATCTTATGTGTCCTCTCTCCTTTCTCCTTTCTAGCAGTGGTATGTGTTAGCAGCCATTATTGTTTTATCATTCGGAAGCTCTATATAGAGATGTTCTATTTGTGTGTAGTTTAAAAGAGATTTAAAGGTAAGCACAAGTTTTTAATTACCTTGTTACACCTTCCTAAGTGTATTATTAATATTATAGTAGCGACTCTTCCCGTACTCGATACCCTTTACCAAATTTTGACTCCAATGAAAGAAAACTCCAAATATTCTCGTATAATGATAAAGAGGTTAGCTCTGCAATATATATTTTTTTAATTTGGAAATAATAAAAATCTAAATGGACCAAAGAAAGATTTAAACACTTCAAAGAACTTCTTACACTGATATTCGGTAAGTTATTGATGGATGAATATACAGATATGTTTAATATTCAATAATCAGTTTCATATAAAATTTAAGGGTGAGATTGTTAATCTGGAAATAAAATACAACAAAGTCCAACAGAGTGCTCGATGAATGAGTATGCTAATAAACCAACTGCTTGGAAGGAAAAGAGGAGAAAAAATGAGTAAACGAGGTCCACCAAATCGTGGCGATATACCAGTGTTTACCATTTTAGTATGTTGTTATACTAGGTACTTATATTTTTAATACATTTTGATACAAATTCTGTTCTTTTACAGTGTTTTCTTAGTTCTGGTTTCTGCAGTGTAAATAATTATTATTATTGTGTTATTTGCGCTATTGCGTTTCATGATATAAAGAAATATAAGAATTTTATTTTTTAACCACTTAATCCATTTTATGGAAGAAAACTGGTATATTTAATACAAAAGAAAAATGGAACAATTTTAAGGCTACTTCTCTTGAACTTACGATCGAGATACTTTTGGAAAGTACAAAATTTTGCCTTCCTAATTTTCGTTCTAAAAAGATATAATTGGTATCATTGAATAAATATTTCTTAAAAAGAACGAAAAGTTAGGCATCAAAACTTGTATTATTTCCTAAATTCGTTCATAAGAAGTAGTTTTATCTAGCACAAGATGTATATACGAAGCAAAATACATACATATACACGCGGTAGTCACAACTGCAATGTGTAAACAGAGTTTAAACGTAATACACAAGCACTGTGTATCCTACGGCACACTGTGTATCCCTTGCTTTGTGTATACGTAAATGCTATACTGTGGCTACATTGTGAGGCGGACGTTTAACCTTTGTGCATACGTGTTGAACTACAATGTGTAAACCATAGACTTAAAATAAAATATAGACTACACTATTTACATCTCAACGCGGACAGACAATATTTTTTGTACACATGTTTACTTCTGAGTACAGTCGACCGAGCCTTCCTCATCCAGCCTATGTTGTCACGTCTTTAATATTATCAATATTTTTTTTCTTGTTATACACATATATTGAGATATTAATACTACAGTTTAATAAAGTAGGTTTTAATATTCCAGAGATGTATTAAATAGTCCTTATACTACTAAATTATAAGTCGGATACTGTTTAAAAAGGATAAGTTCTTTACAATATGACAACACCGATTAGAGGCGAGGGAGCCTAGTCATTCATTTATTACCTTGTAGTACGTGTCGCACGTGTGCGGTAAAGCTTTGTTGCCGCTATCTCCCCGGCTGTATTAACGCATTTTCTTAGCTTGTACTGCTTAAGTGTTTATTTTATTGACTTTTTCTGTTCAACAACTATAAAATATGGTTCGCCAGTGCCAAATTTGCAAGAAATTTGACTTAAATAATCCATTTAAGTCTTGAAACGACTTTTGACCGGTAGGCAACTCTCAATTTACCCATTGGGAGTCAGTGGCGTTGTTGTAGAAAGGCGCTTCTTTAGATAATATTTTAGTAAAATGTAAAATCTGAATTTTTTCTCTTATATTACATTATTTACTTACTTACATTGTAACAAAATCATAATTATAACCCTGTTAATAATTAATAATGTTTTTATTAAAAATATATTCCGGTTTATTCTAAAATTAACTTCAGAATCTAAAATAACATACAAGAATTTTAAAATGATATTACATTATGAATGGGTCGTCTCAAAAGTGGCTCACCCCTATAACTTTTTTATTTTTTCAGATAAGAAAAAACAGATTTGTATGTTAGTAGGCATATGACATAAATTAGGATTTATTGACGTATTCAATTGTTTTTGGTCTCTTCCTGTTTCACCGCAATGATTACATCTTTTGATTTTTAAAGGCACCCTCGGTATATTGTTACTTTATTCGATAAAAAATGATACTCTGAATAGAATGACATATCATATGTCAACTTTTGACATTGTCGCTTAAAAACAAATCCGATTTTAAATTTCAATCCAGGGTGCCATGGTGTTGTTAAAAACACTAAGTTTTAATCAAGGAGCCTTGGAAAAATAGTTTTGATCGTCTAATGGGTTTCGTGTCTTGTCTAGGCCGGTTAAAAGATGTACAAATCGTATTTTTAATCATACATATGTCAATTTTTTCAAATGGAACAAGGGAACAAGGGACTCATTAGCATATTTGGAAAAAGCAATTTTTTATGAATATATTGATACCACACACTTGGTATTTCGAGTCAAATTGTCGTTATGAACCGCGTGTTACAATTACAACTAAACCATATGCGAGAATGTCAAAAGTTGACATATGATGTGTCATTCTATTCAGAGTGTCATTTTCTATCGAATAAAGTAGAAATATACCAAGGGTGCCGTTTAAAAATTAAATGTTATAGTCATTTCCAGTGAAACAGGAAGTGACCAAAAACAATTGAATACGTCAATCAATCCTAATTTATGTCATGTACTAACATACTAAATCTTGTTTTTTTATTTGAAAATATAAAAAAATTATGGGGATGAGCCACTTTTGGGACGCATCCGGTATAATAAAGACAGTACCGAGTTAAATAAATGTAGTTTTCATTTTATCCACTTCCTATCACCTTTCTTGCTTTAATGGAACAGATTTATGTTTTCTCTAACTTACATAATAAGACATCACTTAACCAGAAAAAAAATTACAACAATCATATTTTTTTTTCTCTCCCTGTCGCCGATTCTATTATGTCTGTGGAATAGATCCTGTTTTGATTAATATTAGGGGTTGTAAATGTTTGACTAAAATTAATAATTTATTATTAATTTCAAAAATTACGTAATTTCGATTATAAAATTTCTTCTATAACGTGTATTTTATTATTTTTATCCTTTTTGGACTCTAAGACGTTTTTTCTAAACTTTTATTTAAAAAACCTGTCCTAAATCTTAATAAAATATAAAAAAACGATATATTTTTAATTTAATTATAGCTTCATTAAAATAAAAAAATTACCCGGCTATGATACGGAGAGTTCAGGTGTACTTGAGAAACGAAAGACAGTGTTGTGTTTCTCGGCAGAGTCGTCAGGGAACGACCGTTACGACAGAGACAACCTATCTATCGCTCGTGTCGCACTCGTTATAACCTAAAACAATAACACAACAATAACAAGACAGTGTCTGACCGCATGTTCCAGCTATTTATGAATGAGATGCTCAGTCTGTGTAAACGTAGCATATTTACATCGGGGGAATTGTGTCACCCTGTGTCTACATCTAATAGTGTAAACACATCGTAAATGTGATTTGATGTGCTGTATGGGATATTACTGATATAGCAATACCTACTAGACTACCTAAAGTTGAAAGTTTCAGTAAAAAGTGAGAAAAATTAAAAATATAGCTGAAATATTAATAACATCTATAACTAAACTTAAAGTAATAAAATAAGTAATAAGTAAAATGGGGTATAATTAAAAAAATGTATATATGAAAAATATAAATTATATATTTATGAAACAATCGATAGTAGGTACTTCTGAAAAATAAAAAACTTTTGAGACATTTTTTACCTTTCCACATAAAATGTCTTGAATATACCTGTATATACCTGATATATTTTTTATTTACCTAATAAACAATGAAATTATTAAATTACTGTTCGACTTTTGTTTAACATTTTTAATTAAAAAGCTCAACAAAATATTTCAACGCACAAAAAATAAAAATCATGTTTGAAAACCACTGTTTCACGTTTCGGCTTGATCAAGAAGTTTAATGAGAATAAAATAACACATATTCAACATAACTAATATACTAAATAACACATAACTCTAGAAATTTTATTCCTCAGGAGGACCATAGATAGATATTTATTTAACTTTTAATTTTAACAATAAAATTTTACTTTTTACGTGAAAAATTGTCTGTTTGTGCCGAGGTTCGCATCCATCTTCTTTCGCAATAGAGATGGGAAGTACGTGTGCGTGTCGTACAAAATGTACGATACATTTCAATGTACGGTGTACGTGTCGTACAGTTTTATTGTACGAAACGTACAATCCACCATTATGATTGTACTTTGCATCTTTGCAAGCACTGGACCCGGGACCGGGGACCGGGGACCGGCAACACAACATACTACGGGAACTGTTGCTTGGTTAAATTAGCTTTAAACCAAAATACGTACACTACATACGCAGTAATACGCACGTACGTAGTGAATTGATCTACTGTGTATATTATAGGGTGTGCTATCTTATTAGTACTGTGGTTTAACTTGAAAATTAGTAGCCATTTATTTTTGTAGTTTATAGGTACTTTCTACGTATGCATAATATGCCTAGTTTCTAATATCCTAATTCAAATAGGTAATTTTTTAGGATTTTCAATTTAAATTCAAAATATACGTAGGTATTCTAGAACTTGATTTATCGATATAAAAATATAATAATTATAGTTAAACAATTCTGAAGGTATTGCTATTTTGTAGATTTTATTACTAGGTACATTAGTAAAGTATAAAGTATAGTAGCATAGTAAATATGTACGTATCGTACAACATAACAAGTATAGCTAGAGACGTGAAAAATATAAAATAACACGCGACCGGTGCTATCCCCAAGTCTCTTCCTATATTTGTACAACTGTACTCGTACGCTTCTGTTACGGGTGACTCATACTCATTCTACTCCGTTGCCGTCCGCCCGTGACCTCGTGAATCTCGTCGTACAATTGTACGACACGCACTGTACGATACAATTAAGTGTACTGTACGAAGTGTGCTAGTACAACCAATTGTACTGGTTTTGCCCATCACTATTTCGCAAGCGAAATCGACCCTTATCAACCGACTACGGTAGCGCCCTCTTTTCGAGACCTCTTGAACCACGAGGCGATTTATGTCACCGAAATCCGAAATCCAAAAATCCGAGCAATTACTTTAAACTCAAATCTGTCTCCATGGCAACAATTTTTACTGTATAAAAATACTACCTTAGAATTATCTCATAATTACCTTAGAATTTAACTGGATTTTTTTTTTCTAGCCATTTTTAAAATACCTTTCAGAAGAGATTTGTTCAGATAATGTGTTGGCTCACTACCTTTTCCTGTTATCTTTCGGAGTCTGTAATTTGCAGGGGTGATATGACGCTTCTTTCCAGCACTGCATTTTTTTCCGCTAATATTTTCGATCACTAGAGCTAGCAGAATGATCCCTCCGGTTTTCTTTTCGCGCTTCGCCGATCTGACGACGGTATCCGAAATCCGACGGGTACCCGTATCTGAGACGACCGAAAAGATCCTCGAAACCGACGCATTTACGAAACGATATGGTCAAAGGTCAAAGTCAAGTTAATAGTTGTCAGTAAGTCAGAAATACGCCGTTACGGCCTAAGAACGCTGGATTAAACCCATTAAACTCATCCCACTTCTGATGTAATCGGGAGATTAATATATTTAACAGAAATTGATATTTTAAAATATAATTCTAACTAGCTTGACAAACAATGTCTTCTCTGGGCCGAAATCAACAATCTCTCACATTCAACTGTTTCCAAAGCCTACTACTCCGCTACTCGCAAACATCAGCGGCCACGGGGTGCAGGCATGGCGTGAAAATGACTGCCTCTCATAAGGATCATAGGCGTCGATAACAAGCTTGACAAACAATGTCTTCTCTGAGCCGAAATCAACAATCTCTGACATTCAACTGTTTCCAAAGCCTACTACTCCGCTACTCGCCAACATCAGCGGACACGGAGTGCAGGCACGGCGTGAAAATGACTGCCTATCATAAGGATCATAGGCGTCGATAACAAGATCTTTATTAAAGGTAAGGTCTGAGTTAAAGGTCTTTGATTTATCTAACAATTTTATTTAATAATCCGAGAAAGTGAGGTGAGGTAACCTAACCAAGTCCAAATATTCGTGAATTTTATTTTTTAACAATGTAATATTTACTGTAATTTAATGTAATGGACTTAGTCACTTTCTCTTGTATTCCAACGATATTTGTTATGTGTTCTTAAATCTGGTATTATAGTAAATATTATACTTTTTAATCTGTTGTTTTATTTGTTTGTAAAATGTTTTGTCATGTATAATTTTCTGTAAATTAAAATAAACTATTTATTGTAGGTTTTTATGCACATAAAATGATATAAGCAAACCATTTAACACTTTACAATAGTTTATACCTTTATATATAAATCCTTGTTTTTTACCATTTGACTTGTTTGCCAACTTGGGACCAATCAGATGACTACACATTATTTTGTAGAAATCTGATTGGCTCTAACAACGAACAAGTCAATACGTCTTGCTTAAAAATAAATTGCATCTATTTAAATTTGCCGCCACCTTTGTTACTTTCCTGGGTGGCTAGATGGCGCCAACTTCAATATACAGATTACAGATTTCTTTACAAATTTGAAACCGTTTTGAAACTAAAAAATGTATGGGAGTTAGCGTTCTTCTTTAGTGTGTTCTGTGACTGAAACGCTCTGCAATCTGCCGATATTCGACAAATTGTAAAAACTGGCAGAACATATTTGGGAGAGTGCCACTATTCTTTTCCTTCTACTATGCTAATAGTTCAATAAAATAATTCCCTAAAATCATTCATCGTGTAGCACAGTTTCTCTTTAAAGTCTTAGCATGGGTACTGTCCTCTAGACTTTCAATTCTTTTGTTTAAAACAGTTTTTTAAGTAAATTCTTTGCGACTTGCGTAAAATCCTCTGGGGTCAAAATACGCCACTGGATATATTTAAACATCAAAATCAACTTAATCAACAGACCTTGATTTGGCAATTACATATACCTATACTGCAATGTCGATATACAACCGAAATAAAACACGCTACTGGGACTATGACAGGTTTCAAAACAAAAAACATAATTGATGAGCATTCTGAGTGAAAATTACAAGGTGTAAATGGCCTTAATTTCCTAAAACAAACATCTTACCTTGGCACCGTCAAGTATATAGACAAAAAATATGTTTTTTTTTACTGTAGAGCTTCCGAAAATCGTATTTGTCGCTCCTGCATTATTAGTCTTTGGGGGCGTTCCGGCTTTGTGACGAATAGCTTGCGGCTTCTTTGATGTCTAAAATTTGACTGATGCGCCCAGGGCCAAAACAAAAAATTGTTGGAAGGAAGCAAAGCAGAAGAAACCATAGATATTCCAAATCACAGACAAGGTTTGTTCTTATTACAGAGAAAGTTCTGCTTTTTAATGCAGATTTGCTCGAAATATGGAAAATAATCGGTTTTGAAAATTAAACAGTTTTATACTATCCAGGGTGGCTGCAACGACGTCCTGTCATCCTGCTGTTAAAACATAACGGCTGGTTTTTATATTATATAAAAACAAGCTATGGACACGTTATGCGTCGTTGCAGCCACCCCAGTACAATAGATAAAACCAAAGATAAAACTTAAGACTAATCCAACTTTAGATTAGAGTTTTAGTTAACGAATGATAGCTCATATCCTTGTTTTCATATACAAGGCTCATAGGGCTAGGTATACATAATATGTCCCGAATCCCGAATCGTCTTTACAAAAGAAAAAACTTTTTTATTGTAAAAAAATTGCTTGTATAAAATGTTTTTTGATAATCTTGAAATTTTATTGATACGCCTTTTTTAATGAATTAATTATAAAAAACAAAACTAAAACATAAAATAATTTTAATGAATCGTATGATTTGTATTGTATATTTTTTGTGCTTTTGTTTATTTTGTAACTGCTTTGTCGATGAAGCTATTTTGTCTTTTTGCACAATAAAGCGTTATTTGTTATTATTATTATTTTACATATTCCACGGAGATGGCGGTTGAGGTTCTCCGGTAACTATTGACTAAGTCCAGTTCCAGGCCTGGGATTAAAACAACTTAGTTCAACACTTTGCGAAGGATGTGAGCCGTGCTGAGCAACGTGATCTTTTGGGCTTCTTGAATAGATGATTTTCCTGGGATACGGTTCAGATGTAGTTCTGCTCCTTTGGATATGGTTCCCAAGGCGCCCACAACATAAAAACATTTGTCAAAAATATAAATATCTCTTCAAGCAGTTATGTTAAGAAAAATATGTGGCACGGCCAGTGGCAGATACAGAGGGGGGCCATGGGGCTCGCGCCCCCCCTAAAATCTGTGAATTGTGTAAAGGTGCGTATTCATTATCCGAACGAAGGAACGAACGAACGAATGTTCGCTAGTGGTATGGACGGGGACCGTACGATAGAACCGCACGAGAAGACTGTCTAAATCTGAATGCGCACGCAGGCGAACGCCTTTGATGTACCGAACGGATGGTCAAGCGAACGAACAAACAAACGGCCGCATGCGTTCGGTTCCCGTCTAAATATACCGCACTTTCATTCGTTCGTTCGTTGGTTTGTTCGTTCGTTCGGATAATGAATACGCACCTTAAAATATTAGGCTTTTGGGTTAAAAATGGCGCCCTAAAAAGCATATTGTACATTGATTTTTATTTTGGGCCCCCCCTAAAATAAATTCCTGTATCCGCCCCTGGTCACGGCACTATTTGGAAGTATGTTAACAATTTGGTCTCGGGTGTTATATTAATCCTTTGTATTCTTTAGTCATTGATCTCGTTAGACAAACTTTACATACCTAAAAATTTATAATTTATTTTTGACGAACTCCGGATTTTGTCCGAATTTCAAAGTTCACTTGTCCGGAATTTCTAAAAACTTATACGAGAAGCCTATCTTTAATGGAACTCTAATTCTACTCAATAATTCAGAAGGTCGATGGAAGGACTCGAAGTCTATTTTGAATATGAGGATGAGGAGCGCTAATAACACGATATCTTTGTCGAATTATATGTGATTGCGTACCAGTGTCTGTATATTTAGTTTTTTCGGCAGACTCTTATATTCGAAAAAGACTATAGAAACACGTGTTTCTCGTTTGTCAGATTAAGTGCAAATGGGAAGAAAATGCTGTATCACTTGTATCAGTTAAATAAGCAGATGGCTTGAGATGATGCCGACTTTTTAACTATCTGTTAATTTTTATAAGGGAATACAGTATGATTTTAATCATTCTATTTTGAGGAGTGGCACCTAGTGTAGTATTACGGTTTGATTACGGTAACATTGGTAATTCATAAAAAACAGCTTTTTAAATATTATTATTATTTATATTTCAAAACTGCAAAAACATTACAAAAAAAGAGAAAAATGCGTCCATCATTGATCAAAAATGTGAAAAAGAGTCAGAGTGACCTATGACCTATGTTATAGTATGTAATAGAGTGGATAATAGTAAATCATCCTCAATCTCGTTAGCTGGTTCTTCTTTTTCTTGCGTTAATTGAGTCAAGTTTATTACTTCGATCGGGAATCGATATCCTCTTCTTCTCCAATTTTTTCTCAGCAGCTTCTACCATTCTTGGATGTTCTCCATTTAGTAAATTAAATGAAATAATTAAAACAAACGATATTAAACAAATTCATAAGTACTAAAGGTCCTTTCTATTGCGGCTGTTGATGGTAAATTTAAAATGTCTACTGCCAACATATTGATTTTAGGCTGGGCAAATGAAAAAGAGTAGAATGAAAAAAAGCAATATTTCCAATGTACGGTAATATTACGTAATATTACCAAAATTATCGGTAATATTACTCTTTACATCACTAGTGGCTAGTGGCACCCCACAAATCCGAGTTTGTTATAAGGCAAGGTTATAAGGTATGTTTTAATCTGTTAAGGTGACAATTTTATTCATCTGAATACGCTTTTTAAATTATTTTTCAATAAATACTTCTCATCGATTATTTTACTTGGAAAGTCTTAATATTGTGTTTTATAATAACTACCAAGTCATTTCACATTGAAAATTCTAGATTTGTAATATTTTATTTTTATTTTGCGCTCGTCTTCTAAGGGTATTTTTTAGGACATGAAATGTTTTTACAGCTGTGTGTCAACCTGGTGTTAACCTAATGGTTTTACGCCAGTACTTCCATAACACACTGAATATCTGAATCAGGGACTCACTGAATTGGGACTAAGTTTGACGTTGTCCCCGTCCTCGGCTGTGGCCCTCTAACGGATCCATGGCTGCTGATCGAAACAGAACTTACGACCGAGAAAAATTAAAGGTTAATTTAAGTAAAAACAATCTTCGGATTGTCACGGGGTTTCTAACAGGATACTATCTCCTCAACGAACACCTCAGTAGGCTGAAGCTGAGAAACAACGGCGAATGCAGATTCTGTGGGGAAAATGGGGAAACACCAGAACATCTTATCACAGAGTGCGCCGAGACGACGACCATTCGTGCCATGAACTTTGGTACGGCTGATGTCGAGGATGGAGAGCTGGCCTCTGTGGAGCCGTGTCAGATACTGACTTTTGTTAAAGCCCTGAAACTGTATGATGAGTTATAACTCGTTATAACTCAAGAAAGGGGAACACACAATAGATCTGTAAGGCCGGGGTGATTAACTCCCCTCCTAAACATTCTACATTCTACACCCATGGCTTGACGCTTTTATTTGAATAGGAGAATAATTAAAATAGGTGTTTGTTGGCATATAGCTATGTATCTATAGACATGCACCTATATACATATCTGTTGTAGGGATCGATGTTCGGTCCTAAGATTTCAGATTTCAGCACCGGTATCCGGTACCACGAAGTACCGGTCCTACAACCGGTATACTGGTTCCAACAATTAGATCGGTGGGATCGATACTGAACCGGTATACCGGCTGAACCGGAAGATCGGATGGACCGAAAGCCCGGTTGGACCAGAAGACCGGATGAACCGGAATATCGGAAAGACTGAAATAACAGTTTTGGTTGTTGTGCCAGTGAGCATTATTTGCTGCAACCTCATGCTCATGATACCGTATTAAAAAATGTAAAAAGAAACTTCCCGTGCCTGTAACGTTAAATAAATACGGTAACGTAATAAATGCGGTATTTTGAGGGTTAAATTAGATTTCTTCGGAATATATCGTAAATCTATCCGTTACCGTTATAACGTTATTGATCTAACTTAAGATTATCATTGTTTATGTGCATATTCTTGATTTCTTGTACAACATTCTCTTTATTTATGAAAAATGGTAAAAGTGCAGGAAGCTGCTGTTCTTGGAACGGAAATTTTACGGACATTTTAATTTAGGTATATAATATACATGAGTGATCCATGAGTAAGATGCTTTTCTTGAAATTCAGATGTACTAAAAAAAGAGGACTAGATTAGGTACTAGACCAAACTAGACTAGCAATGCCTTAAACATACATAAAAATAAATTACATTGCATATTCCTGACTGTATTATACCGAATGATTGAATAAACGGTGTCCAGTTGGCTTGGAAGTGAACATCGATTACATTCCCCATATAATTTTACATATAAAATAACAGCGATCTTCATTTCATAGCCATCGCTGACGCAGTTTTTTTCCGATCATACGGTACCTAAAGTAGGAGAACACAATCAGCTTTGCACAAAAACCGGTACCAAAATCGTTTTATACAGATTTTTTGATTTTTATATTATCATGAATCTATTTTTCTACATTGAATCCGATTGAATTCCGATTGAAACTGGTCTTCTGGTATCGATTGAGACCTGTCTTTCGGGGCCAATTTAAACCGGTATACCGAGCTTGTAAAAGGCGATACTAATACCGGAATATTTCAAACGTACCGGTCCTGGTACCGGTATACCGGAAGACCGAACATGCCTAATCTGTTGGCATTCTGGACCATCATATCCGAAACCATACGCCTGAACTAATCATACCAAATATAAAAAAATTGAACAAAATTCATGCTTTCGCCACATGAAAATTGGAGTTTAGGATACCATCTTATCTATGTATAACAAAAACTTCAAGTTTTTCAGCTACCTACTATATAAAAAAACAGGGTATATATTCAGTTACTCAAAAAATATATTTTTGATCACTAATAAAAAGATTTTTGAGTTTATCTTCAAAAAACAATCGCAATTAAACGAATCCATTAAACGTGCCATAGAAACAAACTAAATAAATTATTAGATGCCTATATATACTACAATGTTCCTAATATCATAGCCATAGGTTTGGTGCATTTCTGTTTATTTTAAAAATTTCGACAGCAGCGCTCGATCGGTACGGCAGAAATCCGAACTTTCCGGCTCTGTATTTCATGCAGTCCCGATTACAATTTATGTTCAGGTTATTTTCTTTTATCTATGTTTATGTTGATCGCATTAAATAATAATATTAAAATCGTGGATTTGTCAAGACCGATTTAAGTATTTTATTTTTTTCTAGTGCAGTTACTGAAACTATAAAATTGTCAGGTAGGAAGTTTGTGTGATGTAACGCTGTTTCGTGTGGTAAAAATTTAGTAAAAAGGAATCCAAACTGGGCGACGCCGACACGATATTTTGTGATAATTTGAAATGATAATAAAATTACTAAAACACTATAAATTAGATAATAAAATTGTTTCTGACATAATAAATTAATAATATTGTATTACATGACTGAACACAAGGGGGGGGGGGCTTAAGCCACGGATGCACCCCCCGTGGATCCGCCACTGAGTAGACATACATCTGTAGAACTTCTACCTATTTCTTGAATCGAAATAAGTTAATTACACACAATTTACTTCTATACAAAAGTGCTTCGTTTGCCAAAATATCATTCCACTGCTAAGCAACTGCCAATAATTGCGAAGAAAACTGCCTATGACTGCCATATAATTATTATAGGGGACTGCTTACAGCCAATGACTGCCAGCGACTGCCAAGGAAATGTACAGGGTGGATCAAATTCGACGCTTTTAAAGGGAAACACCTTTTTCTATAGGAGATAGACAAAAACTAATATCGGTGTCTGGAGCTCAATTTTTGTCAAAAACATGATGGTGAAAACCACATATCGATATCTGTTACCGTTTCGGAGTTACGGGGTGTTTTTCAAAAATATGCATTTTTAACAAATCGCTGTAACTTTTTTGCTATGGAAAATTTTATATTTTTATGCAAAATTCCTGCTTCCAAAGCACCTTTTTACGTAGAATTTAATGGTTTAAGTATAATTTTTTTAAAATTAATAATTTAAGAATTATCAACAGAAAATTTGATTTTTTATGTGGGACACCCTGTATATTTTTAATTTATTGAAAATAATTTAAAATTACCTTTCCAAAAATATAACACACCTGATATTTTGCTCGATTCCTCTTCGAGATATAGAGTATATAAAAATTCGCCCGCTTTAAATAATGTTGCGGGCCGGTGTGGACTCGACCTAACCTCACAATATGGCCCGCCCTCGGATGACCTTAACATCGCATAGACACCGCAATGATTCATTCGTTCGAGAAGAATCGAGTTCCACTGGAATGGACTAGTACATACGAGAACATTCGAAAACCTTCTCTACGCACCTAACGATCTATGGACTATTCTAGAATTCTTTACCTGTCGGTATAAAAAGCCGGCGGCGGTGGCCTACAGGGGGCAGTTATAAATATACCAGTGCAGTTGACGCGCGAAAATTCAAAATAAATTCTTAGTTATAAATCGTTTGTAAATAGTTCTATAAGTCTTTATCGTTATTGTTTTTGTTAATTAGTGTTAAATAAATAATGTTTAAATAAATTGTGACTTTCTATCCACACGGAACCGACGAAAAACGTAACAATTGGTGTCAAGTGTGGCGTGTGTGATAGACTAGAAGAATAAAAAGACTGACCATGGCTCTGAAAAAATTGTTGAAAGACTTGAAAGTGTCCGAACTGAAATGCATATTGGAAGAGAGAGAGTGCGAGACAGATGGAAAGAAAAGCATTTTGCAAGCTAGACTGAGAGACGTTTTGGTGGAGGAAGGTGAGGATCCTGACACATTTTACTTCGAGCTGGAAGGTGACCTTGACTCGTCATTGAAAAATTTACAAGACAATTTAAACGACAATTTGAATAGTAAAATAATTGACTTGGAAGTTAATTTAGAAGAGAAAATCAGTGATAAAATTAATATTTTAGAAGATAAGATCGCAGAAAATTCTAAAGACATACAGGCCAGCTTTAATAATAAAATAATTAATTTAGAAGAAAAGATAACAGAAATTATAGAGAATTCTACGGAACTACAAGACAAAATAACACAAATTGAGAACGATGTAAATAAAAAAATCGAAATTTTAAAACAAGAAATAGCAAAGGAAAATTCACCAAAATGTCAAGAAACATCGGAGGCACCAAAACTAGTCGAAAATAAGTATATATCAAAGTCAGTTATTAAGCCTCCACAGTTTGACGGAAAAACCGCTTGGGTAAATTATTTTTGCCAGTTTGAGGCCGCTGCGAGAGCGAACGGATGGACAATCGCTGAAAAGGCTACCGCTTTGACTGTCGCACTGCGAGGAGATGCGACTGATATCCTGCAGACATTGTCACCATCAGAACAGGGAGACTATCAGCAATTGGTACGACATTTAGAAATGAGGTACGGCCAAGCTCATTTGGAACATGTCTATCATTCCCAGCTAAAAAATCGCATTCAAAAGTCAAATGAGTCTCTGCAGGAGTTTGAAGCCGACGTAGCCCGCCTCGTTCGCCTTGCGTACCCTGCTACACCAGAGAATGTTATGGAGCGGTTGGCAGTACAGGCATTCTCCGACGGCTTACGTGACAACGAGACAAGACAAGCACTTCTCCTAGCCCATCCAACGCACTTGGTGGATGCTTTAGCACGTGCCCTAGAATTTGAGGCCGCGAAACAAAGTTCTCGGTCTTTAGGAAGAGTACCTGCCATCGACGAAGGTTCCGACGAATCCGTGGAAGGGATTGTTCGGAAGGTAATGGACCAGTACATGGGCAAGAAGGGACCGATTCGTTGCTGGAACTGCGGACAGGTGGGACACGTGCGAAGCCGTTGTAAGGAGAAGAACGAAGAACCGGCTTCGTCGAGGTCGGAAAACTACTAAAGGTCTATCTCCTATAGAAAAGGGTGTTTCCATTTAAAAGCGTCGAATTTGACCCACCCTGTACATGTATATAATTCCAGTAGTGGACATCTCTCGGTTTGTCCGAGGGCATCAATCGAATAAACCCGAAACAGAATGTTAACTAATTTAAATAATTGTAAGTCATTCTCAAACAAACTTTTTAAGTGCGGTTGCTTTTTGTGCAAGAGACAGAAAATACAGTATACCGGGTGCGTCTCAAAAGTGGCTCATCCTTATATTTTTTTAAGTTTTTTTTAGATAAAATAGCGAGATTTGGTATCTTAGTAATATGACATAAATTAGGATTGATTGACGTATTCAATTTTTTTTCGTCACTTTTTGTTTCACCGGAAATGAGTACAACTTTCGATTTTTAAATGGCACCCTAGGTATTTTTTTACTTTATTTGATAGAAAATGACACTCTGAATAGAATGACATATCACATTACAACTTTTGACATTTTTTGCTTAAAAACAAATAGTATTTTAAATTTCAATCTAGAGTGCCATGGCTGTGTTTAAAACACTAATTTTTAATCAAGAAGCTTTGGAAAAATAGATTTGATCGTCTAATGTTTTTCGTATCTTGTCCTGGCAATCATATCTCATTTTTTTCAAATGGAACAAGGGTGGCTCAATAGCATATTTGGAAAAATAATTTTTTTTCAAATAATTTGATACCACACACTTAGTATTTTCAGTTGTTATTATGAACCGCATGTTACAATTGTCGTTATGAACTGCATGTTACAATTTCAAATAAGCCATATGCGAAAATGTCAAAAGTTGACATATGATATGTCATTCTATTCGAAATGTCATCTTCTATCGAATAAAGTAAAAATATAGCGAGGGTGCCATTTAAAAATCAAAAGTTGTAGTAGTTTCCGGTGAAACAGGAAGTGGCCAAAAACAACTGAATACGTCAAACAATCCTAATTTATGTCATATCATACCAAATCCCGTTTTTTTTATCCGAAAAAATAAAAAACTTATAGGGGGTGAGCCACTTTTGAGACTCACCCGGTATACTAGATAAGGACCATTTTACGAAAAAAAATCGTCGTCGGTAGAGATGGAATATTTCTCCTAAAAGTTATATAGGTGTGGGTAGTTTTCACCGTTCCCGTACTTTTTCTTGATTTTTGTGAAAGTCAAATGTTAAAGCTATGGAGTCTAAAAGGAGGAGGCGAATCGAACGCAAAAATTTTGGGCCCAGATTTCATGATCTAAATGAAGTTCGAAGATCGCCGTTAGGGGCGCTTGTGATGATAGGGATACTAAAAATACACAGCTTCTTATGGCAAGAATAACTATTTTGTTATAAATTATAGAGCCAAGTTAATATTTGGGCATATTTTTTACAAGAGTTAGCTTTTAGAAACGTGTTTTTTTTCGAATTAAGCAATGTGCGTGGCTAAAATTGTGAATACAAAACCTTAAATTTGAGTTTGAAAAGTTAGTTAGGTCTGGTTAGGTTATATATCAGATGCCGGTTTTAGATATTCTTTTCCTAAGTTGTTATTATAAAAATGTTTTATTATGGGGTTCTATTTAGTGCATACACGGCCGAAGAAAAATATAAGCTGCTAAAGTAAATGTTTCCTTCAACTGGTGTACAAAAAATATAGAAGTTCCAGCAACAAACGTATCACCAGTTCAACCTTTGATTTGATGTAAACAGTAATTGTTCCTTGATGAGAAATGTGAATTAAATAGTTTATGATGTGAGTGTGTTAGTGATTTCTTAATAATTTTGCTGATGCAGTTTAAAGTTTCATAATTTTTCATGAAAACACTTGGAATGGACATGTTTACGTGCAGTTCATTGTGATAGTACTCTGCTAATAATAAACATTAAAAACTTTTAAACTAGTAGTGGTTTTATGACAAATTACAGCAAATGAATGACGAAAATTAATCAGGAATTATATAATATAAACATTGCACTTGTTTGATTGGTGTTGTGTATCTCGTAACTTTTTACTTTTTTTTTAGCTTTTCAAAATTGTAAGTTTTAATGTCATCAGCAAAGTTTTGCCAATTATGACTGTTTCACAGACATTTAAATTGAAGATGTATTATGTTCAATGTCACCTAACAATTGTGTTATAAACACATATGTATACATTTGATTTGATCTGTAATTAAAGTTCCTTCTGTTGATATCCACTTTACTATTAATACAAGTATGAGGTAGGTTTGTAAATAAAATAATAAGCTGTAATAAGTCAAGGACTAACGTATGATCGAAAAAAACGGCGTCCAGTTGGCTGAGAAATGAACATCTTTGACATTCCCCATATAATTTTATATATAAAATGATCGCTGACGCCGTTTTTTCGATCATATTGTATGTATTCCTTCATATATTTATTTAAGCATACAGTAGTGTCAACTGACTAGTGAGAAAGAAAATATAGGAACTAGTGAGGTTGCAGTCAGAAGGGTTTGGACTAGAATTAATACACTTTGTTAATGGTCAATCTTTCGGAATTTATTTATTCCATCCTCAGGACACTGAAATGGAAATACATGTTACAGAAAAAAGGCTATAAAAGTCGTCAAGTAGAAAGAACTTACTAAACGTGGTGGTAAAAAACCTTCTCTAAAAACTACATTAAAAAATAGGCTTACAGGAAACATTGAAAGCATTGAAACATTAAATTTATTTATTTAGGAATATAAATACATAACTTTTATTTTGATTAATTGACTAACTCCAAATAGCTAAATTTAATAAAGGTAATATACGCCTGAATATACAATAAAGAAATTATCTACTAATAGTAAAATAAATTATCTACCCTTATTTACTGATAGTTCCGTTTTGGTTCCGTCAACTAATTTTGTCTAAATAAGTGCATAAAACACATCACTACTGCGAAGTATTTTGTCTGGTGAACTGCCCTTTGCCCATTGCTGTAGCAATGCCGTCTCTAATAGAACAGCCTTGGGGCGAGATTTATGACGTCACGCTAGTTAGATACTACGGATTAATAAATATGTTGTAGAATACATGGAAAACATAATTATTTCTCAGATTTTTGGTTTGTATTTTAAAAATGATATACTTTACATGAAATATACATAATATACAGTTAATAACTACAACATATATACCTATTTATAGTAATAAATACTTTGGCAAATAAACTATGAACCATACAAATGCAGCAAATGGTTTACAATATACAAATAATGTATTACATTAGATATTGGGTAAAATGTAAATTTATTTTAAATTTTGGGGTTTGAAAATCGATCTAATTTAACAAGAAACATTCAATATCTACTAATAGTGATGTATTATTATTTGCATTCACAAAATTTATATGTATATTTTGCAAGTATCAATGTTCGAAAAATTATATTTACAAATAATACAATATCATCTAAAAAAAGGCGTCAACGATGGCTATGAAATGAAGATCGCTGGCATTTTATATTGTTGCGGACCCGTGTGAACTCGACCTAACCTAACTATATGTCCCGCACTCAGATGACCTTAACATCGCATTAAAGAATAGACACCGTAATGATTCATTCGTTCGAGAAGAATCGATCCCACTGGAATGGACTAGTACATACGAGAACATTCGAAAACCTTCTCTACGCACCTAACGATCTATGGACTATTCTAGAGTTCTTTACCTGTCGGTATAAAAGCCGGCGACTGTGGCCTACAGGGGGCAGTTATAAATCGACAAGCGCAGTTGACGCGCTAAAATTCAAAATAAATTCTTAGTTATAAATCGTTTGTAAATAGTTCTATAAGTCTTTTATCGTTATTGTTTTTTTTTGTTAATTAGTGTTAAATAAATAGTGTTTAAATAAATTGTGACTTTCTATCCACACGGAACCGACGAGAAACGTAACAATTGGTGTCAAGTGTGGCGTGTGTGATAGACTAGAGAAATAAAAAGACTGACGATGGCTCCGAAAAAATTATTGAAAGACCTGAAAGTGTCGGAATTAAAATGCATACTGGAAGAGAGGGAATGCGAGACAGATGGAAAGAAAAGCATTTTACAAGCCAGATTGAGAGACGTTTTGATTGAGGAAGGTGAGGATCCTGACACATTTTGCTTTGAGTTGGAAGGTGACCTTGACTCGTCCTTACAAAAATTAGAAGACAACTTGAATAGTAAAATAATTGACTTGGAAGTTAATTTAGAAGAGAAAATCAGTGATAAAATTAATATTTTAGAAGATAAGATCGCAGAAAATTCTAAAGACATACAGGCCAGTTTTAATAATAAAATAATTAATTTAGAAGAAAAGATAACAGAAATTATAGAGAATTCTACGGACAAACTAACTACAAGACAAAATAACACAAATTGAAGATGATGTAAACAGAAAAATCGAAATTTTACGGGAAGAAATAACGAAGTCAAATTCACCAAAATGTCAAGAAACATCGGAGGGACCAAAACTAGTCGAAAATAGGTATATCTCAAAGTCAGTTATTAAGCCTCCACAGTTTGACAGAAAAACCGCTTGGGCCAATTATTTTTGCCAGTTTGAGGCCGCTGCGAGAGCGAACGGATGGACAGTCGCTGAAAAGGCTACCGCTTTGACTGTCGCACTGCGAGGAGATGCGACTGATATCCTGCAGACATTGTCACCAAGCTCATTTGGAACATGTCTATCATTCCCAGCTAAAAAATCGCATTCAAAAGCCAAATGAGTCTCTGCAGGAGTTTGAAGCCGACGTAGCCCGCCTCGTTCGCCTTGCGTACCCTGCTACGCCCGAGAATGTTATGGATCGGTTGGCAGTACAGGCATTCTCCGACGGCTTACGTGACAACGAGACAAGGCAAGCGCTTCTTCTAGCCCACCCAACGCACTTGGTGGATGCTTTAGCACGTGCCCTAGAATTTGAGGCCGCGAAATAAAGTTCTCGGTCTTTAGGAAGAGTACGGGCCATCGACGAATGTTCCGACAAATCCGTGGAAGGGATTGTTCGGAAGGTAATGGACCAGTACATGGGCAAGAAGGGACCGATTCGTCGAAGGGTCGAAATGAAGGGGCACACGTCGACCTGTACCCAACATGCCCCAACGAAAACTGCTCAAGTCACCTCGCTACAACACATATTCAACAGCATTTTTGTGGATGGTTTTGTTGATGGAGAGTTCCGGACCGTGCTGTTGGATACAGGTGCGACGAAAACTATCATCAGACCGGACATTCTTAAAACATCGAAGAAGGTTAAAACAACACAATGGCGGCTACGTACTGCTACGGGGGGCTCCGCTGCTGTCCATGGAGAAGTAAACCTTAATTTTGTTATTGGGAGCACCAGTTTTAAACATCCAGTGTTAGTAGCAGATATCGAAGATGAACTTATTCTCGGAATGGACATCATGACCACTAAAGGTTTTGAACTAAACTTCAAACAGGGAATTTTGAAAATAAATGAAGAAAAAGTGGTTCTACATCGAAAATGTGAGGATATCGCTTCTGCGTGGTGGTAGCAGAAGATGTTTCGATCCCCTGGCGCTGTGAGATATTTTGGATAGTTGCCTGGAAGGTAAAATGAATAATGGGAGTATTATTCTGTTGGAGCCAAGGAACCATGACAGCGAAATAGGACGAGGGATCGCTGTGGAAAAGCCCTGCTGCGAGCGAGCGAAGAAAACTGTACCGGTAGTAAGAGTAATGAACACGAATTATTATTCTGTATCCTTAAAGAAGGGAACCCTTTTAGGGTACCGTTGTTCGGTCTCCTCAGTCATTCGAAGCGTGGAAGCTCCAAAGTTTCGACTTCAAAATTCCGGACAAAATGGTGAAGGAGTTAGTAAACGTTAAAGGATTATCTCCCGAAAATAGAAGAAAATTGAGAAATCTGATAATCAAGTATCAAGATGTGTTTGATAAAGGAGAAGCAGGACAGAGAGGTCGTACCAATTTAGTACAACACAAAATTGATACCGGAGATGCACCACCAATCAAACAAAATCCGAGAAGACTTCCGCTCGCCAAACGTGAAGAAGCTGATAAAATCCTTCGAGAAATGAAAGAAGAGGGTGTCATCGAACCATCTAACAGCCCGTGGACATCGCCGGTAGTACTAGTAAAGAAGAAAGACGGTACCACCAGGTTCTGTGTTGATTATCGGCAGCTCAATAATGTTACCAAGAAGGATAGTTATCCCCTGCCGAGGATAGACGATACTCTAGACACGCTGGCGGGGTCAACGATATTCTCTACCTTAGATCTGAAGAGTGGATATTGGCAAGTCGACATGGCGCCGAAAGACAGAGAGAAGACAGCGTTCTCGGTGGGCTCCTCGGTCATGCCTTTTGGATTGTGCAACGCGCCAGCTACCTTTGAGAGACTAATGGAGTCTGTGTTAAAGGGACTATCCTGGACTACCTGTTTAGTGTACCTGGATGACATCATAGTGGTTGGGAAATCCTTTGACGATCATCTGAAGAATTTGGAAGAAGTTTTCAAGCGACTAGGGAGCTCTGATTTGAAACCAGCCCCAAGAAATGTCATCTGTGTCAAGAAAAGGTACACTAATTGGGACATGTAGTCTCCTCCCAAGGAGTTGCGGTAGATCCACAGAAGACCAAGACAGTGGAAGAGTGGCCAATACCTAAAGATAAACATGAACTTCTGAAGCTTTTGGGACTATGCACATACTATCGCCACTATGTACGGGGGTTTCGCCACCATCGCAAAACCATTGACCAGACTTACCGAAGGCGAGAGGCGTTTCTCTTGGGACTCAGATTCTGACGAGGCATTCCGAAAATTGAAGAAGGCCCTGACTAGTGCGCCCATACTTAGCTACCCTCTTGGCAACGGAAAGTTTATATTGGATACCGACGCTAGCAATGTTGCGTTAGGCGCTGTTCTGTCTCAGATCCAGGATGGTCAAGAAAAAGTCATTGGTTATTTTAGTAAGACCTTGTCAAAACCGGAAAGGAACTACTGTGTAACCAGACGAGAATTACTAGCAGTAGTTAAAGCAGTGGAACACTTCTACAAGTATCTCTATGGAAGAAAGTTCTTGTTAAGAACAGACCATGCTGCTTTGAAATGGCTGTTGCAGTTTAAGAATCCTGAAGGGCAGGTAGCTAGATGGATTGAACGATTACTAGAATTTGACTTCGACACAGAACATCGAGCTGGGGCAATCCATCGGAATGCCGACGCACTTTCCAGAAGACCTTGCGCTAAGGACTGTAAGCATTGTGCCCGAGCAGAAGAGAAAGAAGTGAAACTCCTAAGAACAACTGTGGTTAATGATAGTTGGCAACCCGAAGATCTTGCAAATGACCAAACCAGTGACCCAGAATTAGGTTTAGTAATTAACTGGAAAAACACAGGCCAAAGACCAACGTGGTAAGAAGTTTGCAGGTATTCGCCGAACGTAAAGTCGTACTGGGCCCAGTGGAATTCCTTGGTAATAGATAACGGACTACTTCGCCGTGTGATCGAGAGACCGGAGGGACAAGAAGAGAGAAGGCAGATCGTCATTCCAAAGAAGAGGGTCCCAGAAGTCTTGGAGGAAGTTCACAATGGAACCAGCGGAGGACATCTTGGTGTTACCAAGACACTTGGCAAGCTGCGTGAACGGTTCTACTGGGTGAACTGCAAAGAAGATATGAGGGCCTGGTGTAAGAAATGTGACATTTGCGCAGCCATTAATGGGCCACAAAAGCGTGGTAAAGCCCCTATGCGCCAGTACAATGTTGCTAGTCCCTTCGAACGAATAGCGATCGACGTGGCTGGTCCTTTCCCGGAGATGAACGATGGCAACAAATACATTGTGGTAGTAATGGATTACTTCAGCAAATGGGTCAAGGCCTACGCGTTGCCAAATCAAGAAGCGTCCACGATTGCTGATGCCCTTGTTAAAGAATGGATCTGCAGGTTTGGTGTTCCCATGGAGCTTCATTCAGATCAGGGAAGAAACTTTGAGTCCAATCTGTTCCAAGGTGTCTGTGAAGTCCTGAACATCCGCAAGACCAGGACGACTGCTCTACATCCACAATCCGATGGGATGGTTGAACGCATGAACAGAACTATCAACCGTTATCTGGCCAAAGTAGTCTCTGACCACCAAACAGCCTGGGACAAATTTATTCAATTGTTTCTGTTGGCCTACCGTTCATCCGTCCAAGAATCTACAGGGCAAACTCCAGCCAGCATCGTTATGGGACGGGAAGTGCGCCTACCCTGTGATCTGAAATTTGGTTACCGACCGGGAGAAGAAGTCGCCGGAGAAGATTATGTCCACACACTACGTCAAAGGATGGACGACATTCATCCGCCTCGACATTCGTCCGCCCCGACATTCGTCCGGACGACATTCGTCCGCCTAAATATTCAAAGTGCTAGTGACCGAATGAAGGAACACTACGACATTCAAGCTGAGCATGGAGGATACCAACCAGGGAAGTTGGTGTGGCTATATAACCCGCAGAGACGTCGTGGGTTATCTCCGAAGCTACAATCCTCGTGGGAAGGGCCATACGAAGTCATGGATAGGATTAATGACGTCGTATACCGTATCAGAAAATTGCCAAAAGGAAAACCGAGGGTAGTCCATTTCAACCGTTTGAGCCCATACCAAGGCGAAATAGAAGATCGTGCTGGGACCGTGAGAACCTGCAGCTTTGATCCCCTGATTCGGAGATGTCCTTTGACGATTTCATGGCCCGATACAACAGCAGTGAGAAGGCTCGCTATGGTGTAACCAAAGAAGATCAACGAGACCTCTTTTCCGTGCCTCCTGATTATTCGCTCGCTCATTGTGTGGCTCGAGATTTGCGGATATCCAGAGGAATCGCTGCGACGTTCAATGAGAAGTTTGGGCGTGTCGGAGAACTACGCCGACAGGATCCAGAGGTTGGAAGCGTCTTGAGGCTAACCGACAATGCACATGGTCAAGCAAGACACATCTTCTACCTGGTCACCAAGGAATGGTCCCCGAGTAAGCCGACTTATCTCAATCTATGGAAGACCCTGATTGAACTGAGAGAAGCCCTGCTAAACAACAACATTGCACGATTAGCCATTCCGAAGCTGGCGTGTGGACTCGATGGTTTGAGTTGGCGTACAATCCGGAACATGATTGAAGTCTTGTTCAGATTTACGGGAATCGAGATCCTCGTTTGCTGCTACAACCCAAAGCTGAGATCGGGAGAGAAAACTGTAGACTGCTATTTCTACCAGACTTCGCAATGTACCAGGGGCCAGCTTTGCAAATACCTTCATTCACCATGTACATCTCGGGACGAGCATGTGCCTAAGAAGGGGGCAGTGTTGCGGACCCGTGTGAACTCGACCTAACCTAACTATATGTCCCGCCCTCAGATGACCTTAACATCGCATTAAAGAATAGACACCGTAATGATTCATTCGTTCGAGAAGAATCGAGTCCCACTGGAATGGACTAGTACATACGAGAACATTCGAAAACCTTCTCTACGCACCTAACGATCTATGGACTATTCTAGAGTTCTTTACCTGTCGGTATAAAAGCCGGCGGCTGTGGCCTACAGAGGGCAGTTATAAATCGACAAGTGCAGTTGACGCGCTAAAATTCAAAATAAATTCTTAGTTATAAATCGTTTGTAAATAGTTCTGTAAGTCTTTTATCGTTATTGTTTTTTTTTTGTTAATTAGTGTTAAATAAATAGTGTTTAAATAAATTGTGACTTTCTATCCACACGAAACCGACGAAAAACGTAACAATATGTAAAATTATTCTAAAATTTTTGATTTTCTTGGGATTTTTAGGTTCGGGAAAAACGCTGATTTAAGTTTTCATTTGGGTTTTCATTATTTTTATTTCGTTTAAAAAAAAACGTTTCGGCTAACTATAGCCTTCATCAGTGTTGTGTCATATGAAAAAAATAGTGTCGAATATAATCCAAAAAATTACATATAAAATATTCACACCACATAATGTTTACTGCAATTAAAAAACTAATATAAACTTATCAAAAGATGACGACATATTTTTTAGAATTATTATTCTTAACACTAAAACTATCTACATTGACTATGGAGTACGCAGTAAACATTATGTGGTGCGGGGTGTGAATATTTTATATGTAATTTTTTGGATTATATTCGACACTGTTTTTTCATATGACACAACACTGATGAAGGCTATAATGTTAGCCGAAACGTTTTTTTTTAAACCAAAGGAAAATAATGA
The DNA here is from genome assembly GCF_002938485.1 of Sitophilus oryzae. Classification (NCBI taxonomy): domain Eukaryota; kingdom Metazoa; phylum Arthropoda; class Insecta; order Coleoptera; family Curculionidae; genus Sitophilus; species Sitophilus oryzae. The sequence continues at coordinate 10,783,351 of NW_022145945.1, forward strand.
AAAACCAAATGAAAACTTAATCAGCGTTTTTCCCGAACCTAAATCACAAGAAAATCAAAAAATTTAGAATATTTAGAAACAAGGTTCAAGAATATCAAATTTTCCAAGATTGAAAAATTGTAGTTAATTATTTTATGTGTATAATTATTTAGGGAATGTCATCGATGTTCATTTCCAAGCCAACTAGACGCCGATTTTTTTCGATGATACGGTATAATTCTTACATAAAATGTAAATAACATTCGACCAATTAAAACAAAGAAATATGAATTTCTTAGTATTTTTAGTAACACCACAGACTAACCTAAACAGATGCGACAAACAATGCAAATGTGAAAATTACATTTTGGCGAATGCGCCAGGCAAATTTTTCCGTTAGATTTGTCATATAGGCGAATTTTACAGCGGACCAGCAAAGTAACCTCCATTCGTTTACTAAGAAGCCACGCCTCCTTTGTGTAGAAAATAGAGAGGAATTTTGTAGTTCGGAATCAAATAGAGATGATTTTAATTTCATTAGTTTTTTCAATTTTTGATACATTTACAATCTATACCTACTAATATATAAAATTCTTAAGTGACTGACTCACTGATTAATCACGATCCTGCTCAAACTACTCAACGTAAAAGCTCAATTTTGGCTTACAGGTTGATTCTAGGGTGTCGAGGTTCGATAAGAAGAGATTTTCGAAATTCCAGTTCCAAGGGGTGAAACCATCCCTCAAATATTACAATATTTTTATTTAAAAACGGCCAAGTTTCGAAAAAAACGCTTAAACACGTATATTTTATTTTGTTTTTACATAATTTAAGATTTTTTAAAAATGTATACAGGGTGTTTCGAAAAATCTGGCCATTGATTAATCACGATCCTGCTTAAAGCGCTTGACGTAAAAAAGCTGATTTTGGAAAACGGATCGACTTTAGGGTGTAGAGGTTCGATAAGAAGGGATTTTTCGAAACTCGAATTCTAAGAGGTGAAACCACCCCTCAAATATAAGAATATTTTTTTTAAAACCGATGAGTTTTTTCGGAAAAACTCTTAAAACGTATATTTTATTTTGTTGTTTTACATATTTTAAGATTTTTTAAAATTTATACAGGTGTTTCATAAAATATGACCATTGAGTAATCACGATTCTGCTTAAACTGCTTGACGTTTAAAGCTGATTTTTGGCAAACGGATTGACTGTGGGGTGTAGAGATTCGATTAGGAGGGGTTTCTCGATTCCAAGAGGGTGAAAATGCCCCTCAAATATTACAATATTTGTTATTTAAAAAACGGTTGGTCTTTCGGGAAAACGCTTGGACACGCATAATTTATTTTGTTTTTACATATTTTGAATTTTTTAAAAATCATACAGGGTGTTCCAAAAGTTGGGTAATTGATTAACTACGATTCTGCTTAAACTCCTTGACGTAAAAAAATTATTTTTGGCAAACAGATTTTCTGAAGGTCAAATTCCAACGAGATGAAACTACCCGTCAAATATTACCAAGTTATATAATAATATCGCCATATTTGTTTTCTCAGGCTCAGGACATAAATGTGAGAACATTTTATCCAGTTTGTATGTTAATGGAAATTCTTGCTTTGCTTTATCATCACCATTACAAATGATTAATTCGACGCGAACGAAGTCGCGGGTACATGCTAGTAATTAATAATAACTAAAATATATTAGGTATTTTTATGTATTTCTTATTTTATATTATATAATTTCTAACTATATAATTATTAGAAAGTGACTCCGCTGCCAGCGCCGGTTCCTTAATGGTTGCCGGCTCCGGTTCCATTGACGGCTGAAAGAACGGCGGAAAGTAACGCCTAGCTATAGCCAATTTTGCGAGAGCAGCTGTGGCTCCGTTACTGAGACTGAGGCCATTACTTCGTGAACAGAGAGGTCCGTGGTTCAAATCTCACGCCAAACCAGATTTTTTTATTTTTTATTGCTGTTTTATTTTTAAAAAAAGCTGTAAATATTTAATAGCAATCAAAATACGGATTGCGTTGGTTTCACTCTTTTGGTGGGGTTAGATTGATTATTTGGTGGAGTTAGTTGTGTTGGTTAAGTTGGTTATTTGGTGGTGTTGATTGCATTTGATATGTTAGCTAGCTATTTGGTGGGGTTGGTTTGGTTTTACCTAATTTACATTTGTTTAGCGTTGGTTAGTCTCTGGGGTAAGTTGACATTTTATTTTCGGAGCCGGCATCTGTGCTCCCGAATTGTGGAAACCGGCGCCGGCAGCAGAGTCACTTCCTATACATATACTTCCGATTACAGGATGGTCTGGGTCACAATTTCTTTCTTCTTAGTCTAAATACATTTACATTAACATTTTTTTTGACACCCGACCTCCGTTTTCCGTTTATTATAGGCGCTCTGTGCTCTCAGCTCCATTGGAACGAACTATAATTATTATAATTATCCTTAAATTTGATCTCCCAAAAAGGGGAAAAGTCGGTACAAACATTCCGTAAAAATTGGTTCTGGGAGTTTAATATTCTGCACAAAGGTAAATTCATCCCTAAAGAGGTGAAATTAGTGGTGGGAAATTTATATAAAAATTTGTAAAAATCTCGTCCTAAGAATATACAATAATTTTGTTATTAATAATTTCAAAAGGTTTCTTAAGTAACGCAATGACTATATGAGAGGCGACTATGAAAATTCATCCCCGAGGAGGGTAAAATTAGGGCTGAACAATTATAAAGCAAAACATAAAATAAAAACCTGTTCATTGAAAACATTACACAATAAAGGTTTCTCTAGGGATTCAATAAAAAAATCCATCCCTTAAAATAAGGAAAAAAATGATTGCAAATATTCGTTATTATTTGGTATAGAAGTATGATATTTCGGTGTGGCATACTTACGAAGCGTTTTTTCGAAACTCATTTCCTAAAGGGGTAAAATTAAGGGCAAAATATGAAAATTCGTTACTACTATTTGGTTTAGAAGTACATAATATTTATGAATTAAAATTTGGCCAAATATGCTTAAGTATAATTGGGATGCAATAGTATAGAGTAGAAGAAACGATTTTTGAAAATTCCTCATCTCGGGGATGATAGGGGTGAAAGTTGGCATGAAAATTTATTACTACCGGGCATAGAAGTATAATATTTTTACAAAGTTTATGTAGAACTGTATGTTTATTTAAATTCGCTTTTTTCGTATTAGAAAATCTAGGTATTTTCGGAAAAAAACACCCACAGTTTTTGATATAATTTAGTCCTAGAAAATATAAAAAATGTATCTTCTTCAGTTTTTAGTTAAATGTTTTCTCATCCATTGAAAGCACATTTTTTTAAAAGCATTTTAAATAAAATCAAAACAAGAAACTTAAACTGAATAGCTGAATTAACTAAAACAATACTAAGAACACCGTGAACTAACTAAATATAAACCAACAAAACCCAACAGAAAATTAAAATCGGAAACAGCTAATAATAATGATGTATGTAATACCCATGTGAAAGAACTGAAGAAACTGACTTAAAAATTAAAAATCCTCTGAAAACCTTCGATATTCCCATCTTAAATTCCCATATTCTTTTTCTAGGACACTGTTGCCAATTCTACTTACCAATTTGTATAAACTATATCGGTATCACGGCACATGCAAACAATATGTCGTGTCTGTATCATAAAAGTACCTATTTGCTATATAAAAGATCAGCTGCTAAATTTTAAATCAATTTAAAATATCAAATAAAATGATAGTAGTGCATAAAACTATTATCAAGCAGGATATAAAAATAATTAAAGATAATTTAAGCTGGCTAATAGTAAATAGACTTTAGATTAATATTTGAAATTAACAGCTGGAAGTACTGCTAAATACAAACGGCAAGCTGACAACAAAGATCCTATTCTTTAAGAATTTTATATTTCTGATATTTTATATCATTTTTAATTTTAAAGAAATCGTCATTTTCTTTATACATATGTATTGATCTTAACCCATTTTTAAAGTTGTAAATTTCTCATACTTTTACAAATAAATATTAGCTGATATTTCCTAACATCATGTAATTATAGTTATTTATTATTATCCAGGAGAAAGCGCTAATACAAGTACATATAACATTTAATTCTCACATAAAAAAGTTCAAGCTGGCAATCTCGCTTTGACTTTATAATCGTGCGGCGGCTGCGACGGCCAGACGAGACGGCGCGGTGTATCAAAGGCAAGGTTAAAGGCGAGAAAGAACGAAAGAAATGGAAGCTTAGGGAAGGGGGGAATGCGGGAACGATTTGATGTCACCACGGCTGTTTGTTTGGCCGAATATTTTGCCTTCATCGACGGTATCGCCGCCCTGTCGTCGCACTTCCGAACATAGGTCTTTTTGAACACAAAATTTCCCATAAGGTGTCGCATCTGTTTAAGTTAGTTTGTGGTAACACCTTTATTCTTAAAACTTAATTTTGTATTTCAAATATACCAATTTTATTGTTATTTTATTCATATTGTATTCAGCCATCACTTAAATATTTGATATTAATTTGGTATTCTAAATAATCAACACTATTCAGTAAAAATTACTGAACAAATATATGTTATGCTTTACACACATTATATTATCAAACAAAAACACATTCTTCTTTTAAACTTTATCATTCTTGTCTTTACAAAAATCTTTTTTAATTTTGAACTCAAAATAATAATCTTTTTCATGATCTTTAATATACATATTCTTTATTTTTCCCTAGATCATAATATAATACCTACTTACGTGTTTATCTTACGTGTTTGAATCTATCGAAGCTGAACCAACAACACTTGGAGTGGAGATTCCACAATTATGAATAAAATAAACATAATTGTCCAGTTTTCTTTAATACCATCCTGGGAGAATATTATTTTTAAATTTATTAACGATATTTTCTATAGAATTATCTTGATTTATAACGCGTACCCACTTTTCTTGCTCTTCCGGATACTTTAAGCTGCCTAGTATAACTATCCTTTCCACCACACAACAAAGATGAGGCATAGCACCAAAAACCCACTCTACTTAAGCTTTATTGATGAATTGTTAGAGTCTTAAAAAACACACACAAAAATCACGATAAATAAAAAATTTATGGACACTTTTAGGTTAAAGCACTTAACAAAACGTGTAATATTTCGTGTTTTTTTATGAGAAACAGAGTAACCATCATAGTGACCATATATCTGGAAGTACTTTATGTCACTTAAACACCAAAATAATTAGTTTTTTGCACTACAATAACAAATAATACCAAAAATCAACCGACAAAATATGAATACAGAATCTAACCCAATATCTAAGTATGTACAGCTGATGAAGTAAACAAAAGTCCGCCCGTGGGCTGATCTTTTATAGAGGGCATTGGCTGTAGCAAGTTAGGATGTCTTTCTTCTTTGTCAATGCTAGGATTCTAGTCATCCTAGTAAAAGAGATATACCTAATTATTAAATAAATTTAAAAAAATATTTTTTCACTATTCGAGGTAGCTGTTATATTGAAACTACATTTTTGAAGTGTAAATAATGTTTAATATTCACTTTCTATAATATTCAAATAATATTTAATAGCAATGGTTGTTAATATATATTATTAATACCTACTTATTTAATAACAGGTAATTTAAACACCTAGTAGCACATATATAATAACATGTTAGTAGGTATTAAAGTATTAAATTATTATTTTAGGCTCTCTAGGTTATGTCATGCAGATGTTCGATTTTGGGCTATATTCTCTATTAATATGATTTTTAAATAAATCTGTACACTGATTATATATAATTTCATTGTTTTTCTTAACATCTATCATAATTTTTTTTAAATAAATAATCATATTACTTACATTAGGAGCTTTGAAAAGTTTTGGGTTACTTTTCTTTCTTCGCTTTTTTTTCATTGAAATAACCACTTCTACAGCCAGATACCGAGCTATTTCTACTGTATAGTTTTTTTTTTCACAATGCTCATTGTTATACTGCTAAAAATTCAACAAATTAACAATAATTTTAATAATTTTTAGTAAAAACAAACTTAAACCGTATAATAACAATGAAAATATAGTATCCCTATCGATCGCAGTGCCTCTACTGTCAAACCGAGGAACCTGCTTAAAAGTGGGGACCAGAGAATAGGTACATTAAAGAAATGCTAACTTCATGTTAAAAAATGGAAACAGACGCCACCTGTTGTCGCCTGGCAGTACTAGCTAAATTGAGGGGAATTGGAGGGGCGGGGCTTAAAAGAGGGGAAATTAAAAAAAAAATATTTTTATAAGTATCACTGACTTAGTGTTTAAAGTTAATAAACATATTTTTTATTACTTTAATATAATTTAATGTATTAAAAAATATGTCTATTAACTTTACACAGCAAATCAATGATATTAATAAAGACTTACTATTTTCAGAGAAAATTCATAGTAAATAAATTACACATTAGTAAACAATATCATTTATTTTTTAGAACTGCGATTTATATTACAATAATATTGAAATATATATATTTTTTTAACAATGAAAAAGAATATCCTGAACCTGAAAAAGAAAGATGAAAATTAATGACTTAAATTAGTTCAAAATACATTTTGCAAATAACTAGTGAATTGGAAAGATAAACATACTATTAAAAAGACATTTTAGTAGTATGTTATCATCTATTTACTGATAATACATTACATAAGTATATAATAGGTAAATAACATGCATAAGGCACTATGATACAACTACCTATATCATGATAACACACTAATATGACAAAAAATATATGCTAATTTAAATTCCTTTAATGATCTAATGAAACACTATCTAGCCTCAATGTATGCCATTCCAAAGGCAAAAAAAAACTGTTATACCAAATAAATATAAGCTGAATAAAACATAAACCAAGCCAACGTGCATAAACAACCAAAAAATGCATCAAAAAATACTTTTATCAGATCATACCCTTGGATATATTATGTATTTTATATATCGCACATCCCGTTCAAAAGTTTACTAACTCAAAATAGAGAATATAGAGAACATTGTCAAGAGAAGTAAAAGAAAATTTAAGTTAAGGCAATATGCTCCTTTTTGGATATTAATGGCCAAATAATATAATGTTGATTTAATAAAATTTTACTGGCATCCTTCTGAGGTATAAATCAGATTAAAAGGACATTGTTTTTGTAATAATTGTTTGTTTTGTAAACATTTTTTGAAGACAATACAGTTTTGAACGGGCTGTGCGATATAAACAAGGATCTTACTATTATTTGAGGTTAGAAAGTATTTAAATAACATAAAACATAATCAAAATCATTTGTCATCATAAATTATAGAGGTACTTACGTGTTTTGATATTATTATCAGGAAATAATACGTTTAGTTAAACAGGTACGCTGCCAGGCAAGTTCTATCGGCGGGTCTTTGCAAAAGTTGAAATCTAAAAATACAAAACTACGTTTACATCTTAGTTGTATTTACGAATAAAGTATTTGTGTGTAATTTCTGACTTACCAGTTAATTGAATAATCGCATTAAATACATCCAAATGGTAATTTAATATTGTAAAAAGCAAAATTGTTTTAAATCACTTGCCAGGAGAGCCGGCCAGCTTCTTTGTTGGCAAAATGGCCGCGGTATCATGATTTAAACAATGTGAGTGACAAAGAAAGCCAATGCCTGGCAGATGTTGCTTTCTTTGTCGTTGGTCCTGGCACGTTTAAATTTGACTGTTGCCTGTTTTCCCATACAAGTGACATCCCCGTGATAAGTGGGGACAGAAATTTCAAATATGCCCGTTGCCGATAAACCTCCTTTTTTAAGCCCTCCATAGTTAAAGCGCTTAGCAAAACATAGGCACCCCAAATGTCATTCAATAACGGTTTTTAAAATATTTAAAAAAATATGTTTTCTTTTAAAGACTGTAGGGGTTTTCGGAAACTGTGATCTGATTGATCGGATTAAGAGGATTACTAATCCAGACGTTCGAAAAGTGATCTCAAAACGAGTCAATGCGTTCGGAAAGTGATCCGAATAACTCGATTTTTGCCATATGTTGTGATCCTACTAACCCTCCTAACGAGGTGGGTAGAATTAATCAGCTGATCATTTCTAGGGTAATTTTAAACGTAACGGTCCGCATAGAAGTATAAAGTTTTTTAACAACCGTTTTGTCCGAAATCACTTTATCTAATGTTGATTAAATACATGATATTTTGTTAGTGACCGTAAAAATGAGCCAATCAGCATAGCATCAAGTAACTCTAGATTTTAAATAAATAAAAAACCAAACTAATTTTAAAGATACTGACTGCGAAAAAGCACTATCGGTGACACCCAATAGGAAAAATATGAAAACTGAACTACAGAAAAGTGGTTTAAAACATTTAGATTAAAATAGCCAGGCATAATATATTTGAAAAAATCCTTGAATTTTGAACACAAAATAGTACATTTTGGACCTATCAGGGTAATAGAAGCATTAATATTACGTGATTCTAAAAGAATATTGTTAACGTGCATCTACAGATTACCATCTACATGCACAAGAACCTTTATTGATGATTTGGATAGTTATTTGAAAGCTTGTTCGAGAGACTATAGTTTACATATAATTGTGGGGGATGTAAACATTAATATATTAAAAAACGACATTGATACAGACTCGTATTTAAATGTATTGCACGAACACAGTTTTACTTCAGCAATTAATGTACAAACTAGGAAAAGTTACACCGGCAGTTTCAGCTGTCTAGACCATATATTTTTTAGAATAGCGAGTAAAGATAGAGATCATGTTGACTGTATACCAGTAGTTTTTGAAACATCTCTCACAGATCATTACACAACTATGGCGCAATATATTTTTCGAGGAATAGAAAGAGAACAACCTAGAAATAATAGAAAGATATATGTTAATAAACAAAATATTATTCATGATATTACAACTCAAAATTGGGAAAGTATATATAATGAACCGAATCCAGATATGGCGGCTAGTATATTGGTAAGTAATATTAAAAACATAATAGAAAATAATACTAATACTGTTTTTACAAAACAAAAATCGATTAAGAAAACCCCGTGGATCACTTTGGGTTTAATAAAGTCTATAAAGACGAAAAATTTTTTGTTTCAAAAAATGAAGACAAATCCCTCTATCGAAAACATAGAAAACTTTAAGGCACATAGAAATTTATAAATGCATTAGTCAAAACTGCCAAAAAAGTATACTATAACAACTACATTAGTAATAATTCCAAAAATAGGGAGAGTCTTTGGAGTTACGTCAAAAACATAACTGGGAAAACGAAAAAATCCAAAATAGAAAAGGTAGAAAATAGTATTAAAGAGGTAGTAAGCAATAAAAAACAAATAGCTGATGCTTTTGCTGATCATTTTGAATCTGTGGGCGAAAATCTTGCCAAAAAAATAAAAAAGTGTAATAATGACACCTATACAACAAATCAAAAATCATTAAGCAGCTCCATATTTTTTACCCCTACTGATGAATCGGAAATAGATAGGATAATATCGAATATGAAAAGTAAAAAATCTCCGGGATATGATAAAGTTACCATTGATATACTACAATTAATTTCGCCATATATAATAGTCCCTCTAAAACACATTTTGAATAGTTGTATAGAAAAAGGAGTATTTCCCAAAATTTTTAAGGTGGCTGTTATAAACCCAATATACAAAAGCAATAGTCATACAGATGTATCCAATTACAGACCCATATCTTTACTGTCGATATTTTCAAAAATTTTTGAGAAGGTTCTAAAAGTGAGAATCAACAGTTTCTTTGAAAATAACAATATCATATCTCCAAATCAATATGGATTTCAGGAGGAAATCAACCCAAGATGCAATTTTACACTTAACTGAAGAAATATATAAATCATTCGATTCTAGCACACCAGCCCTTGTAGTATTTTTTGGACCTCAAGAAGGCTTTTGATACGGTGGACCATAAAGAGCTACTGAAAACTTTGGAATGTGTTGGTTTTCGAGGGAAACCTTTAAGCCTTATGGAGAGAGTTTTTAGCCGACAGAACACAAATAGTGAAAATAGAAAATGAATTTAGTAAACCTAGCATAGTTAAATATGGAGTCCCACAGGGTACTGTTTTAGGGCCTATTTTATTCAATATTTATATAAACAACTTATTTCATTTATCTTCTCATGGGAACATAATTGGGTTTGCCGACGATACTGCCATATTTTATAGCGACAAAAATTGGGATAATCTCAGAACAAAAGTAGAAAATGACCTACCACGCATTATTCATTTTCTAAGCAAAAAACGAATGACAGTAAATTTTGACAAAACCTGCTTTATACCATTCGGCATTTATAAAGACAGTCTTCCACTTTTTGAAAATTTAGAGGTAAAAAACACATGTCAATGTGTGAATTACACGATAAGAAGAGCAGTGAAAGTTAAGTATCTGGGTATTTTTATCGACAGTCACTTACGTTGGGATCATCAAATTACTTATATATGCCAAAAATAAGAAATTTATTAGCCATTTTAAACACCTAAGAAATATTCTAAACATGAAAGATCTCCAGATATTGTACCATGCCTTGGTTGAATCGCATTTGACATATGGAATAGTGGCTTGGGGTGGAGCCAGAACACACACATACATAGACTACAGGTTCTACAAAAATGGATCTTAAAAATAATTCATGCTAGAGTGAGAACGTACCCAACAGAGACACTATTCAGGGAATCCAGTGTTCTGGACATTAAACAGCTCTTCTGTCGTGATTTACTTATCACACAGTACACTCATATAGCAAGATTATCTCAAAGGAATCATCCCTATGAGACGCAATAAAAAAAATGTCCAGTTGCCTAAACCAGTAAGAACACATACACATCATAGCTTCTATTACCTTGGACCAAAATTATATAATATGATACCATTGGAGCTTAGAACTACATCGTCTATATATGTTTTTAAAAAACAAATCCGTTTGTGGGTAATTATGAAGGGCAGATCGTTTGCTGATACTGTTCTCAATTCAAGGATTTATACAGTGAGATGAAATACTAAGTAATTCTTTTCTTTTTGTTTTAGTTGGGTTAGGTTGTATCTAAGGGTCTGATTATTCCTTGTTAATATTGTTTATACTCTGTTTATGTTTTTAATTTTAGATAATATTTATACGAACAAGTCTTTGACTTTATAACGTATACTATTTATTTATTTATATGTATTTATATGTATTTATATGTATTTATGAATAAATTATTATTATTATTATATTATAATGAAAGAATGGAACTTGATAGACAATTCTGAAAATTTTCATCACAATGGTAGATAAAAATTGATATATATATTTTTTTATTATTAATATGATGGAATGTTTATTATGTTGGCAGTAAATAAATGATTAAAATAAAGTTTATAGTGTTTTTGTTTTAAATGGCATAATTTTAAAAAAGCCTAAAATAAAACATATTTTGTTTTTATAAAAAATAGTCTTACAGAAACTAAAAAGTATGCCTAAAGCAAAACAAATAGGATAAAAATAGATCTTATACAATCGTTAAAGAGGGATATTAAGATTAGGTAAAGATTAATTTGTTTAATTTATCTCTTTTGACAAAATATATTTAAATGTGAGTGTTAACCCGGGTAATCTAATGATCAAACCGTTCGTAATTAAACTACCAGCTGATTACTCTCAGCACTGATCTTGGAACAGCTGATTAGTAAACTACCTAATCTAGGATTTTATTTCCGAAAACCCCTTGTAGCTCTCTAACGGAGAAACGAAGCACTTTTGTATAGAGGTAAATTATGTCCAATGTGCTTACTTTGATTCTAAAAATACGTAGTACGTAATAGTTCTATGTCCACAAAATGTTGAGACACCCCTATTACCCTATAGGTATATTTTGTGTTTAAATTGTTTTAGAGAATATTAAGGTTTAAATTTGTGTTTGGATTTATTTTAAAACTGTTTTCTAAACGTATGCGGTCTTCAAAAAGGCATAATGACGAAATGACGATAGAAAGTAAAATAAAAACTGACCTGTCGGTGTCGATTTTCAAAAAGCAAACGCCGACATTTGTAATTAACCCGCACGTGTAAACTGAGAACCACAGCCACACCCACTTTTCGGCATCTCTTAAGTATTTAATATGTTATTTCTCCACCTTAGTGAATACCGTATGGTCGAAAAAAAAACGGCTGGGGGATAACAAACGATGATAATTTTGGCGATGTCAATCTCTAGACATCATTTACTAAAAATTAACATAAAACTTACCAAAAATTTTTCTAGACTCCCAAATCTATTTTTATTATGATTTTTCTTTTACAAAAAAGTATTTTTCTCGAATTTTAAACTACGCCATTTAAAAATCATTTCTATTCAATATAAAATTTTAATCATATACTTTTCTAACGAAACTCGCCTTTATTTTTTTACTAGAATCGGAAAATCAATTAATATATAGGGTGTTCCATTACAAAAAAAAATTGGGCGCTCTGGGTCTCCGGGCACTCCACTATTTCCCCACCACTTCATTTAGAAGATAGGACAAAATTGTTGTAAATTATGACCCTATTATTTAAAGTACACAAGTACGTCTTATCTAGGCAAAATTTTGTAAAAATACCATTTCCTTATTCGCCATGGCATGGCAGTTGCGCCCTCTAGCGGCCATTCTACAAACTTGAAAATAATTTCCATAAATTTCTAGGAGAAGAAAATATCTATGTTTTCCTCCACAGCAATAACGTATGATCGAGAAAAAACGGCGTCAGCGATGGCTATGAAATGAAGATAGCTGTCATTTTATATGTAAATTTATATGGGAAATGTCATCGATCGTCATTTCCCAGCCAACTGGACGCCATTTTTTTTTCGATCATACGGTACTTTCTGAGATACAGCCGTGAGCCGAGAGCTCTTATAGACCAGTCAATCTGGAGGTTGAGGTAGAAAAAATTAGTAACCAACGGATCTCAACGGGAATGTGTCCCCTATTTAACCCCTAAGTTTGAAAAAACCGTCGCCATATTGGATTTTTTCGTTTTTTTTTTCAAATATCTCCGTTTGCATAACTTTTTAACTAACATAACTCCGTTGCAAACTCCGTTGCAAACTCCGTTGCAAACTCCGTTGCAACGGAGTTATAACAGCATAACTCCAAAAAACTAAAGATACGTTTTTGTAGACCCTCAATCATTTGGACCTCATCCGCCCTCCGCCCCTGGTTAACAGTATAGTGTTAAGATATGTATATATAGATAAACCAAGTATAAATTTAAGCATTAAAATAATTAAAAATAATATTTATTTAATGAAATATGTTAAAAACAAATTTTAAAAAAAATATTATTAAATTAAAGTTATTAAATAAAATCCGCTATGAGCGTCATTTTCGTCCTCCACTAAAATACAAAAATTTGTGCAACTGATTCCGTAGCACTGACCACACTTTGAAGAACATTTAAGATCCAGTTTTCTACAAGAGCAATTTTTAGAACACTGACTCTCTTTGCAATTGCAAAAAATTAATTTTAGTAGGTCAGGAGGCGCTACATCTTCTGTTAATTGAATAGGTGTCAGATTACCTTTTTTGATCTTTCTTCAATCCATATTGTAAAGGATCTAACTTGTTACCCATCCATTCTTGAATCTAAAAAATACAACTTAACTATTATAAAAAATAAAACTTATAACGTTATCTTTACAGTTACCTGAAAGTATGTCCTGAGTCCTGAGGAAATAGAGTTTTCAGTTGGAGGCAAATTAGCTAAATTAAAGGTAGTCTTAAGATTAAGAGTCTTAGATATAGCTTTAAAAGCTAATTTTATCGACTGAAACAAGTCATCTTTGTTAGCATTTTTTTCTAAAAATATGTAGAGGCATTGACATAGAGCGTCATGAGCATCATGATCTTTTTTCAGTATACCGACAGGCACATTTTTGACTTGTTTCAGTCAGGATTAAATTGTCTTTTAAAGCTATATCACTGCCCAAGCTATATTAAAAAAATTAACCATCTGTGATACACTCTATACAGTAGGATTGCATCAAGAAAATACCTTAAGCAATGCCTTCTATTAAAAGATCAGCCTACGGGCGAGATTTATGACGTCACGCTAGTTAGATATAACGGATTAATAAATATGTTGTAGAATACATGGAAAACATAATTATTCCTCAGATTTTTGGTTTGTATTTTAAAAATGATATAGTTTAAATGAAATATACATAATATACAGTTAATAACTACAACATATATACCTATTTATAGTAATAAATACTTTGGCAAATAAACTATGAACCATACAAATGCAGCAAATGTTTTACAATGTACAAATAATGTATAGGTACATAAGATAATGGGTAAAATGTAAATATATTTTAAATTTTGGGGTTTGAAAATCGATCTAATTTAACAAAAACATTTAATATCTACTAATAGTGATGTATTATTATTTGCATTCACAAAATTTATATGTATATTTTGCAAGTATCAATGTTCGAAAAATTATATTTACAAATAATACAATATTATCTAAAAAGGCGTCAGCGATGGCTATGAAATGAAGATCGCTGGCATTTTATATGTTAAATTATTCTAAAATTTTTGATTTTCTGGGATTTTTAGGTTCGGGAAAACGCTGATTAAGTTTTCATTTGGGTTTTCATTATTTTTTTTTGTTTAAAAAAACGTTTCGGCTAACTATAGCCTTCACAGTGTTGTGTCATATGATGAAAAATAGTGTCGAATATAATCCAAAAATTAAATATACAATATAATTCACACCTCATAATGTTTACTGCAATTAATAAACTAATATAAACTTATCAAATGATGACCACATATTTTTAAAATTATTATTCTTAACACTAAAATTATCTACATTGACTATGGAGTACGCAGTAAACATTATGTGCGTGGTGTGAATATTTTATATGCAATTTTTGGATTATATTCGACACTATTTTTTTCATATGACACAACACTGATGGAGGCTATAATGTTAGCCGAACCGTTTTTTTTTAAACCAAATAAAAATAATGAAAAACCAAATGAAAAATCAATCAGCGCTTTTCCCGAACCTAAATTCCAAAAAAATCAAAAATTTAGAATATTTAGAATCAAGGTTCAAGAATATCAAATTTTCCAAGATTGTAAAATTCTAGTTAATTATTTTATGTGTACAGTTATTTAGGGAATGGCATCGATGTTCATTTCAAGCCAACTAGACGCCGATTTTTTCGATGATACGGTATAATTCTTACGTAAAATGTAAATAACATTAGACCAATTAAAACAAAGAAATATGAATTTCTTAGTATTTTTAGTAACACCTTTATTCTTAAAACTTAATTTTGTATTATGCAAATATACCAATTTTATTGTTATTTTATTCATATTGTATTCAGCCATCACTTAAATATTTGATATTAATTTGGTATTATAAATAATCAATACTATTCATTAAAAATTACTGAACAAATATATGTTATGCTTAACATACATTATATATTATCAAACAAAACACATTCTTCTTTTAAACTGTATCAGTCTTGTCTTTACAAAAATCTTTTTAAAATTTGAACTCAAAATAATAATCTTTTTCATGATCTCTAATACACATATTCTTTATTTTTCCCTAGATCATAATACCTACTTACGTGTTTGAATCAATCGAAGCTGAACCAGCAACACTTGGAGTGGAGATTCCACAATATGAATAAAATAAACATAATTGTCCAGTTTTCATTAATACCATCATGGGAGAATATTATTTTTAAATTTATTAAAGATATTTTCAATAAAATTCTCTTGATTTATAACTCGTACCCACTTTTCTTGCTCTTCCGGACACTTTAGGCTGCCTAGTATAATAACTATCCTTAGTAACCATCCTTTCCACCAGGAACACAACAAAGATGAGGCATAGCACCAATAACACACTCCACTTAAGCTTTATTGATGAATTGTTAGAGTCTTAAAAACACACACAAAAATCACGATAAGTAAAAAAATGTATGGGCACTTTTAGGTTAAATCACTTGCACAACGTGTAATTTTTAAAATTTCTATTTTTTTGCGAAACCGAGAGTGACCATATATCTGGTAGTAGTTTATGTCACTTCAACACCAAAATAATTAGTTTTTTGCACTACAATAATAAATAATACCAAAAATCAAAGAGTTAAAACCAAAAATCAACCGACAAAATATGAAACGGAATCTAACCTAATATCTAAGTATGTACAGCTGATGAAGTAAACAAAAGTCCGCCCGTAGGCTGATCTTTTAATAGAAGGCACTGCCTTAAGACTACCTTTAATTTAGCTAATTTCAGTGGCGGCTCGTCAAGGTATGCCTCTGAGGCCGGGCATCACCTTTAAAATGAAGGAACGATTTATTATTATTTGTATCTAGTTTTTTATTTAATCAAAGCATAACTGATTACAATTATTCTACAACACATTTAACGGTAAAGGTGTGGATCCGGTGACTGACCTTGAAACCCATATTTGCTGCATTTGATCATCGATACTAAGCAAGCGCACATCGTCGATGTTGCCAAATTGCAGTTTATTTTCGAATTGTTTGCAGTTGAATAATTTTTTTTTGAGTTCTAATCAATAATAATACAAAGTCTATAATTAATTTTATAATTTCCGATTTATCTTGATATACAAGATTAAGGTAAGAAGGATAATGAAGATTGTGAAATGATAGTATTATGAATATATAAAATTGTAATAATAATAACATTTATTTACATATTTACATTAGAATTAAAAATTATCATTTACGGATTTTTTCTTAATGGTTTTAAACTTATTAGAATTATTTTATGTCATCAATATGATACATTATTTATTAGGGGAGGTCGGGGCATGATGACGAACGGGGCAATATGACGAAGTACTGATTTAAAGAAAACTCTGTACATCCTAAAAATCCCATTTATTTTTTTATAAATTCCTTTAGGTGTATAATACGTCGGGTTACACATAGATGGAGCTATCACTTTTGCATCAGGTTTAAAAAATCATAACCGCATTTCACACCTGTTAGATGTAAACATCCAGCTCCATAAAATAAGCAATTTCGCAGATTTAAAGAAAAATAGAAGCCCCTTTCATAGTTAATCTTGATTATTGTGAACATTTTAAATATTAGAAGTTAAGATACAACCTAATTTCACTTAATTAATAATTTAATTTTTGCTGTTTCCTAAAAAAATATTTCCTGGGGCAAGTTGACGGAGGCAAGATGACGAATTCGTCAACTTACCCTCCTGTGTATAAAATTAGTTAAATTTATTTTTTGATGTTTTTTGATGGTGAGAACTTATAAACACCGTACAGATAGACGCTCTTGGTGAGAAGACGTGCTAATTGCCGCGTTGCACTCTATTTTGCACGACCATAAGTCAGTTAATGCTGCCAGTATTGAGCATGGACTCCCGGAAGCAACATTAAGACGTTATATAAAAAAGCAAAATAACAACGAACCAATTCCTCTTAGTGGTGAGAGATTCAGAAGAACGTTTTTTGATGCTCAGGAAGCTCAGTTTGTGACTTACCTAACTGACCTGAGTATTAGAGCATTATTAATTAGAAGCAGAAAAGCTTGTTAATTTAATTCTCCCAGGACCCTCAGGATTGAATAAAATGGATTCTGCAAAGAATAAAACTAAAAAACACTAGATGCTGAACCCCCATTGCTTTCCAAAAAAAAATCAGCCGGCAAGGTCAATGAATTTGTCCCTTCCTGGACCTTCAGGCCTACAGCAAAAAAAATCTGCAAAAAACAATGAAGCACAAGCTTTTGGTACTATAAGTTCATTCAGCTCCAGTCAAACAATCTCTAATGTTGATAGTCGAGTTACGCTACTTGAAATGAAACCCTTTCCCAAATATACACGTCCCATAAAAACTACCAAAATAATTAAACAAAGGGCTTCTGTCATCACCTCAACACCCAACAAAGAATAACAGGAAAGGAAAAACAATGAAAAAAACTTAAAAGAAATTAAAAGAAGGAAGGTTGATTCTGTGAAAGTCAAGAGAAATGTATTTCAAGAAAATCGTGAAAAGCAGGTAGGAAAGAAGAAGAAAACTAATGACATTTTTTGTCCTGGCTGCCAGGAATCCTATATTGAGCTTCCTACAGAAGACTGGATTCAATGTAACACGTGCGAGAGTTGGTGGCACGAGTCGTGCAGAGTCTACGAAGAAGATGGCACATGTACCTGGGACATTTGTTTATAATCGTCATCTTACCCCTATAGGCTCGTCATCTTACCCCGGTACTGGAGCAAGTTGACAAAAATGCACTTTTTTGTTTTTTTCTTTATGTTTTTTCAAGAGTACACTTTTATTTTGTTTCTTATGTTTCATTATGTTCCTGAATAAATGTACTAACAGATGAAATGGGATCTTTTTTTAATCCCGTTAGTTCATGTTTTGGAGCCTTTTGTATTTTACATCGCCAACTTCCCCCGATCTCCCCTACATCCAAGTTATTTAATTTCTAGTTATTTACAGGCAACAATAGTTTTATTTATATGTATTAAATTGATGTATTGAAGTACTACCATGACGAGTCTTATAGAACAATACTCGTTAATGGGACATAGAGGTAACAAAAAAATGTCCTCAATCGTCATTTCCCAGCCAACTGGACGCCGTTTTTTCGATCATACGGTATATATTGACAAAAAAACACTGAAAAGCACATAATTGTTTTCTACTGAAACTAATTCCAAAATAACTTGCAGTCTGGCAACATCGACGATGTGCGCATGCGTAGTATCTGTGACTATATGCAGCAAAAACTCGTTTCAAGGTCAGCCACCGGATCCACATCTTTACTACCCATTTAACATAATAAAACTAAAAAAATATATATTTTATAAATACATCCAGGTCCAGACACAACATAAGCCGCGTAAACCCAGCCAAAAAGAACGCGACTCGATCACAGATAACAGAACTAATTTAGATTGGCGACTCTCGCCCCTCCGCCAAAACATGTTTTGCAGCGACGTTCGTGGAGCGTGCGGGTACTAAGCTTCATTTGCCGCTATATTCAAATCGGAATAATTTTACAATTTATTTTCAAATACATATCTTGAATAAATCAAAACTATAAAGCAAGTTCTTTCAAGGAAAAATATTCTAAATTTGATTCTCTACAAAAAAATATCAAAAAACAAAAGATGTTGTCGTGGGGACTATAATAAAAAAGAAGAATGAAATTATTGGGCAACCTACAGTAGGATTAGCCATGAAACATAGCTAAAATACAACTACCCGTAGACACACAGTGTTTCTGCTTTCCGGCTTCATCAATACGGGAAGAATCAGCAACGATGAACTAGCGATCCTGAAAAAAGAAAAAGGGGAAACAAACGAAGCACTAGGCACCATTTGCAAAGGGTTAAGCAGTAGCTCACAATTCGCAAGCGTTACTACCAAAAAACCGCTGCGGAGGTACTTTAACATACCTCGCCGCTATCACCTTGGCCCAGAGAAAACAATAAACAAAAGATGTTATCGTGGGGACTATAATAAAAAAGAATGAATTTATTGAGCAACCTACAATAAGATTAGCCATGAAACATGGCTAAAATACGACTACCCGTAGACACTCAGTGTTTCTGCTTTCCGGCTTCATCAATACGAGAGGAATCAGCAACGAATTTTCATTTTTTAATTCTCCATTTACTAAAAAAATAATATACAGGGTGTTCCATTAAAAAAAAAGAAGAAAATGTATTTTATATTTTAGAAAGTTTGGTGTAGAATTTTGAACATCCTGTATGATTTAAGATTACCATATTTATAGCAAAGTAAGTACAGACCATCTGACGTATACATAATATAGTTTTGACTTCAGGACAGTTCTATATATTTTATATTCTTTAAACTGTGTTATTACGAATCGGACAATTTGGTGAATGAATTTTATAAATAGTTTTCTTTGACCAATCTGTAATCGGGAGATTAATATATTTAACAGAAATTGATATTTTAAAATATAATTCTAACTAGCTTGACAAACAATGTCTTCTCCCGGCCGAAATCAACAAACTCTGACATTCAACTGTTTCCAAAGCCTACTACTCCGCTACTCCCAACATCACCGGACACGGGGTGCAGGCACGGCGTGAAAACGACTGCCTATCATAAGGATCATAGGCGTCGATAACATTCGGCCATTCCTGACTTATGAGTGTCCTCACTCCTCTGAATCACACTAAAAGGACATAAATAATCAGAACCTTTAAAAATGGCATTTTTAAATGCTGAAATAAAAATATTTATTAGCTTGTTTGCTGCTGAGCCATATCTTTATCAGCTAATTGCTACCATTATTACATCACACTAAAAGGACAAAAATAATCAGAATCGTTTTTAAAGGCAAACATTTTTAAATGCTGAAATAAAAATATATGTTAGAGATTGATTGCTGCTGATACTAGACAATTGATACAAAACCAATTGACAAAACCTTATCAGCCAATTGTTACCATTATTACAACACACTAAAAGGAGAAACATAATCAGAATCGTTTAAAGGACATTTTTTTAAAAGCTGAAATAAAAATATCGTTAGATTGTTCACTGCTCATACTGGAGCTACGTCTTATTTGCTACTTAAATAAATAAAAATAAAATATCGTAACTCACTCAGAAACAATACTCAAAAACTCATGATGAACAAATAAATTATTCAGGGACTAAAGAAAATTTTAAAAGGTAAAATAAACGAATTACTTATTATATATTGGTGTTACACGCAATCTGCAGCTTGCGTGCAACAAAATAAAGTCAAATATCAACTCTAAAATCTTAAACCTAAATTCTAAAATATAAATCTAAAATCTAAATCTAACTATGGGCCCACGCCTATTCCAGCCACTGGAAAAGAGAGCAATCCGGGTCGAACTAACCAGACCGAATACCGGGACTCATCCCTATTCGCAAGTCTTGTCCGCCCTACTCACAAAGCGCCCAGGTGGTAAACTCATACCTTAGCAACCACCACACGCCTTTTCCAGCTATCATACTAACGTATACCTTGAAAAAGAGAGTACCGGGTAGAACTAACCCTACTCCTTTTTCCTATCCTAATACACGTTTGAATCTACCATAACCAAATCCATAGCTTGCCAAACCTAGCTATTCCACAGTACTTGTTCTGTGACATTGCAAGCCATCCTAGGATGTTTCTAACTTCATATCATCCAATCCTCAGCTGCTTAGAAGTTCAAATGAATCTGTCTACCACAGCTGTCTACCATGGAGTTGATTGGGATCCTATTAGCTGTGTCGAAGCGATCCTTAGTAGATCTAACGCTGAATATAGTTCGCTACGCATCCAATTTTTCCTTTATTCCGCTTGATATTTCGCATAATTCGCTACTAATTTACGCCGAAACTCGCTAACGCCGACGTTATCATTTACGCCCGGAGGGATAAACTCAACTTAACCAGATAGGCTCATTTTGCTCCTAGTGCTTAGATTCCACGCAATCCAAACTGAATGTTTGAAACATTTTCAACCTAGATATCGTCATGCAAGTCGTTACACATGCTAGAGATTATGCCTCTCTACTTATCCTATTCCACGTGGATGTCAAACAGTATTCAGGTAGTGAAATATGGCTAGTTCATATTGAAAGTATTCGTTTTTTTAGGTGCAAGGGTATCCCTAAATGATTACTTTATTAGGGGTTGTAAAACTCATATATTAACGTCGCTAAAAGATTTAAGTACATACCTTGGTAGCTTAGTTTATAATTTTAAATTAAAATAATATAGTACCACTTTATTTATGTTTGTTTACGCATAATATGAAAAGTGTATGCATTTTATATAAGATTAAGATAATCGGATTTGCTAGTTGTATATTAACTATTAGACATTTTTGTTAAAAACTATTTAAACATGTTTTTACCGAAACAATATGTTATTTCCGAGAATATTTATTTTATGTCGTCCTTTAGTAGTTTGTTTTCGAAATATCTACAGCGTGTTGTGAAATCTACTATATAATAGTACTCTGGCGCCTAGAATTTGACCCATCTGGACATTTACTTTTATTTCTAATTAAAAGAAATTACGCCTTTATTAAAAAGTAGCCCTGTGTACTTTAATAAACGCTTCGTTCTCATCTTCTACAAAATTTTACACAACTATTTTAACACTCACAATGTGTTAATTTATTAAAACACTATTCGAAGGGTTATTTGCTATTAATTATGGCGTATACAAAGATAAAGTTCCTGAAATACTGGCGAAATACCTGAATTAAACTGAAAAAACTCTGAAATATAATGAGGTGGTTAAAATTATATTATAATAATTGAAAAACTAATGTAATACTTATAAATTATGTGAAATTTTTATATAATTCTTCAAGTGAATTTGCAAAGCCTGAAGTTCGGAACCTATTTAACTTTTCTACAACCATGTATTTATTCAACTACATACCTAAAACCTGTGATGAACTTCGCCTTGAATTTATCCTGCCACGATGGAACGGCTTAGAATTGTTTAATTAATAAGGCTTATAAAAAAATGTCTAAATACGTAGGTAAACGTCGACGAAAATGTCTAGGTCGGCGTTACACGAACGATTCCCTTGGGTTTAGTTTGAACTGGCTTTCTGATCTGAAATGATTTTTTTCATAAATTAATGTAAACCCATGTTGGCCTAGATTTAAGAATAGATTAATTTCTATTTAAAGAATAGATATACGTATTGTAAGGATACTTTAAACAATTTTACAAAGGTTCTAATTGTTTGTTTTTAATTACGGGTCACGACAAATGAAATGATGGCCAAAGTATACCGCATACTAGAATGAGTCCGCTAAAATCAGAAAAAGAAGAGGATGCGTTCGACCACCACACTTCGATATACTGTATGCTTAGGTTTTATTATAATTAAAATTTTTGTGAAAAAGAATAACAAAAGGTTTTAAAAACTATTCTGAAATTAACCAGTGGAAACTTTTTTTAACGTATATTATTTTTTATATAAAAAAAAAATTTAAATTTAAGGAATTTATTATTACAGACCCACAACTCATTATTCAATTTTAACTTTGCTTTGCCAAGAACACAACACATTTAGCTTTCTTCTCACCGAAATTGATTCTACGATAGCGCTGTGCTCACAAGGAATAGAATCCTGAACTGAAATGGTTGAAAAGGTTGTTAGGTTTTAAAATTCTTTTGGTATAAAATCCTTTAATGGTCAAGCCTCCTTCTAGTTTAGTGGTTAAACATTAGTATTTGTATAACACAGTGCGTTCCAAAGTGTTTCTAACAATTGAGTAAATATTAAATAGTGAGTTATTAAAAAATGCAAATGTATTCGGCATTAATCCTAGTAAAGAATCAATTTGGCATACGCATCATATACAAATGGGTAGGTCAGTATTTTAAAAATTCAGATCAAAGTTACATAAAGCTTCATGGACCTACATCCAAGTTTCAGTTCTGCCGGATCTATATCATACTAACGCCTTTCATTTTAATTTTATCTAGAATTTTGTTTAGAATTTTCAACATTTTTTTTTTTCATAAAAGTTTTTTTTTTTTTTTTCTGGGGTTGAACTATTACTACCAGTTAAAATATCTGCACTTTATTTCTACCAGGACACCCTGTATATATATATATATATATATATATATATATATATATATATATATATATATATATATATATATATATATATATATATATATATATATATATATATATATAGTTCTAAAGCTACAGATGCCCGACACACTATTGCCGGACCCTGTATAATTTACAACAAATTTAGTTTAATAAAATAGATATTTTTTACATCAAATCGCTTAAATTTTACAGTAATTATCCTCTAATTTTATAATATTATATACTTTTATCTACTTTTCTCATTATCCATATTTCCCATTTTTTTATCAATATTTCCCATTATACCGGGTGCGTCTCCAAAGTGGCTCACCTCTATAACTTTTTTATTTTGCCTGATAAAAAAAAAGATTTGGATGTTAGTATATGACAAAAACTAAGCCCACGGCCACATAGAAAGCGTTTTTAGCGTTTTGCGTTTTTTGCGTCTCAAGCGCTTTTTGCGATTTTACCGTTTTAGGCGCTTTTTTCGATTTGTGTCCATTAAAAACACGCAAAAGACGCGGCAGGTCTGCAGTTTTTATCAAGATGTCAATTAGTAACGTCGCAAGCTCGTGGATTCCCGGCCCGTCCAACAAAAAATCCTGTGAGAAAGAGATAGGCGAGATCGGCGCCGTTAGCGTTGAAGAGAAGAAGATAAAAGATGCTGGGATTGAATTGTGGACGGGCCGGGGCATATATTCAGAGACAAACACAATCTACTGCTAGTGCCAGTGGTATGTGTAAAAATAATAATTATTATTATTTGCCATTTAGTTTGCGAATTTTAGTTTATATGTGTATAGTTTTTTTATTTTTGTTACACAAAAAAAATTACGTGTAAAAAACTATTTGTTATACGTAAAAAACTAATTTTTACGGGTCAAAAACTTATTGTTTCTAGTAAAAAACTCTTTTACCCAAAAAAAAAAATTTTTACCTGTAAAAAAACTATTTGTTACAAGTAAAATACTATTTTTACGCGTCAAAAACTATTTGTTGTTGTTAAAAAAACTTTTTTACGCAGAAAAAAAAAACATTTTACGTATAAAAAACTATTTTTTACGCGTAAGAAAATATTCCTTTAATTTTTTTAATTACTTTTTCAACTTATTTTTTAATTAAATTTTCAACATTTCAAACTACACGTTTTCAAACATTTCTTTCAAATTTTTGAATTTAATAGAATCTTCCTAAACAGTAGATGTTCTTTATAAAAATATTTTTAAGTAATACACTATGATGAAAAAAAAATGCATACCGTTTAACTTATTTTTATTGTATTATTAAATATAACGTCCGCCTATGACGGGGTCTCATCTTAGAAAACGCTAAAGACGCTACAGAAAACAAACTGATTTGTTTTCATTTGCGTTTTTTGAGAAACACGCCGAACGCTACACGCTTTTGGTGTGGCCACTCCTATATAATCCTGTTATTTTGTTTTAGTCGCTAAAAACGCTTTACGCTAAAAACGCAAAAAAACGCTTTCTGTGTGGCCGTGGGCTAAGATTGATTATTGATTGACGTACCTATTCAAGTGTTATGGTCACTTCCTCCTTCACCGGAAATGACTACAGCTTTTGATTTGTAAATGGCACCCTCGGTGTTTTTTTTTACATTATTGGATAGAAAATGACACTCTGAATAGAATGACGTATCACATATCAACTTTTGACATTTTCGCATATGATGGTTTATTTGACATTGTAACATTTTGACTCGAAATACCCAGTGTGTAGTATCAAATTATTCGTAAAAAAATGCTTTTTCCAAATATGCTAATGAGCCACCCTCGTTCAATTTGAAAAAATTGATACGATTATACAATTGGGGCATCTTTTAACCAGCCAGAACAAGACACGAAAAACATTAGACGATCAAATCTATTTTTCCAAGGCTCTTTGGTTAAAAATTAGTATTTTTAACACAGCCACGACATTCTAGATTGAAACTTAAAATACGATTTTTTTAAGCGAGAATGTTAAAAGTTAACATACCTATTATAATATGTAATTCTATTCGAAGTGTCATTTTCTATCCAATAAAGTAAAAAAATGCCGACGGTACCATTCAAAAATCAAAAGTTGCAGTCATTCCCGGTGAAACAGGAAGTGACCAAAAAAACAATTGAATACGTCCATCAATCCTTATTTGTCATACTAGTTGAAGCCTGGCGCATCCGCCACGACATCAAAAAAAATACTTTTTATATAAAAAAAGCAACTTTCTAGAGCAAATTGTTACTTCAGTAGAGACCACACAGATAAACATTAGCATTTTATATATGTAGATACCAACAAACCAAATCTCGCTTTTTATCTGAAAAAGTAAAAAAGGTATAGGGGTGAGCCACTTTTGAGACGGCACCCGGTATACTAAACTTTTCCCAGAGATCTAGGCTTTTCCCTTGGACTTTTCATTTTCCAGGATATTATTTCTGAAAAGTTGATTTAAAAAGGCGATACTACCGCCCCCTCATAGGCAGGGTTCGTAATCCTTGATCTTAACGGTTTTTCACATGGAACCTTGGTTCATAAAATAGATTTCTATATGAACAATTTTTTTTTTAAATCTTTTTTTTTGAAAACCCTTACAAAACTAAAACTCGGACAGGTAATGGTGTGGATCCGGTGGCTGACCTTGAAACGAGTTTTTGCTGCATATAGTCTTAGACACTAAGCAAGCGCACATCGTCGATGTTGCCAGATTGCAAGTTATTTTGGAATTATTTTCAGTAGAAAACAAATATGTGCTTTTCAGTGTTTTTTTGTCAACATATACCGTATGATCGAAAAAACGGCGTCCAGTTGTCTGGGAAATGACGATTGAGGATATTTTGCTCTATATTATTATGCTCTAGATTATTATGCTTCGTTTAAAAAGTGTTTTATTAAAAATTCGGGTTTGGGACGTGTCCAAGTTTTTTCTTTTTTTTTTAATTTTTATATGCTGTAGCTCCATGTCATGTTCATAATAGGTTTTTGTTAACATTCCATCAAAACTACGGAGGCCTTAAAAGGCCTTTTCAGTTACCTTGTTTAATTTTGCTTATACATATATTGAATTAATTTTTCTGCTACTTTAAGATTTCTCTATTCTTACCTTACACCTAATTTATGTGATTTTCTTAGCATATATGATTTATAAACTATATTTTTCCTAATGGAAGGATACTGAATAGGATATGCAAAAATTAAGATATTTTAACATTTATTTTCCAGACAAAAGCATAATATAGTATTAGGATTAAGACATAACAAATATTATAAGGAAGATCTTAATATAAATCACAAACTAACTAAGTCTTAATTTGGTCTTGTATAAACATAGGTATAAAACTAATAAGATCAAAACTCAACCTTCACCATATTGTCAAGATTTGGCATTATAAGAAACAAGAAATTACAGTAAATTAAGAAAAGAATATCAAAGTACACGATATTAAATACTGTATTGTATTCTATGACACAAATTGTTTCCTTTATCTATGCAGAAAACAAACAAAATAATGTTCCAGTAAACAAGTACCTAGCAACGCCTTGACAACGCAAAGCATCGCTTAATTTACTCGTTAAACATTTGCCAACAGTTATATTGCAATCAAATTTTAATTTTTACAATAAACTAACCTTTAACATTCCTGATATAGTTCCTTACCAGAGCAAAATTTTACTATATTTGCTAGCAATTTAGCGGTCGATGTTCTGTATCTGTATGCTTATAGTACGACTTCCCTATTATCCCAGTTGTGTAAGATATCTGATTAAAGAACTTCTGTTCGGGAAGTAAGCCATCTGCATGGAAAACTGAACAGTTTTATGTGATTGCTTCGTTGGAAAAATGCGCATAAGTTTTGATATAACAAGTTGATTATATTATTTTTTCTTCTAATAAAGTTAGAAATCTTAAAATCTTTTTTTTTTGCATATCGATACCAGTATTCTAAAAGGACGTATCCCACGAATCTAAAATTTTACAGGAGGAGAAAAAAACGTTTAATTTTTCAAGTCTTCGATAAAAATTAAATTTTTTCACTGCCAAAATTTTGTTAAAACATGTTTTATGACTCAGTGTTGCTTTCTGGTAATTATTTCATTAATTGACGACAGTAAGTGGGGTACGTCTTATTGTGATTACATCCCTTTATTGGATACGACATGTTTTTTCAGTGTCATATTACCTGAATCATAATGACTGATGGGTTAAGACAAATTACACAATGATTATACGAAGTAACATTTATTTTTGCTTAATGAACATTGAACAGTATTGCTGTAAAAATTAAAAAAAAACTAAACCTAATCTAATAATAATAAACTACTTAGATTTCTCATTATTTATTATTGTTCTCTTTTTAACAGTCTTCCTTGTATCAATCTTTTTTGTGTTGAATTTTTTTGTTTGCTGTTTTGTATTTTGCTTTTTGTTGGTTTTCGACTTTATTAATTGCACGGTATTTTCCTCGTTAGACGATAGTAATTGTATTTCTGTATTTTTCTTCTTGTCAGGTTGCTCTGTTTTCTCGTAATATTTAATCATGTCATAAAAGTAATGTGTGTCTTTTGGAATAACTTTTTTTAGCTGTTGTAAATCAAGCCATTTTTTCTTTGAAATTTCTAACCTTTTGTTGTATAAAGGCTGTGGGATGTATTCATCAAGATTAATCCCTTTTTGCCTTTGTGGTAAGGTTTCATAAGAGTCTTCGTATTTGGTTTTAAATAAAATTTCTCCTGAAGGTAAATATTTCAGGCATCTTATGTCAGCAACCTTCAACGGACTCTTCAATTTTCCTGGACGAATTGAAATATATCTCATCAGGTTTGGGTTATCAAAATTAAGAAAATATGAATGGTCCACGTATTCCACTTCCATAGGCATTGGTTTTTTTCTAGCGTCTTTTATAATATTTATGTAGTCTGTCGGTAGTAAAATATCTTTTCCCTTCAAACGTCTCTCATTAAGACTATGAGAAGAGTCACACTCCATTTGAGTATGACCCTTCTCAAGAAACTTTTGCTCAATTTCAACGTCAAATTTCGTTGCTAGAACGGATAATGCATTTGACAGAACGTTATTTTTATTCTGATAGCCACAACTGTCCGAGTATAAAACTATAGGTTTCTTGTCCCTCTCCAAAACCGATGTCATAAGTTTGACTATGCAGGTTACAAAAACTGAACAACATAGTTCTCCTTCTGTTTCGTTCCATACAAAATTTTTGCATGCATGAGTTGACAGGTTGTAAATTGTAAAATTGTGAACCTGCAATTTTGTCTTATAATACAGGGCACTTGCCTGTAATTGCGGGCACAATTTGACGGCTTGTACGTCCATTGTGAAACAATAAATATCGTGATCTTGTGCTTTTTGTTTGTCCAAATCTTTCTCTTTGCGAGCAAGAACTTTGGCCAAAATATGATCCTGGTAGACACTCTCGTCAACTTGAAGCATTTTGTAGCCACAACATAGATCGCACTGATCCTTCCTAGGGTTGAATAGTGCGAGATTCATTTCATCGAACTCTTTGAGAAAACTACTAAGTGACAAGGGCAGTACATCTTCATCCAAACATTTATTTTTATATAATTGAAATATATCGGTCTTTGATTTGAAGTCTTCCTCCAAATATAATTTGTTTGACTTTTTGCGGCAGTAATGGCTTTCGATTTTCGGCAAACTATCTAGAAATAGTCGCAACTGAACTTTTTTCTCAGTTTTTTGTTTGTTTAAGTCATCTTGTTTGTTTAGTGTTCCAAACACAGACCCCTCGTTGACCCAATGTCTGACCATTCGTTCTTTTATACCTAACGTACCAAGAAAGGTCTGTTTACAAACTTGATGTTTCCCATTTTCTATTTTTAAGTAATATTCAAATGATCCCTTTCTCCTGGATGGATTTTTTGTATAACTTCTTTTTCTTTCTGTATAGTTGGTCATGTGCAATACATAAATCCTCTTTTGTTCCCAGGACATACACCAAAATTTACTGAAAATCATTTGTCGTATTTCTTCAGACATTAAGTGGCAGAAACGATTTACTGCTTTTTGACAAAACTTTGATTTACATTTAGGTCCCAGCTTCCTTTGGTTTCTTTTTATATCATGTTTAACGGTCCCGTCCTTCGATCTTGTGTATCCAATGTACTCTTCTCCCATCATTCTTTTCCTTTTATTAACGTTTTTATCCCATAATTCCCTATTACCCTTTTTCTTCCTTTTTTTTCAGTTATTCCCGTATCTGTAAGAGCTTGTGTGTCTTGAGCTAAATTAAGGTGTTCGGTATTTTCATGGTGGTGAGTATCATCTTTGGACTGTACCAAATTTAGATTATCTTCATTTTCTTCTTCACCTGAGTATTCTGAGTCTTCTTCTTGGCATATTTCTTTTTGAGGCGGCAGATAGTCAGGATCAGAATTATTTACAGATTCTTCTAAACTTTGATGTTGGCAAAGTTTGTTTTTAAGTTGTATCAAAGGTAAGTAATCTTCGTCTGGGTCCTCTTAAGCGTAATCCAATTTTTGAAGTCGTGTTAATTCGTGGTTTAAAGTTTTATCCTCAGGTTTGGCTTGTTCCTCTAATTCTTGAATCTGTATACTTTCTAGTCCTACATTCTCATTACTTCCATGGAATAATTCAGTGGTATTATTTAAGTTCATTATTTGCAGAGTATCAGACATTAAAACATCAACGGAAAGTAAATCAAAGTTAACACCCTGATTATCGAAAGAATCTTGAATTAAGTTGTTTTCATCCTGGTTAATGACTTCTAATTCGTAGGAAACGTCGTCAATCATGTCATTGATATTTATTGCTGATGGGTTGCGCAATTGGGGTACATTGATATTAAATGGTGGTTCATTCAAAGCCATCGCCACCATTTTTGCTACTCTATTGGAGATCTGGAAAAAATAATACATGAATAATTTAAAGGCAAATATTTTTACTACAATTATACATTATAAAAAAATTACCATGCTTGAAGAAACTAATAGACCTTAAAATATAACTTACGTTCGACATCTTGAAAAAACACGCGCTTAAAATACAGTTTTTGCTTATTTCAATTATTGCAACACTATAACTTCCAACGGTCACTTGACGAGAAACTGTGGTATACGACTTATTTGAACGACACAAATCAGATGTTTTTTTTACGACGTATTAGAATAGGCGCGAAAAAAATATTTCCAGTTGAATGTTTCTTACGACATGTTAGATTTAGACGGAAATAGACCTATTGGACTGATATTAGTTAAAAACGCTAAATCCAAAAAATTGTGGGATACGTCCAATTAGAATATTGGTATCGATTTTATATATTCATTATACTTTCATTTCACAATCTTCATTATCCTTCTTACCTTAATTTTGGATATCCAGATAAATTGTATTATTATTGATTAACACTCAAAAAGAAATTTTTCAACTGCAAATAATTCGAAAATAAACTGCAATTTGGCAACATCGACGATGTGCGCTTGCGTAGTATCGATGATCAAATGCAGCAAATATGGGCTTCAAGGTCAGCCACCGGATCCACACCTTTACCCTCGGACATTATCTAATTTTAAAGTAATTTTAAATCAATAAATTTTTAAAAATAAACGTTGAGTCAAAAATATGAGATATTAAAATTAATCTTAAAATATGTCAAAATTATCCACATCAGTGTTGCCAAGAGTAGAACAGGGTAGAACTCTTGTAGCGGCGTTGTGGCGGAAAATAATTTTCTTCACAAAAGTTCAAAAAATAATAAATAAAAGTGATCGGTACTACGTGTAGTTTTTCTGCAAAAACTAGGTCTTTTCTTCTTAATTAAATACATAAAAACTAGTTTAATAAACTACATTATATATATTGTTATTACGATAGAAAAGCAATCCTATAAATAATAAAAATGTAAATTTTGATAAAACATGTAAGGTATAAATTATTTATTTAATTAAAAAATTATCAATTCGCATAAAAACAGAATATAATGAATAAAACAAAATTGTGGCAATATCAAAATTATTAGATACCTATAAAGTATAAAGTACAAAAAATCTAAAAAATTTAAAATAACCAAATAACGAATATAAAATATCATAAGATTTTAATCACCTAGTCAGTAATTTTTTTTAAAACTTTGTAGAAAAGATATATATATATATATATATATATATATATATATATAGCTATATATACCATATATATATATATATATATATATATATATACCTATTTCAACTTGATAAGGGGTGTTTCCTCTGTATAAGGGGTGTAAATAATTTTTTGACGTCAATGCTATATTTAAAGCCATATTTCCTCTCTTCTGAAGCTTCAACCTGGTTTGTATTAAAAGTTTAAAAATAAAAAGTAATAACAACTTAGTAAGAATTTAATTATAAAAAAATAAAGAATAACATTCCCAACAAGTGGTGATACGAGTCAAATAGAGAACTACAACATTTGGTGGCAGCGACTACAAGATTGGTGACGACGGTGGTCCAATCCAGGATCACGACAATATTTCTCACGTCTCTAGCTATACAAGTTGTAATGTAGTTTTTAAGAGTAACATGTAGTTTTCCGAACCCTACTTACCATAATTTACTTTATTAGTCTAATTTATTAAGATCAAGAACCAATTTTTTGTTACCGTATTGCAATAATTATACAACATTCTAGCTCTAGCGTGTTTTTTGTCGTATACAAGTCGTATGCCGCATGGAGCGGAATTTTGAGCAGGCACTTCAGGCACTGTAGTGGGATAATGCGCTAAACAATATCAATTGGCAACACTGCTCTTTATCCTTTGAACGTGCTTTGAATTTGAACTGAATGTCAAGTCGACTCTCGAAAAAAAAATAATTAACATCAACAAACACATACATTTGAAAAGTCATCAATTGTATGCTGATATCGACTAGTCACGGTCAAACTACTTATCAACAGGGTTTAAAGTATCATCGTGACTAAATATATATATTTAGCAGGTACTTCTAACTAGGTTCGATTCGGTATCAGAGTATAGTCGGCTTTTTAGCAACTGAGTACGAACCGAGAAAAATGGCTCAAATTGTATCAGAAGTACTGAATAATCCTCTGTTAAGGGCCTATTTCTTTTATGCCAGCTTGTTGGTGTTGAAAATGCTCTTTATGTCGTTGTGGACTGGTACTAAAAGAATGAAAACGAAGGTAAGTTTTAAATTTAACTTGATACCTTACAAAGTGTATGGGTATATGTCTATTAAATTTAGAGCTAAATCTAATGGATTCTACTGGATTTTTAGACTTTTTCTAGCCCTGAGGATATTGTCAGGTTACCAAAAGCTAAAGTGTCAACAAATGAAAATGTTGAAAGAGTTAGAAGGTATTTTAGTAAAAAATAAATGTGTAGAATATATTAAGCTATTACCAGAGAACAACAATCATAGAGAAGCGACAAAAACTAGTGTTGGGAAAATTCGAATCAAATAATACTACTAATTCGATAGTAAATTAAAACTAACTAATTCGATTATCTTTTTTGATATAATCGAGATAAAAATTAGTAGTATTTTATATTATATCTGTGGTAACCGAATCACAAATGAACAAATGAACATAAAACATAACCTCTTATGGACGAATATTAGTAATTATTAGTACTATTTAGTAGTATTCTTTCGTTCTGAACGAACTGAAAATTTTTACTTATACTGATTTATAAAGGGAATCGACAAAGAAAGGAACGATCCGATATAGAAAAATCCAGAAATCGTTATTTCCAATACCACGTAGGAATAAATCAGATTAAGTGAAAATTTTCATTTCGTTCAGAACGAAAGAATACTATTATTTGGTTCATTTCCATCTCACTGATAACATAAAAAGAAATACGAACCGCACGTAAACAAGGACATACTTATATAGTTTTAGAAGAAATTTTAGAGAGGAGGTTTTCAACAGGAATTGAAATGTTAATAAAAGGCCATAACAATAACAATCATAAACTCGGCACTTTTAAATTTAAAACTTTAAATTATGGTTTAATTTATTAAACTGCTTCGGCACAGTTAATAGAATACCTACATTGAATAAAGATTTATTTTTTTATTCTTTATTCAGTGATAGAATATAGGTATGGCAATGGTTCAGATTTGTTTAAAATAGCCCCTAGACGAGCACTAGCTGGGACGAATTTATTTTTAGGTTAATACTACTAAATAATTCGAATTATTAATTCGATTGTGAAATATGAATTATTACTAATTATTCGATGGTGAAAATAATTCGATTATTCCCATCACTAACAAAAACCGTCGGCACTATTGTAGTGAGGGGGACCAAGTTTTGTGACCTTCAAATTGAGGGTACGTAACGGCGTAACGACCTTCAATCGATTTCCAGTAATTCTATTGGCTGAAATTTTTGACAGATGAATTTTTCAGCCAATAGAATTACTGGAAATCTATAAGGTCGTTACGCCGATACGCCGTTTTTAGCATATACATATAACTATATATACTCAGTATTCCCTATTTAACCCCGTGTGTTGTTTCCGTGCCGTAAGAAAAAGACAACATAACTCAGCTCCATATTAATGCTGCATAAGTCTATTTCACCCGGATATCGATTGAACTGCGATTGCGCCAAACTCCGATTGATTGTTGTTTTAGTTCTGTTTGCATTACTTTTTATTTGTGTGTGTAAAAGAGTGATTTTGTTTAGTTTATTGTTTCCAACTATTTTTTGATATTTTTCCAACTCCATGATAATGTGTTATAAATAATAAAAATATAAATAAAATTGAAGGTTAGGTGAAATGTCAGTCAACCACTTCCCTTTAAAAACACGGACCAATGAAAACTTCTTCAGGTAAGGCATGCGCAATTAAGTGACTATCCGGGTGAAATAGACTTATGCAGAATTCCATATTTCTCTTTCACTGTTTGGGCTTCACTTTTTAGAGATTAGGCTGAGTATATAAAGTTATATGTATATGGTTTTTAGGATAGTGTGGATGCACCCTGAGGTACGTGAGAGATCGCCGGTTTATTACACTGAAAGAAATTCAATGAAGACAAAAGAAATGAAAAAAGATATAGGTACACTGATAAAAAATGTGTTTAGTAAAAAGTATATTAAAAATATTTAGGAATAATTTTGAATAGTAACTATCTTTTAACATTTTACGGGTTTCCGCGATTTGTCGATTTACCGCGTTCAACACTAT
This sequence comes from Sitophilus oryzae, assembly GCF_002938485.1. NCBI lineage: Eukaryota > Metazoa > Arthropoda > Insecta > Coleoptera > Curculionidae > Sitophilus > Sitophilus oryzae. The sequence goes on from NW_022145945.1 coordinate 10,818,229, forward strand.
CTTTTAGGGATATTCCTTATTTTTATATATTTGATAATATTGTTTGCTTTCAAATTAATATTTGAAAAAACTGGATGTTTTTTTTAAATCAAATGATAAATAAAACAATTTTAAGAAATTTCTCAGCTGTTATCAGAAGCGTTAAAACAAACGACAAAATAAATAATAGGATTAATTTTTTAATGATGTCAAATTAGTTTTCCACAGAGAATAGGTACATTAAAGAAATGCTAACTTCATGTTAAAAAATGGAAACAGACGCCACCTGGTGTCGCCTGGCAGTACTAGCTAAATTGAGGGGAATTGGAGGGGCGGGGCTTAAAAGAGGGGAAATTTAAAAAAAATATATTTTTATAAGTATCACTGACTTACTGTTTAAAGTTAATAAACATATTTTTATTACTTTAATATAATTTAATGTATTAAAAATATGTCTATTAACTTTACACAGCAAATCAATGATATTATTAAAGGCTTATTATTTTCAGAGAAAATTCATAGTAAATAAATTACACATTAGTAAACAATATCATTTATTTTTTAGAGCTGCGATTTATATTACAATAATATTGAAATATATATTTTTTTTAACAATGAAAAAGAATATCCCGGAACCTGAAAAAGAAAGATGATCAATTAATGACTTAAATTAGTTCAAAATACATTTTGCAAATAACTAGTGAATTGGAAAGATAAACATACTATTAAAAAGACATTTTAGTAGTATATTATCATCTATTTACTGATAATACATAAGTATATAATAGGTAAATAACATGCATAAGGCACTATGATACAACTACCTGTATCATGATAACACACTAATATCACAAAAAATATATGCTAATTTAAATTCCTTTACTGATCTAATGAAACACTATCTAGCCTCAATGCATGCCATTCCAAAGCCAAAAAAAAACTGTTATACCAAATAAATATAAGCTGAATAAAACATAAACCAAGCCAACGTGCATAAACAACCAAAAAATGCATCAAAATAGCTATTTATGTAACTAGTACCTAAAATGATGTTTTTTAGGACGAATCATTACTGTTTGCGGACGAGGCGTTAGCCGAGTCCGAAATAGTAGATGAGTCCTAAAAAACATAATTTAGGTACGTGTTACATACACTATTTTTTGTCATACGCTTTTTACAGTTTTTTAGAACGCATATTTGCAAATTTTCCATATTTGAAATTATAATGTTTGAAAAAGTTGGCTTATAAATTCATATCTTAGTAACGAGTTTGTTTATTTCATCGCATTTTGACATGTCATTCGAAATTTGTCACAAAATCACACAAATTCATCAACAATTTTAAAATGTTCCAAAATCCCGAACATATTGCTAATAAGGCCAAAGAAATCGTGTTGGATTTACTTCCTGTGAAGTCTCGTGCCATTTACCAGAAAGAATATGATGTTTTTAATGAATGGAAAGACAAAAATGGCGTATTCGTTGTAAATGAAGATGTATTGCTAAATTATTTCCACGAAAAGTAAGTACCTAGGTACCTATTTAAAAGAGGCTTTTAAATTAAAATATTCTTAAATTACAGTCACAAACATTCAAACCATCGTCAATTTGGTCGAAATATTCCATGCTGAGAGCAGTGTTAAGTGTTAAAGAAGATATTTATATTGACAAATTTCCAAAACTTATTGCTTTTTTGAAGAGGAATTCGGTTGGTTACGAGCCTAAAAAGTCTAAGGTTTTGTCCATAAAAGAGATCGGTGATTTTTGGCCACGGCTAGTGATGAAACTTATTTACTTACTAAGGTAAGTTTGCGATAATGATTTTAAAATATATAGATGGTTTCTTATTCCATTGTATTTGATTTTTAGGTAGCTCTTGTCATTGGCCTTTGTGGAGCATGTAGAAGAGAAGAATTGTACTCTCTACGAGTGCAAGACATCATAGAAAAAGACAACAGCTGCCTTTTAGTTACCCTTGCGGATACAAAAACTAATATCAAAAGAGTGTTTCCGGTGGTGAACGAAGGGAACGTTGTCAATCCAGTTGAGTTGTATAGAAAATATGCTTGTCTTAGGCCAAAAAATGTACCACATGATTATGTCTTCATCTCTTATCGTAAAGGAAAATGCACCGTGCAACGAGTCGGCATTCATTCATTTGGGAAGATGCCATCGATTGTAGCAGCATTTTTAAAGTTGTCGAACCCAAACGAATATACAGGTCATTGTTTCCGACGTAGTTCTGCTACTCTTGCTGCAGATGCAGATGTGGATTTTACATCGCTGAAACGCCTAGGAGGTTGGAGGTAAAAATTTTAATATTTTCCGATCTTGTTCTAAACAACAATAATTATTTAGGTCGTCCACAGTGGCCGAAGGTTACATAGAAGAATCTATTGAGAAAAAGAAGAAAGTTTGCAAACTGCTAATGGGGGAAAAGAAAATCGCGACCACTTCCACGGATGTATTACCAAGTACATCATCGTTCGCATTTACTCCACCTCATCAGAAAGTAAATTTACCTGCCAATGGAGGAGTCGTTTCGATTGCAGATGCAAGTTTTCAAAATGCACAAAATTGTTCATTTCATTTTTATTTTTCCAAATAACTTAGCTTTTGATATTGTTAGTATTTAATAATTTAAAAATCAAATACAATGGAATAAGAAACCATCTATATATTTTAAAAATCATTATCGCAAACTTACCTTAGTAAGTAAATAAGTTTCATCACTAGCCGTGGCCAAAAAATCACCGATCTCTTTTATGGACAAAACCTTAGACTTTTTAGGCTCGTAACCAACCGAATTCCTCTTCAAAAAAGCAATAAGTTTTGGAAATTTGTCAATATAATATCTTCTTTAACACTTAACACTGCTCTCAGCATGGAATATTTCGACCAAATTGACGATGGTTTGAATGTTTGTGACTGTAATTTAAGAATATTTTAATTTAAAAGCCTCTTTAAATAGGTACCTAGGTACTTACTTTAAACAAATAACTTAGCTTTTGATATTGTTAGTATTTAATAATTTAATTATAAATATATGTATAATTTTATGTGATTTTGTGACAAATTTCGAATGACAAAATAAAACAACCAAATAACGAATTTAGACATTTTAGTCCATAAAGGTTGCCATGACGACCTTTACGGCCTAGGCCGAAAAAGAAACATTTTACGGACTGAAATGAGTCCGTAAAATAGCTGTTTTTGGGAGCGTATGACAAAAAGAAAATTTAAGTTAAGGCAATATGCTCCTTTTTGCATATTAATGGCCAAATAATATAACGTTGATTTAATAAAATTTTACTGGCGTCCTTCTGAGATATAAATCAGATTAAAAGGACATTGTTTTTGTAATAATTGTTTGTTTTGTAAACATTTTTTGAAGACAATACAGTTTTGAACGGGCTGTGCGATATAAACAAGAATCTTACTATTATTTGAGGTTAGAAAGTATTTAAATAATATAAAACATAATCAAAAACATTTTTCATCATAAATTATAGAGGTACTTACGTGTTTTGATATTATTATCAGGAAATAATACGTTTAGTTAAACAGGTACGCTGCCAGGCAAGTTCTATCGGCGGGTCTTTGCAAAAGTTGAAATCTAAAAATACAAAAATACGTTTACATCTTAGTTGTATTTACGAATAAAGTATTTGTGTGTAATTTCTGACTTACCAGTTAACTGAATAATCGCATTAAATACATCCAAATGGTAATTTAATATTGTAAAAAAGCAAAATTGTTTTAAATCACTTGCCAGGACTGAAGATTTTCTAATTTAATTTTTTAATAAGCGTCTCAAAATATGTTAACATTACACACATTTTTAGTAGGTTACTTAAGTACTAAAAGTTCAAACATGTTAAAGTTCTACATGTACATATATATTTTTTTTAATTTAAATGTCAAATGTACCTTTATCATATTGATCCATCTTCTTTTGTTACTTCCTGGTCAACAGTATTTTGAAATCGTCGAACTATACGTTTTTGATATTTAAAAGGCAAATAATTAAACTGTACTCAAAATGCAATTCTGTATTATCCAAAAGTTATTTTGCCGATTCCGTTCAATTGTTAACTTTATTTTCAAAACCGGGAAGAAAATATAGCACAATCATGTAAGTACCGTATGATCGAATAAAAACGGCGTCAGCGATGGCTATGAAATGAAGATCGTTGTCATTTTATATGTAAATTTATATAGGAAATGCCATCGATCGTCATTTCCAAGCCAACTGGACGCCGTTTTTATTTGATCATACGGTACTTCTTTTGTTTGGTGAACATTATAGTTTTATGAAAAAATAGTAATTTTTTACATTGAAAAACATGTCGATTTTACTAAAATAACAAAGTCAAAACGTAACAAACTATATTTAAAATGAATTTACGTATTTTGCTAAAATTTTTCGATGGATAATTTGTTATACCATCGGTACCAATCACTTACTTTATTTTATTATTTTAGTTCAAAAACTTTGAAGGCACCTATTCATAAGAAGGATTTTAATTTAAAAGCGAACAACCTGCATCTATATTAAGTTTTAATAATATTTACTTCTGAAAGTTAGTTCTTTCTTTAAATACGATTATAATAAGTAAGGATAAAAGATAGATTAGTTAATTCAAAAAGATTATTTACGCAAATAAAAAAAATAGTAAGATTTCAGGACTTTAGCATTAACAATGGCAACGCTGCCCGTGTTCCGAAAATCCGTTGAGATGACAGTTGGCCGTTTTACCTCCCACTCCAAATTTTTAGGCGGGATTCGTTTTGTCGCTTCTCTCATATACGTATTACTTTTTACAAATATACTCAGCCTAATCTCCAAAAAGTGAAGCCCAAACAGTGAAAGAACAATATGGAATTCTGCATAAGTCTATTTCACCCGGATATTCATTTAACTGAGCATGCCTCACCTGAAGAAGTTTTAATTGGTCGATGTTTTTAAAGGGAAGTGGTTGACTGACATTTCCCCTAACCTTCAATTTTATTTATATTTTTATTATTTATAACACATTATCATGGAAAGAAAGAAAGAAAGAAAGAAATTGCTTTATTGTCATAAAAAAATTTTACAATTTTGTTGACAAAGCTTAAAAAAAAAGAATATAAAAAACATACAAAACTTCACTTAACAATAGAAAAACATATAAAACTAACAGCAAACATACAAAACTAAAACAATACTTTATACAATTATAGAAATTGTACATTGTCAAAAATTTATTTAATTAAATATAAATAAAATATACTATATATAATGTCAATACTAAATTTAAATGGATAGAAAACAAAATCATTTCTTAAATTTAGTGAATGTGTGTTAAATTTAGAACCCTAGATATTAATAAAAAAATCGTTAACCGCGTAAATGGAGTTGGAAAAATATCAAAAAATAGTTGGAAACAATAAACTAAACAAAATCACTCTTTTACGCGCACAAATAAAAAGTAATCCAAACAGAACTAAAACAACAATCAATCGGAGTTTGGCGCAATCGCAGTTCAATCCATATCCGGGTGAAATAGACTTATGCAGTTTTAATATGGAGCTGGGTTATGTTGTCTTTTTCTTACGGCACAGAAATTGCACACGGGGTTAAATAGGGAACCCTGAGTATATTTGTAAAAAGTAATACATATATGGCTTCTCTACGGTTGTTCTTCTCTGCTATTACTGTCACTGTATAATACTAAAGTTCATGTTTAGGCAACTTTTCTTTAGTAGTTATTTGAGTCACATTTCACAAGTAATCTTGTGTATGTAATTGATTTTCTTCCATTTTAGGGCTCACCTTAATGATGTTGAAAACATACCAATATTTTTAGTGATCAGTTTAGGATACATACTAACAAATCCATCATATGCAGTTACCTTATTATTATTTCGAGCATATACTTTAGCAAGATATATCCATACCTTTGTTTATGCAATTTATGTTATACCACAACCTGCTAGAGCATTCTCTTGGGGTACTGGATATGCTATTACCATTTATATGGCCGTCTCTACACTGAGTTACTTTTGGTAAATGTTGTTTTACTACCGATAATAAGTTTGAACTGACAACTAAACTTAATTTTTGTAATTTCTTGGGAACTTAGTTTCTACCATATGATCAGAAAATGGCGTCCAGTTAGCTGCGAAATGATGATCAGTGACATTTCCCATATAATTATACGTATAAAATAACAGTCATAAAGAAACAATGACAGCGATCCTCATTTTCTAGCCGTATCTGACGCCGTTTTTTCGATTGTATTGTTTTAATATGTGTAGTATTTAAATGCTTTTTTTTATATTTGTAAAAATGTTAGAAACTAAAGTTGTAATAAAAAATAACAATATTTGTTCTTTTTTTTTGGTTTTTGTTATAAATTATCAAGAGTATTGTATATTTTATTACTGGTTAAAATACGTATACCATCCTGGACTCTTTACCTGCTTGGTCAGTATAAAGGTTGTTTCTCACTATACCTTCCATTTCCATTCCATATTCGATCCGTATTTTTTATTGTATTGACGCTATACGTAAGCTTCCTTTCCGTACCTTAAAAATTTGTATCTTTTGAAAAAGGTAATAGATTTAATTAGAGGTGAAAGAATGAATAAATATCAGCAAAATTTTAACAGAGCTGGTACAAATGTAAGAACTTGACAACGCTGTTTTCGATACGCTTAGGTCCGTCCGCCAAAAAATGTATGGAAGGAAAGAATATGGAACGGAAGGGAAACGGAACGGGCATTGTGCATTGTCTTAATCATTTACATGATATGATCATAGATATGATATTTTATGTAAACGGAAGGGAGCTGATATGGAAGGTATAGTGAGAATCAACCTTTATAAAGTATATAATGTCTGTATTTTAATTCATGCTACAGAGACAGAGATAAATATAAATGACCGGTTGACAGGCAGAGACAAAATAAAAAGCGGCTACAGTGTTGCCGGTTTTTAAGTGTCTAAGATGCGTGTAGAAAAATTAACTATTTAAAAACTTTCATGTATTCTACTGAAATGAAGATAATATATTTACGCTTGTTCTTCTCTGATATATTATTACCTAGGGTATATACCGGGTGCGTCTCAAAAGTGGCTCACCCCCTATAACTTTTTTATTCTTTCAGATAAACAAACGAAATTTGGTATTTTAGTTTGACATAAATTAGGATTGATTGACATATTCAATTATTTTCGGTCACTCTGTTTCACCGGAAATTATTACAACTTTTGATTTTTAAATGGCACCCTCGGTGTTTTTTGACTTTATTCGATAGAAAATGACCTTCTGTGGGTGCATCCACACTATCCTAAAAACGGCGTAACGACCTTGAATAGATTTCCAGTAATTCTATTGGCGGAAAAATTCATCTGTCAGAAATTTTATCTGAGGGTGCAGCCACACTGTCCTAAAAACGGCGTAACGGCGTAATGACCTTGAATAGATTTCCAGTAATTCTATTGGCTGAAACATTCATCTGTCAAAAATTTCAGCCAATAGAATTACTGGAAATCGATTCAAGGTCGTTACGCCGTTACGCCGATACGCCGTTTTTAGGATAGTATGGCTGCACCCTGCATAACAAAATACCGAGTGTGCCATTTAAAATTCAAATTCAATCAATTTCCGGTGAAACTGGAAGTGACCGAAAACAATTGAATACGTCAATCAATCCTAATTTATGTCATATACTAGCATTACAGTTGAGGGTTGGAACCTTTGGTGTTACACAGCACACTAAATCACCACAATACACCAAAACACTTTTACTTTTACACTGGACGCGCGTTTCGCTAACCATGTTAGCATCATAAGCAGATGATTATAAACTACTAACTAACAGTTTATAATCATCTGCTGATGATGCTAACATGGTTAGCGAAACGCGCGTCCAGTGTAAAAGTAAAAGTGTTTTGGTGTATTGTGGTGATTTAGTGTGCTGTGTAACACCAAAGGTTCCAACCCTCAACTGTAATGCTAGTATATGACATAAATTAGGATTGATTGACGTATTCAATTGTTTTCGGTCGGATTGTTTCGGATTTAGTGTTTTTATTTTGATATACTAGCACACTAAATCTCGATTTTTTATCCGAAAATATAAAAAAGTTAAAGGGGGTGAGCCACTATAGTACATTACAGAGCTGCAGTAAAATAAGTAACTCGTTATGAAAAACAAAGTTCCAACCATAGATGCAACATTTTTCATAAAGGTTAACTTAAGTCTTTTGATTTAAATCATTTTAATGACTTAATAGCTATTTATGTAACTAGTACCTAAAATGATGTTTTTTAGGACGAATCATTACTGTTTGCGGACGAGGCGTTAGCCGAGTCCGAAATAGTAGATGAGTCCTAAAAAACATAATTTAGGTACGTGTTACATACACTATTTTTTGTCATACGCTTTTTACAGTTTTTTAGAACGCATATTTGCAAATTTTCCATATTTGAAATTATAATGTTTGAAAAAGTTGGCTTATAAATTCATATCTTAGTAACGAGTTTGTTTATTTCATCGCATTTTGACATGTCATTCGATTATAACCAAATAACGAATTTAGACATTTTAGTCCATAAAGGTTGCCATGACGACCTTTACGGCCTAGGCCGAAAAAGAAACATTTTACGGACTGAAATGAGTCCGTAAAATAGCTGTTTTTGGGAGCGTATGACAAAAATATATTTAAATCTTTTTATAAAAGACTTAAGTCATCTAAAAGATTTAAGTCGCAAAGTTTTATAAAAGGCTTACGTCAGATTATTATATATTTTTATGATAAATTTTTAACAGCAGTATTTTTTTTGCACACCTAGTATAGTACACCTTCTTAGTTCCGTACAGTCTTCTTAGTTCCTGAAATACAACGCGAATTTTAAAATGTTGTATTTTTCGACCATCTTCGTATCTTTGTTTTAGTTGCGCCACTATTTTCTGTGGAACCTACGGTTCAGCCAGAAAATCGAATCCAAATTTTTTTGAGATTCTCAAAAACGGTGGGGTGGGGGGATACGACTGGCAAAATATGAGAGCGGGGGTAATTTAATGAGAGTCTAGACCTTTTTTGATGCCAGATTGGCTACTATTTTCCACATAGATGACAACAGTTCTGTAAGGTGTTACTGTTACTGTGAATTGTCTTGAAGTGTTTAGTAAGTCTGCAATGATGTTTAAAGAGTTTCTGGCAATTTTCGCACTTATATATCATAATTCCTTTATTATTTTCTACCTGTTTGTAAGTATCTAATGATTTCTTCTCTTTTATTTAAAATTGCTGCTTGTTTTATCATGTAAATCTGCTTGTTTTATCATTATGTCTCTCCATGACATGTATTTTCTATAGAAACTTTTACTACAAAATTAACACTTAAATAAAGGAATTATATCACATTTTTTCGTCCTTTTTCTGGTTTTCATATTTTGAATTAGCTATTGTTTCAGACATTTGTTCATCAATGGGACTTACATTTTATTCAAAAGTATTATTTATTTCCCTTTGTATAGTTAAAGAACACTCTTCAATATCTACTTCGTTTCCTTTAAAATTTTTAACATCCATGTGTATTTTCTGCGATTATTTTTTGATAAATCTAAAAAAAAATAAATTGTTGTTTTTTTATAAATTTACATTGTTCTCTCCAGCCATTTTTTTACCCTTATATATGAAGTGGTAGACGACATTTATTAAAAACTGAGAAAAACTTTTAGGAATTGATTTAAATATGTAGTAGGTAAACGATTATATGGTTGCTGGTTGGGACCGAAGTTTGGAATCAGGGTAAATAAAGTAGGTTCCTTCTTTCTAGAGTATAACCCTGGCAGCAAAAAGAAAACTATTTAACTGGCAATCCTTTTTTGTTAACTTCTATCCTTGTATAAACAAGGCTTCTATTAAGTATACATACAGACCGGACCACCGTAGTAGTAACATAGGCAGAACCGGACGAATTAAGCCGGAGTCTCATGCATCCGAAATCCGATGGTACGACATCCGAAATTTGAAGGTATCGTGTGAAATAAAAAAAGCCTGTCACATATATCCGAAAGTTCGTTCCGAAATTTGACAGTTGTGACATTTAGACCTGTCATTCCTATGTATTATTATTATGTATTATTCCATGTATTATTGGAGAAACACTTATAAAAATAACTTCCTCGCCAAATATCCCGAAATTGCCCACTTCCCACTAAACTCGATTTTAAAAACCAATGTTTTCAAAAAAAGTGAGGTTAAAAAACACACGATATCGTACAAAAGTTAAACAAAATTTAACTTTATATGACGTCGGACAATTAGTTAAAAATATCGGATAAAAATTGGTGTCAAAATATTTCGACCAATAGGAGCACCGTCGGATCGTCGTGTCATCGGATTTCGGATGCATGAGACTCCGGCTTTAGCGTATACCCGTCCGCCGGATAAAAAGCAAGCGAAAAAATGCGATAAAATAAAAATAGGTAGATATGTGATAAGAATGTTTCAGAATTCGTGTTTTAATAGTCAAAACGAATACATAGATTCTCGCGACAGCTCACGTGTAAAATTTATTTTTTAAGTAAAATAATGGATGTTTACGAAGTTCGTGAGAAAATTCAAATTGTAAAATGGTATTTCCAAAATAGGGCTTATCGGGATATACAAACAATTTTTCCACAAACTTTTGTAAACAGGTCAATTCCATCTTTACCTACTATATTAAGAGTTATTAATAATTTTGAAACACATGGGTGCGTGTCCCCACAAAAACACAAAAAGCCTGATATGTTGATTAATGAAGAACAGGAGTTAAAGCAAGTGTTCATTTTTACTACCGCGGATCAGAATCCCACGTTTTCAAGTAATCAAATTGATGAGGTAACAGATTCTTCACCTAGCACGGTTAAAAGAGTCCTTAAAAAGAATGGATACCGATCGTATAAAGCGCGCAAAACTCAAGAAATTTTCCATGAAGACCAATTTCGGCGTATGGCGTTTTGTGAATCTGTAATGGAAAAGGCCAATTTAGATGAAAACTTTATTCGGCGTATAGTTTTCACCGACGAATCAAGTTTTCATTTATTGAGTCGTCATAACCCTACACAAGTGCGATATTGGTCTCGGGAAAATTTGCACAGATATTTTGAGGTACGCACGCAATATCCTCAAAAGCTAAATGTTTGGGGTGGCTTTGTAGGGGAGCATATGATTGGTCCATTTTTTATAGAGGGTAATTTAACTGTTGCAAAGTATTTGGACTTGTTACAGCAGCAGATTGTGCCTAGAATTCGTGAGTTATTGGAAGAAAGATTCCACAATGTCTGGTTTCAACAAGATGGTTGCCCTGCCCACAATGACCGTATTGTTCAAGAATATTTGATTTGAATATTGCATTTTTCCCAACCGTTTAATTAGTGGATATGGAACTATTTTGTGGTCCGCTAGATCACCAGATCTTTCTCTCAATGATTTCTTTTTGTGGGGTTATGTAAAATCCAAAGTGTATGGTCATAATAGGGCTAATAATCTGGATGAGCTTCAAGTAAAAATACGCAAGGCTTTCCAAACTATTAGCCCTAATATGTTAGCCAATGTCAAACCGGTATTTTACGACCGCCTAGGCTTCTGTCTAGCACAAGAAGGTGGTCTTTATGAACACTTGTTACAACTTTTTTTTATTTAGAGTAATATTTTAGTTTTTTTTTATTTTATTGATGTATTTTTTAATTTTGAAAATGAGTTTTGGGTTTAGAGAATTTATTTATTTTTAGTTTTGGCTTGTAAACACACTCATAATAAATATTTAAGTATTTTTATTTTAAATGTTACCTTAAGTAAAGGTAAACACTTAAAATGAAAATAATAATTACTCGGCACTCCTCGCGTCGTATTCCTAGTCTGTCACGACCGACCCGTCCAAGCACAACTGCAACTGCGTACTGCCTAACCAGTCGACTAGCCGGCAGTGAATCTCAAGTACGAACGCAATCGGGTAAGCGTAAATTCGTCCGTCAAGTTGCTATGTTATTAGTAGCCTGGTCTTCTCTGTATAGTGAAGTCTGAAGCTTCATGGAAACTTCTTCATGCTAGCTTGGTAGATGGTTAAGGTTTAAACACCGACTCTGTTTAAAAAAAATATTAAATAAAACTATACATTAAAAAAATCTCATTTAATAGGAAGTATATGTGACAATGATATTGTATAATTGCTTGTAAAAAACTCAGTTGTCAACAAATTATACACAAGGTGATCACCATACAACATGTTTAGGAAGGCCAATTAATCAGAAAATTTCAAAAGTAAGCCGTAAAATGCTGTTATACATGTTAAAAATTTAATCTCCTAAAAATAATTTTAATTCCAAAGCCATTATAAATTACAACAGAAATTTTTTGGAATGGGAATTTATGACAAATTCTGACACATCTAAAAGTATACATTCTAAAGGGTATTCCAATAAGAGGTTTCGGATGTTGATAACGAATAAAATAAAAGGTTGTGAAAAGCAAAGCTTACGAGAACAATCCGCAAACCATTTAACAATTGAAACAAGAAATTAGGCGAATAATTCGTGAATGTGTTCAGCAGTAATGGAAAATTTGAACAAATTTATACACTGTCCAGCTAAGCAGTGCCATAAATAACTTTTAGGAATGGTATGAAACTTTTATTTTATTTGTTCTCAACATCCGAAACATCTTATTGGAATACCCTTTATTTAAAAATTTCCAATTTTAGCATGAAGATAATTTTGAATCGCCCTATAAGTACTTGTAAATGTAAAAATATTTTTAAAATGTCAAAAAACGTCCTTTTAACGTCAAAACCTCAAAAAAATTGAAATGCAAGAGACCCAAATAGTAAACTTGAATATTAAGCAATGTGTTGCCTTTAAATTATTACAACAGAGCATTTTTATTATTTCTTTATTAACTTATTTTTTGAAATCATCTGAATAGCTCAAATTTTTTGGGGGATTTAATTACAGATCACCACATTATAATACATTTTATACATTATCAATAAGTTCGTTAGGATTAGCTAAATGATGATTAAGTTTCAAATGGTTTCTTAAATATCTTTTCTGTCTAAAGCTCTGACCACACACCTTACACCTGAATGGTTTCTCATCAGAATGAACTAACTTATGTCTTTTAAGTTCGTATTTTATTCTAAAACTTCTCCCACACACATCACAAGGATACGGTTTTTCACCAGTATGTCTTGTTATATGCGTCATCAAAGACTGTTTAGCTCTAAACTTACTGGAACAGTAAGTACAAGAAAAAGCAAACTCTGTACTGTGAGACCTGTTATGCACAAACAAGGAAGCTTTTTGTTTGAAAGATTTACCACACAAAGCACAAACATATGGTCTTTCATTTGTATGGATCCTCCTATGTTCCTCAGCATTTCTTTTGGTAGAAAAATACCTGCCACAAATATCACACTCAAAGTTCTTGATCCTTTCATGAGTTTCTTTAAGGTGTCTAACCAAACCTTGGGAAACTCTAAATTGTTTACCACAAAGATCACATACATAGGGTCTTTCACCTGTATGTATTCTCATATGCCATACATAGGTGTATACAGAATGAAGATTTTTACCACATTCGTTACATTTGTAAAAAACTCTCCCTTCTACAGTAAATTTCGCCTTGTTCACTATATTCTGGTCAATTTTTTGTTGAGGCTTGTTCATCATGTGTTTCACAGTAAACCTGTGTGTAGAGTTCTTTTTTCTCATAGCTCTCTTATTTTTATTATTATTCTGCAGCTTATTGTCAAAAAATCGCATTTGATCAAATTTAATATCAGGATGTTTTTCATTTACATGTCTGCATATGTCACGTTCAGTCTTATATTTAATAGAACACAAAGAACATTCATAATTCCCAAAACTAACACTATGTTCACTTTTTTTAATACTGTCTGGACTAGCAACGCAAAAATTTCTTAAAAAGGTATCTGATTTTCCTGGTATTATGGAACCTTGGTCTTCTATATCTGAATCTTCATTAAGAGCCAGTCCTTCTTCAATACCTTCATAATTAACATCTTTACTACTTTTGTGCTTGTCTTCAAAAAAAAGTATTTGATCATCTTTAATTTCAGGATGTTTCTCAGTTATGTGATTTGATATATCACATTCAGTCTTAAATTTAGTAGAGCATAAAGAACATTCAAACATATATACATTATTCTCAAAACTGACACTTTCCTTAAGAAATTTTGAACAAAAATTCCTTAAAAGTGTATCTTTCTTTACTGGTATTATAGATTCAGGGTCTTCCATATCTAAATCAACACTAAGTGGTATTTGGTTTTCTTGACAAATCTTTTTCTTGTGTCTTCCGAAGTCTCCAGTATGTAAATCTTTATATATACATACATCATTCCTATAAAAAATGTATCAATATCAGGATTACCAAATACCAAAATATAATAACTAGTTATTTCAAAGACAAAAGTTAGCATTATATAAAAAATGGCTAGAGTTTTGTTATAAGGTAACTACAGTTTGACAAATGAATCTGAAACAACGGGGCAATAATAGGAGGAAAGTTTTATATAAACATACCTAGCTATAGTTGAATTCATAAAATATCCAGAGGTATGCGGTATGTAACGACAATATGTAAGAAATTTCTATATTTTGAAGTAAACTTTATAATATTGTTTTACTATAAGTGCCTACATTTTGTTTAGTGATTTTCTAAATATAGTAATAATTGTTAGAACGTGTGTACTATATATAATATTCACAAATAAAGTTTTAGATATAAAATACAATATGCTAGAATCAAAACCAATCAGATTGGTTGGATCTGTGATGCCATGATCAATTTCCATGGAGTTACCGGCTTGTCTAAAGCGAATGCTATCCTATTACTTTTTTACCTTTTTAAGAAATCTATTACCTTTTACCGCTACGGCCGGCAGTCCGTCGTCAACCGAAAAAGTTAAAAACTTAAGATCCTTTAAAGCTGATAGCTGATTGAAACATTGATTTTATGAAAAACATAATTACAGTTTTCTAACTTACCTCGAAAAAAAATGCGTGAAAGGTGACTTGGTCGGTCATATGGTATATCTAAGTACCAGTTCCTATTATTTTAAATTGTTTTGTTTAGGTGTGTAGGTAAAATTATTTATAAACTGTTACTTTTTTGAAAACTCTGCCTCTGGTACAAACTGGGTGAACTGAGTAACCCAGTAAAAGCCAGTGCCGGTCCCAAGCCCGGATAAAGGAGGAGGGTTCTCAGGCTAGGTTAGCACCCTGCCTGAGGTAAAAGAAACATACTGCTCACAGAACTGAAGGGATAGCCTCGGAAAACGATCGGAACCATATGATGACGACACACGCTATGAAAAGGAAAAGACGACTAGGGAGAAGTAAACACACCATAACAAGACTTGCCTGCTGGAATATAACATCGTGGAATGGCAGAGACCAGGAGATAGTTAACGAAATGAAACAACACAAGATCGATATATGCGCTCTATCAGAAACGAAGAGGAAAGGACAGGGCACATCAAGATACGATAACTACATATTAGCCTACAGCGGAAGAGCTAAACAAGATCGAGCACAATCGGGAGTAGGAATTCTACTCCACGAGAAATACGAACAATGTATAGAAAGCATAGACTACATTAACGACAGAATCATTAAAGTATCTCTAAAAATCAACCACAGGCAAACACACTTAATAAGCACATACGCACCGGATATAAGCAAACCCATAGAGGAGAGCGAAACATTTTACCAAGACCTACAAAATACTATAGATAAACTAAACAACACGGACAAAATTATTATACTCGGGGACTTGAACGCCAGAATAGGCAGGGAAGTGATACCAGGTATAAAACAAAAATACAATGAAGAGATAACCAACGAAATGGAGAACTCCTGATAGACTTCTGTGCAAGAAACGAGCTACGAATAAACAACACGTATTTCCCCCACAAAGAGCAACATAAATATACATTTAGGAACACCAGGGATCAAAAGTCGATGATTGACTACGTAATAAGTAACAGGACAATTATACCATCACAAGTAATAGATGTAAGGGCACTCACCTCAGCGAACATAGGCACAGATCACAGCCTACTACTGTGTAAAATGCTCATGGAAAAGCCCCACAGGACCAAAAAACCCCCAGTAACCATCGAAAAATTCAACATTGAATCACTGACAGATGATAGCACGAGAAACCTGTATGAGAACCGATTAACAAACAAACTGAAAGGACTTAACATGAGTGAAGGCGATGTGGAGAGCTGCTGGAATAAAATCAAATCGTGTATCGTAGAGGCAGCCGAAGAATCCATTGGCAAAAGAAAAGTCAACATAAATGGAACCAATAATAGCAAAAAACCCTGGTTCTGTCACGAAATTAAAGAACTTTCTCAACAGAAAAAGAAATCCTATCTCAGATACAGGAGCTCACCAACGACAGAAAAACGCGTCGAATATACAGAAGTGAGAAACAGAATCAATGCCAGAATCAAAGCCATAAAACGGGATTACTGGGCAAAATTTACAAGCGATATGGATCACGACCTATACGGAGCACAGAAGAAAGTCTGGAAGATGCTTAAGAACAGGAAAAAGCCAGTAAATGAGTTTGTGCAAACAAAAGGAGTTACTAAGGATGTATGGGAGAGCTACTTCAGGAAACTTTACAACACCGAAGAAGTCATAAACGTCGAAAACTACGAGACAAACCATCAAATAACACTGAACGAAGAAGAGGTAATGGCAAAAATCAAAAAATTGAAAAACAGAAAAGCCCCCGGAACAGACCTTATACCAAATGAACTTCTGAAATACGCCGGACCTGAACTAGGAAAACATTTAAAAATCCTTTACAACAAAATCTTAGAAACATCGGAAATACCTACGGAATGGCACAAAAGTATAACTATCCCTATATTCAAGAAAGGACAGAAGACGAACCCAGACAACTACAGAGGCATAACACTGCTGAACACAAGCATGAAACTCTTTACGGGTATTTTGAAGGAGAGACTTGAAACACAAATAACAAACAAGGAAGAACAACAAGGCTTCAGACGAAACAGATCCACGACCGATGCCATATTCATTATCAAACAACTAAAAGAAAAGTCAATTGAATTTAATACACCAGCATACGTCTGCTTCATCGACCTCACCAAGGCATTTGATAGGGTGCGCCTTTACGACATCGTCAATATACTAATGGCGAGAGAGGCGCCAGACACCATTGTAAGAGCGATCCACAACCTAAACATGAACAACAGGACTAGAGTAAAGGCAGGAGACACTTATACGGAAGAGATACCGACACCAGGAGGCATCAGACAAGGTGACAGCCTTAGCCCATTTCTGTTCAATCTCTTAATGGACAGAATTATAGAGGAAGTATCATCACTAAATATAGGATACCGAATGGGACAGAAAAGAATCAGCATGGTATGCTACGCCGATGACGCAGCCATTTTCGCGGAAACGGAGGACGACCTGCAGAAACAGCTTCACAGATTCTACCAGGTCAGTCAAGCGATGAATATGACCATATCTACAGAAAAAACGAAAAGCATAACCTTTGCTAAAGACCCCGTGAGATGTAAGTTGGTAGTTCAGGACAAAATCATCGAGCAAGTCTCACAATTCAAATACCTGGGTATGGATCTGTCGAGCCACCATGATCCAGCGAAGGACTTAAGAAGCCAGATCAACAAAGCGACTGCCATGTCGGGCTGCTTAAGGCAAACAATATGGGCGAACGAATACATGAGATGGGATAGCAAGGTAAAGATATACAAGACTTGTATCAGACCAATCATGACATACGGAATAGAAACCAGAGAGGAAACCAACAAAACGAAGAGCATGCTACGAGTAGCCGAGATGAAAACGCTCAGGACAATAATGGGAAAAACAAGAAGAGACCGAATTAAGAACACCGACATCAGGGAACAATGTGAGGTGCAAGACATAGTAAGGTGGGGCAGACAAAGAAAAAGAGGTTGGTACGCCCAGTGAGAAGAATGGATGAGAGAAGACTGCCACGAATTGCATTAGAAGGGAAACCAACAGGGAAAAGAGAACCTGGAAGACCACCTAAGAGATGGAAGGACAGCTGGCAGTCCACCTCCCAAGAACTGTTACAGAGGACCCATCAAAATTAACAGATCGCGAGATCTTAAAAATGAATAAGAAGAAGAAGAAGAAGAAGACTTTTTTGAAATTTAATGTTTAATATTGTATTGTCAAATAATACATTTTCTATTATAAAATGATCAGCCATTGTAATAATTCTATTTTCAAAATAATTTTTATTCTAAAGACTAAACACCGGCACCGATTATAGACCGATTTGACGATGACGATTTACTTTATATATTTTTTTTATTTATATATGATATTTCTCTCAAATTTTTATAGCAAACAAAAATCCAGAGAGCGCATGAGACAGTTGCTGTGTCATGTTCTTTTTGCTGCTGTTTGCCGTTTAGGGAATACCGTAAAATGTCATAAAGGTCATCGAAAATTTATGCTGAATGTTAGCTGCTGTGTTCGCTGAACGCGCCCATTTATAGCAATGTACTCTCATACAGGAGATGCATACCTGTTTATCGTAACTTTTAGTCAACAAATAATAATGTAATAATTAAGCCACTGAAAAACGTTTCAAACAAATACTTTAACAAAATAAGCAAGAAACAACCTTAATCTCTAATAAATATGAGAAAACTCACCGGAGTTTCATCAGCTGCTTGAACACGTGCGGCTATTTTGATTACATGATATTCAGGTATGACGAATCCTCCAGAGGCACAATAAAGGGAATTCAGAAAGCTTTAAAAGTATACTACTAGAATAATAAAACATGGCATTCCTGGTTGTATTGGACATATGAATTAAATTCATATGTCCAATAAATTAAATACGTTTAGCGTATCCTACAGGTTACACTGTCAAGTAAAGGGGTGAATATGAATAATTCCGGACTGGGTAATCGGAACCCAGCAAACTAGGGCTCGCTCAAAAGAGCGTTCCTTAAGCCGCACAGTGGGGTATTTGACACAGATAGTTGATCGAAATTTTTTTATGTAGACCTTATATAAATTATTGCTAATTTCAATTAAAGAGGAAATAATATGAACAAAATAAAGGATAATTCGTCGATTCTAAAAAAAGAAAGAAAAATCACTGTTCCAGTGTTTCCACGGACAATGCCACTAATACCAGTAGTAATATCGCAACTAATACTACTCATGCTACGACTGATCCGCGAGCAATGCCCATACCACTAAAGTCGCTACTAATGCCAAATTGTGCTATACTGCTAATGGCACTAATGCGATCGCTTTGTACACAACAATTCCATCGCGGTTTACACCTCGCATTAGTATATCACTGATTGGCAAATTAGAGGAAACCAAGAATGTTTTTCTCATTTTATCAGCAAAGTCGCAAAAAGTCGCAGTATTTTATTTTACTGTATGAAAGCCCAATGTTTACTAAGTAAAACGTATATAGACAATATGCCGAATTCTTCGAAATGCGCAACTAAATCTCTAAGTATAATAAAAATGTCACAAATTTAATCAAATTTTCTGAACGCCCAACTTTTAGTTGCAAAAAAAATCGTTAGTATAGAGAATATCAAAATTAATAATACGTTTTTGTAGAATACATACCTGCAGCTTGCTGAGCCATATTCAATCAAAACAATAATATAAACGTAAAAAGAGTACAAGAACATAAACAATTTATAATTTTAGACATAAAATTTAGCCATTTTCCTCTTATCTGTGAGAAGTAACAACTTTGACGTTTCGTTGAAACGAATGAATGCAACTAAACACACCCATAGCAACGCCATTCATGGCAGACATGATTTAACTTATCATTTATCTTTTTTTGGGAAAAATTAAACACATTTGATTTTTCGAATTTCGATCACCTTTTTCATGCTAATACCCCACCGTGAGCCGGCTTGACACGGTCAAACATCAACTCATCCGGATGCTGCCATTATAAATATACCTATAGTATAGATGTCGCGTGTCTCACTTTTACGCTGTTTGTATGGTATCAACCGTTTTATCAAAGTCGAGTGGGACGGATTCGTAGCATCCAAGTAAGTTGAACGGCAGCCTACTAACTTTGATCACGTTGATGTAAAAAAGAATTCCAACTCGACTTTGATCAATCAGTCAATACTATACAAACAGCGTACAAGTGAGACGCGCGCAGCATTATTATAAGTAGTTATATGGCAGCATCCAAGTGTACCAAGTCCATGTGTTGGTCCAAGTTTAACCGTATCATTCCACCTTTACTCTATATTGTACCTTATAAACAATAATTGCTGTCCTCCATTCGCAAATTTCAAGTTCCAGTGCTTTACGCCCTGGGCTACTCGAAAACCGTTCTAAAAGGAGCTGTGATAGCCTGGTGCCTCCATATGGCGCGGAACAGTTCTGGAACTTTATGACTCAATTGAATGGAGTGAGAGTATCGCGTTCTTGAACAGTTCGGAGCTGCACAACTGAGTGAATGGAGGACAGTAAATAATATGCATTTGACAGTAGACACACCTTAAAGGAGCTGTAGACACTAGGGAGCGCTGTCTTTCAAATGCTGCTGCTGAGACTATCGAAATGTTGATCTAGTAACCCTTTACAGTTTAAACTATTACTTCGAAAGTCAGTTTTACTTCAAACAGAATTTTCCAAAGCCTGGCATGACTTCACTGAGGCCTCGTTTCCTGTTCATCGATATTAGAATAAATTAATCGTTTCTATTTTATATTTTATTAGAATGGTTATAATCAAGAGGGTTATATAAAAATGAGGTAGTTAAAGGCTTATTTTTCGCATTTATTATATTTTTGCTATACATATATCTTCGGTTTGAAAAAATATCAAAATGCGGTTTTCACTGACTTTTTAAACTGTTATTCTTTACTATCAGTTAAATTTACACATACTATTGCATTTATTTTTCTAGAAAAGGGCAACATTTGTTAAATTCAAATTCAAATAGTTTATTGGTGCTAAATATCAAATGCATACACAAGTCAATAAGTGTTACACAAAACTCATTAAAAGAACAAAATACGAAAGTAAATAAAAGACATTACAAATTACAAAGTTAAAAAAACAGTAAAATATACAAACACAATATTTAAAAGACAATTAAAAACTAAACATTAACAAGCTTTTTACATAATGCTGCTAATATCACATTCTAGAAACTCACTAAGAGAAGAAAACGCCCGATCAACAAAGAATGTGTTCAGAACAGACTTACATTTTGTAATGGGCAAATCTGTAATAGAATGTGGAAGTTTTATAGAAGAGCGAAGAGATATATTTGAATATTTGAATAGAGCTAACCTGTTGATTGGGTACCTCTGATTATAAATCGTTACTTTAAAATTTTGAAAAGCTCTTTTTTATTACATACATTATTTTTATATTTTTGACATTACAGGCAAAGCACAAAAAGTAATTTTTACTCCGAATAGAACATATTATTTTTTTCAAACATTCACAAATAATTTTTTAAACAAATTCAAACGTTGCAAATAATATAAAAAGATTTAAAATAATACTCTGGAAGTAATTATATATCGAGAAATTATGGTTACACTAGTTGAATTTACTCTGTTGACACTTTATATCAGTTTAATAATATATTTTCGTACTTTTGTGCTTAGACGCAAAAGTGCTTTACTTTTAGGCCTAGGCGTTAAAATGACTTTAAATACTTTAAATCACGTAGCAAAAGTTTATTCTTTTGTGACGTTTAAAAAAAACATTTATAAGTTTTATAACATGTCTAAATTAAATTTGGATGAAAGGAATATTGCTGGTTGCTGTAGATAATTTTGTGAGGGAAAATACGTAAATAAAAAGGACTTTTTAGCTCAAAAAAAGTCAAAAGGACAATTTGTTCCAAAAAAGGACTGTCCTTTTCAAAAAAGGACAGGTGTCAACCCTAGTATACACCTATAAATTTTACTGGTTCATTTGCAATACTTCTGCCCATAGTCCTTAAAGTAAAAACCATAGTATGTGTTTTATCTTTGTTAATCAATAGTCTATTTGCCGAAAACCAACTCTCTGCCTTTTTACAGGCTCTGATAGATTCATTCTGCACCATCGTCAAATCCATATGCACCGAGCTAATGATAGTAATGGGTTTTTAAATCGACCTCTGGTAAATCATTGATATATACCGGGTGCGTCTCAAAAGTGGCTCACCCCTATAACTTTTTTATTTTTTTTTTAGATAAAAAAAACAAGATTTTGTATGTTAGTATATGACATAAATTAGGATTGATTGACGTATTCAATTGTTTTTGTCCACTTCCTGTTTCACCGTAAATGACTACAACTTTTGATTTTTAAATGGCACCGTCGGTATTTTTTTACTTTATTCGATAGAAAATGACATTCTGAATAGAATGACATATCATATGTCAACTTTTGACATTCTCGCTTAAAACAAAATTGAATTTTAAAATTCAATCTAGAGTTTCATGGTTATGCTAAAAACAGTAATTCTTAATCAAGGAGCCTTGGAAAAATAGGTTTGGTTGTCTAATGTTTTTAGTGTCTTGTCCTGGCCAATTAGAAAATGCTCAAATTGTATTTTTAATCATATCTCAATTTTTTCAAATGGAACGAGGGTGGCTCATTAGCATATTTGGAAAAAACATTTTTTTACGAATAATTTGGTACCACAAACTTGATATTTTGAGTCAAATTTTCGTTACGAACCGCAAGTTATAATTTCAAATAAACCATATGCGAAAATGTCAAAAGTTGACATATGATATGTAATTCTATTCAGAGTGTTATTTTCCATGGAATAAAGTAAAAAAGTACCGAGGGTGCTATTTAAAAATCAAAAGTTGTAGTCCTTTCCGGTGAAACAGGAAGTGACCGAAAACAATTGAATACAGCAATCAATCCTAATTTATGTCATATACTAACATACCCAAATCTCGTTTTTTAATTATTATTATTTTTAATTTTTTTTAACTGTAAAAATAAAAAAGTTATAGGGGTGAGCCACTTTTGAGACGCACCCGGTATATATTAGGAATAAGTATAAAAAGGAGGAATTAATAATAATATTAGGAATAAATATACAGGGTTGTTCACCACATACGACACGGAGTACTGTAGCTAAACGATTAGTTTTTTACAAATTGTAAGTTTTGGGTTCGTTGAAGGACTATTAGAGCTACAATTTAAAAATATTCTTACAAGATACAGAGTGTCCCAAATAAGTAAAAAATATTATAGTTGTATTTTTTTAAATGGAACGCCCTGTATATTATTCTATTTTTAGATTCTACGATTGAAATAAAGGTAAATTTGATTAAGGTTTGTCACACTTAAACCTTACCGTTTTTGAAATATTTTCAATTTTGTGAAATTGCAGTAAAAAATTTAAGGATTCATTTCTCCCAGGGTATCAAAGTTTTTAATACTAAATATTTACTGAAGATTATTTATTGATCAAATATTGTGTTGCAATATTAAAAATTATACTACCTTATCCAGAATGTCCAAAAATTTATATTAAATAATTACTAGCTTCAAACGGCAATAACTTGTTAAATTTAATGGAACACTCTGTATATTTTACGAGAACATGCACAATTTAAATTTCTACCAAATTGTGTTATACCATTTTTTACATATCTCTTCAGGTTTTCGTAGAAAATTAATTTTCTTATACATTATTTAGACCTTATTTATCAGTATCAGTATACTCATGGAATATTGACATTTTAGATTATTTTGAAAGATATACCTAACAAATTTTCAAAGCGTACAGATACTAATATTGTCGGTATAGTTTGCTTATTTCATTAAAAATAAAAATTGTTAAAATATTTTAACATTGAAAATGTTTCTGTTATCCTATATAAGGGAGCCCAAATCGAATTAAAATGCTACATTTGCCACACCATGACGTCATATATACAAGGGTATAGGAAATCTCGGCGCAGCGGCGGCAGTCGGCCAGCGTGCGCAAAAACCATTACATCGCTAATTGTTTATTGATATATCTTTATTAGTTTAAAAGCAAAAAATATGGGGTTTGCTTTGATACCTTGTCAAGACATAATCGAAACTTTTAAATTGTTTCTTTTTTTCATTTAGGCCTTCGTTTTTCGTTAAATAAAAGTTATATTAAAAAAAATCTATTTTTAAACCAAATTTTCGCATGATTGAAATGATTATTCATGTTTAAAGTTTTTTTTGGTCATAAGCGCTAATGGAAATGTTTTTTTGTAAATAATTATAAAAAATTACTCCCTACGAAGACTTTATTGTGTACTGGATCAAAAATAAGTATTTGTTTTCTCTATACGGTGGTTTTAATATATCGATTTTTGATGATAGTGCCCTTTTACCCGGTCTAATTTTGTACTACTTTCGGAATAAGGGTCCCCATATCATGTACTGTACTTCCATCCCTGAAAAATTCAGCTTGTGACACCGAAGTGAGAGGTAACGTCAAAATAAGCTTTAATCTACCTACATCATAGGTAGGTGTAGGTACTTTAGATATATTCTACGTAGACAGTAGCTGAACTAGCTGACAGTAGTAATTAATTTGTTATCCGATAAGTAGTTGTCGTTGTATAAGTTTAATCATCTTATACCTCCTATAACGGTAGGTTTTGGATTTTTCCTGATTGGTTTGTTAAACAAAAAAAATATACTGGGCATATAAATGTCTGTTACAGGTTAATTCGTTAAAGAAATATGTTACACACATATTATTTTAATAATAATAGTATAATAGTGTTACGGATTCCGTGGGTCCACTAATTTAAACTCACGATAAAATACTTAACGAATTTATTTTTCTCACTTTATACACAATTACTAACTTATAACACACAACAAACAAACTATTTATAAGATTCCTTCACCAAATTGTCCGATTTTCAATTTCCACGCGGTATATTCAAATTTCAAAAACTGTCTCAGTTGTCGATGGCTCCGGCTTATATACTCTATTGACTGCTTCTCGAAATTTCCCCAATTCTCGAAGCGTACTTCTTCATACCAGACAATTCTATTGTCTGATTCCCTTACTTCTCGACTTGACTAAAAGATGGCGCCTGAAAAAGTCTTTTTAATTTCTGGCGGATACGTTGCGGTTGTGCAGGCAACCAGTAATACATTTTTAATTTCTGGCGGATGCGCCATTTTTCTTGACATTGCCCCTTCTCTAAATTTGATCGTCCCGATCAAGGTTTCCTGTCTGGTATCTCTTCAATCGATCCAGATGAACTACTTTCATCTTACTTCTAGGGCTGCGTTGAATCCGGTACACTACATCATTTATCCTCTTGATGACTGTATAAGGACCTTCCCATGCTGGAGTTAACTTTGGGGACCTTCCTTTCTTGCGCTGTGGATTATACAACCATACTCTATCGTCCTGTTGAAATCCCGTAGAATTAGCTCTGAGGTCGTAACGAGCTTTCATCCGGTCACTGGCTAGCGTAATCTTACTTCTCACGGCCTTATGAATTCCCAATAATCTTTCCTTCCTAACGACTCTTTCGAACGACCGTCCAACGTTATCTTGTCCATTTTTCCTCCAGATCGAGTACTTGGTCCTTGTCTAGCTGCGCAAATCTTACAACGTTGACACCATTTCTTAACATCTTCACAATAATCCACCCAGTAAAAACGGTCTCTCAGCTTGCTCAGGGTCTTGTTTACCCCAAGATGGGCTCCAGTTTTACCACCATGAATTTCTTCCAATACCTGGGTGACTTTCTTCCTTGGTACCAGTAACTGAGTTGTTACGGTCCTGCCATCCGCACTTTCCCACGTGCGCTTTAACAATCCATTCTCAATCACCAGTGAATTCCACTGAGCCCAGAGAGCTTTGAAAACCAGCCCTCTGTCCGCAATATCCTGGCACGGTGGTCTCTCGCCGTTACCTTCCTTGAGCCGTAGTATTGCTCCGATGTCTGGATCTTCCATTTGATCTTTCCTCAATTGTGTCGTCGTCCACTGTTCATCAGCTCTAAGCTTAACATTCTTTACTCTGATAGTGCTTTCGCGATGTTGCATTTTCTTATCCCAGGTAGCTCGTCGTCGATCTAGTTCGTTGTCGATAATTTGTACCCGTCCTACGCGGCACTCAGAGGTTTTCTCCATTTTCCCGAACACAGTCTTCTTGGCATCACCAGGTATCATCACAATTTCCGCTGATCTTGCTTCCATATTTCCTGGTCTCTTCTCTTTAGATACAGAAAATTCCTCATTTCCGATTTTCAGGATGTTTCTATGGTGATCAAACGAAAAACCATGTTGACTGATCACATCCATACCCATGATAAAATCATCTTCAATGTCTGCCACTAAAACGCTATGCCGAAACTTCAAATTCCCTAACTCCAATTCCATGAAAGCCTCTCCCCGTACAACGGCCATTTCCCCCGTAACTGTACGTAAATACACTCTTCTTCTAAGAGGCATCATCTTCAATCCTTGCACTGAGTTAGTCCGCACCAACGATACCATAGCGCCTGTGTCCACAGTCATTCGAATTCTTCTACCATTGACCTTCCGTTGATCACCAAACTGTCAGCGGTTTTTCCTAGACTCTAACGGAAAACATCCTAGGGGTTCTGTTTTCTTCAGCCAATACTCGCTCATTAGTGTTGATTTCCTGGTGCCTATGTTCTCTCGATGGTAAACGGAATCGCATTTGGACGCGGCAATCCCGTTTGATGTGGCCATTCCTGCCACATCTATAGCAACTTATGTCCTGGGATCTTCCGATGTGCCGATGTTCTCTTAATGATGAACGGAATGGCATTTGGATGCGACAATCCGTTGGATATGGCCATTCCTGCCACATCTATAGCACCTAATATCCTGGGATCTTCTCTGGTTCTCTGTCTGGGTGTTGTTGACTCTCTTGTTCACTAGTAATTCACATAGTTTATTAAACATCTCCTCCAAACGTATGTGAGAACTCTTTGGCTGTTCCTCAACCGTTACCGAGCCTATCTTCGGTTTAGGAATGGCGCTAAATGCAGCTTCTATTTCCAGCGCCCTGACGAGTACTTCGCTGCTGGTAGAAAATCGCGATATTTGCAGCGCCCTCTGTAATTCATTGTCCCTCAGTCCGCTGATAAAGCACTGAGCAGCGAGTTCCTCCCTAAATCCTTCCGGTGCTTCTGGATATGCCAGGTGTACCAGCCGACGTAAGTCTGCTTCAAATTCCTGAAGACTCTCTCCGGACCTCTGCAGGCGTGTCTTGATCTGGGCCTGGTAAAGTTGACGTCGATGTTGGTCGCCATATCTTCTGTCCAGTGCAGCGACCAAAGTTTGGTATTCCTGCTGTTGGGCTGCAGGAATAGTTTGCAACAGTTCCAGGGCAGGGCCACGCAGCGCGATGACAAGTGCCGCTGCTTTCTCCTGGTCGGTCCATCCGTTGGCAGCGGCGGCTGCTTCAAACTGGCGGTGGTACATAGTCCAGGTGGTTTGTCCATCGTAGGTTGGGGCCTTGAGGTTCGCAGTTCCATGAACGCCAGGTGTCCTTACTTGCACCTTGGTCTTCTGTAGGTCCATCTCCAATTTTTCCATTTTCTGCTGAAGGCGTTCCTCCAGATCTTCTACAACTTCTTGGAAATGGTTCTCCTGTCGTTTTTCCAGGTCTTCAAAATTCTTCTCTAGTCGAAATTCCTGATTTTCCAAAGTTTTCTTAAGACGGTCCTGATCTTCTTGTCTTTCCCTGTGACGTCGCTCCTCCACACGAATTTCCAAATTTCCTAATATTTTCTCAAGCCGGTCCTGTTCTTCTTGTTTGTCTTGTTGTCGTTGTATTTTTAAATCTTCGAAAATTTTCTCAAGCCGGTCCTGTTCTTCTTGTTTGTCTTGTTGTCGTTGAATTTTTAAATCTTCGAAAATTTTCTCAAGCCGGTCCTGTTCTTTTTGTTTATCTTTCTGCCGACGCACTTCTAGATTTTCTACAATTTTCTCCAACCGTTCTTGTCTAATTTCTTGATTCTCCATAAGCATTTTCTGTAGTTGGTCTTGTTCTTCTTGACGTCGTAGTTTTTCCTCTTCTTTTTCTCTTTCCAATCGGGCTCGTTCCTCTTCTCGTTCTTTACGGAGTCTTTCTTGTTCTTCTGCCTCTCTCTTCTCATATTCTCCATAAAATCGCCCAATAATTTGCTTACTTCTTCCATTTTCTTCGCTTGTTCTCTTGTACCAACCATAAAAATACTCTAATTGGGTCTAAAAATCTTCCAATCCACTTAATTTCTTCTTAAAATCCTCTTGAATCGCACTTCCGACACCAATTGTTACGGATTCCGTGGGTCCACTAATTTAAACTCACAATAAAATACTTAACGAATTTATTTTTCTCACTTTATACACAATTACTAACTTATAACACACAACAAACTAACTATTTATAAGATTCCTTCACCAAATTGTCCGATTTTCAATTTCCACGCGGTATATTCAAATTTCAAAAACTTTCTCAGTTGTCGATGGCTCCGGCTTATATACTCTATTGACTGCTTCTCGAAATTTCCCCAATTCTCGGAAAGCGTACTTCTTCATACCAGACAATTCTATTGTCTGATTCCCTTACTTCTCGACTTGACTAAAAGATGGCGCCTGAAAAAGTCTTTTAATTTCTGGCGGATACGTTGCGGTTGTGCAGGCAACCAGTAATACATTTTTAATTTCTGGCGGATGCGCCATTTTTCTTGACAATAGTAATGGCTATATTATGTTATAACACATACATATGTATTGAATGTACTTATTTTAACCAATGCATTGTTTTGTTTTTTTAATCTCAGAAATAAGAAATGTTTTATAGTTTTTATTATAAAAAACAGTGATTATACAATTTATTTACACCCCTTACACTGTTTTCTGTAAGTGGTGTAACCAGGAGTATATTTCGTAACCTCTTACGATATAAGAGGGCCCCCCACAAAGTGTTTTATTACTTAATGCTTAAAATTTAATAATATATTTGTACATAAAATAAAATAGACTAGAAAGTCAATTAATTAATATTGACGTAATTACTAAATAAGTACAAAATTTTTTTTCTAATTATTTTAGTGTATTTTTAGTCACCTAATTTATATATTACCATATACCGAATAAAACAAGTTAAAACGACTCAAAGAGGGCATAATAGACCATTCTAGAGGTTGATGTGTTAAAATAAAGTATAATATAGTTATAAAATCAAGAGATTTTTATTGGTATACTCTTTTACAAAGATTCAAATAGTTTTCTTTTTGTAAACAAATGGACTAGCAATATTATTATTTTTATTTCCTGTATATTTTGTACATATGTTGCTTTAAAAAAATATAAAATGTCAATATTGATAAATGAGGTCTAAATTATAAGAAAATTCAGTTTCTACGAAAACTTGAAAAGATAGGTAAAAAATAATATAATACAATTTGATAGACAATTAAATTGTACATCTGATTGGCGTAAAATGTACAGGGTGTTCCATTTAAATTAAACAAGTTATTGCCGGTTAAAGCTAGTAATTATTTAATATAAATTTTTGGACACTCTGTATAAGGTAGTATAATATTTAATATTCCAACACAATATCTGATCAATAAATAATCTTCAGTAAATATTAAGTATTAAAAACTTTGATACCCTTGGAGAAATGAAGCATTAAATTTTTTTCCGCAATTTCACAAAATTGAAAATATTTCAAAATAAGGTAAGGTAAGGTTTAAGTGTAATAAACCTTAATCAATTTTTCCTTTATTTCGATCGTAGAATCTAAAAATAGAATAATATACAGCGTGTTCCATTTAAAAATACAACTATATTATTTTTTACTTATTTGGGACACTCTGTATCTCGTAAAATTATTTTTAAATTGTAGCTCTAATAGTCTTTCAACGAACCAAAACTTACAATTCGTAAAAATCCAATCGTTCTTAGCTACAATTACTATCCGTGTCGTATGGTGTGAAAACCCTGTAAAAAGTATTAATTATAATGGTTTCCACATACACTTTACAGGGTTTGAGGCTTGGCCTATTAATACTGCTGTTTTTTTTCTCAAGGTAAGATTTCGACCCAGACAGATTGACAGAAGAAAAAGCTAGATGATACGGTCCGCATACCAATCCTATCTATTTACTAAAAAAAGTTTCTAATAATTTTTTTTAATTAATTGATAATAAAAGTTTCCATTTTATTGCATGAATGTTTTTAAAACAGTTTATGGTTTAAAATTTAAATCGACAGATCGTATTCAATTTTATTAAGTTTGACGGAACATGACACAAGAAACGGATGCCGTTGCGTATGAACTCGCCTTAGATTTTTGTCATTTTGACGCTTGTCAAAGTCTTGGCCCAAATTATATAGTATAATTTTTGTGTCACTTATGTTAAATACCCCTGCATTTTGGAAATGCTATTTTTGATTCGTATCATAGCGTGTGTTTGGTGTCTTTTGAAGTCAATGGAGGAAAAATCGAGTGAAAATTAACTGTAGACCCAGACTCAGAGCACAGTTTATAATACTCGCTGCCCAGGCTGAAAGTCTTACACACCAATGAAGTTGCCATCGATAAAGTTTGTATACCTTTTCGTCGTAGATAAGTGCAATCTCGTATATGGTAGAAAGGATCAAACTAAACACAAACTAAAAACTGGAGCAGCTGTAAAATATCGACATCACACGAAAGGTAAATAATGGATTTTAGTACTATAGAAAAATAATGTCAAAAGGTACTGGTTTAAAAAAATTAAGAAATTTAAAAGGTTAATTAATCAACCTTTAAAGGTATAAAATTTGTAGTGTTATTACTTATATAAAAGTTTGTTTTAATTTACCCTATTTGTTATTTATTCCTGGGAAATATACAAATTTTTATTTGTACATAAGTTTATATTGATAAAAAATCAATAAATGCGCGTAGTTTCATAAAGCTTGAAAGTAAATAAATACGTCTTTTTATAGTTTTTTTGGTATGTATGTCTTGTGCTGTTTTTTTGTATTAACAACATACCGTTTTTATTAAATAAATATAATTCAATTACATTTTTTCAGCTTTTATACAGTTTTTTCACAATATTTTGAAGTAATCCAATTTTGTCGTCTTGTCAATCAAATTTTCAATTATGGAGTTAGAGGTATAGGAAGAAATATCTCTTATGGGACTTTACTTGAAAATGTGGTCACAAAAATTGGAAGAATATGGTTCGCACAAATGACACAGGTGGCGCAAAAACGCAATAAATCTATAAAAATGAAGTACCACAGATTCAGAGAATAAAATACATATTATAACCGAAACATTACCCAAAAAAGTTTTGTTTTATTTTTTAAAATATAAAATCAATTATTTGTTTAATCAACTATTTTGGCCTTTATTTATTATTTAACAATGGTTAAATGTGTGCTGTTGCAAGTTATTGAAATAGCTGTATGGAAAAAATAATAGACAAAGCAAAAGCCTGTAAGGAATACAAATAATTATATCAGTATTGTATTATTTGTAATTTATATTCAAAAATTAGAGTCAATCACAATAATACAAGAATACTTAGGTATGTATATTGCGAGCAGGTTTGGTCCATTAAATCGTCACAGGTGATTAAACGGCACCATTGGTCGGCAAGCTTCCCGCGCCAATTTCATATTGTCAAACAGATGACATAATAAATGTGAAAATAATTTTCCAAATGTCAAGCTCAATGATTTGACATAACTTTTTGGTTATGTCCTAATTCTTCCCTATTTTAGGTCTTTTTTTATTAGTGGCAATTGAACAATACGGATATTTTTTTGTTTGGCATATGACGTCACAGGTGGTATGCGCAAACTTAACGAAATTGCAGCCGCTATCGATCATACCTTGTTTTCTTTGTACCATGAGTCAATCAAAAGTGTAGTAAACATTTTTCGTAAGATTATTGACATACATGTTACAAAGTATATTTTACAATCCTTACTATAAAGTTACAACCTGAATAAAATTTATTTTTAATGATTTTAAAGTTTGACAGACATGCACAAATTGTTGGCATTTTTATAAACAAATAAAAGTAGGAAATAAATAAAGTTGTAGGTACTTTCAAGAAATATAGTTAACTGTAAGTGCTGTATTTTAATAATCTATCAAAAATCAAAATCATCAGGATAATATTAGGTATTGATTTTCAAACAAGAATTATATTACAGCGATGGTCAAAAGCATTTAGATATTGCTTTAAAATCTACAGATAAGGTATGGCAGTTTCGTTTTAAAGAACAAGATGTTAAAGTTTATGATAAAATTATCATCAGAAATACTGTCCACTTGCAGTATTTACATAGGAAAATGTTGGAGGATGAAGCTCTACCTACTGCCTCAGGTTAATTTAAATTCTGAGTTGCAACAACAGCAACAAGCAAGAGAGGCACCATTAAATGAATATTATACACATAAAGTATTATTATACAAAGAAAGAGTAATGTTATACACATAAATATTAACATTTTGTAGAGCAACAACAGAATAAAAAACCAAAATATGAACACCAACAACTAAAACAGGAACCATTAAATGAATATTATATACGTAAGTACAATTTGATTGAATGAAAAACAGCGTCAGCGATGCCTATGAAATAAATGAAGATCGCTGTCATTTATATGTAAAATGATATAGATGTCATCCAGATGTTCATTTCAAGCCAACTGCACGCCGTGTTTTCGATCATACAGTATTATTATACCACATAAATAGTAATATTATACACATAAACATCCATTGATAGAGATCAACATTTTGTAGAGCAATAACAGCATCAAATAATGGAAATAATGGACCTTGTTGCGTCAAAAACAAAATTTCAACGCATTACTACTTTATTGGTTATATCAATTAAAGAAATTGAGTTTATCAGTCTAGATCCTACAAGCAAGCACAGCTATCACATAATTTTAAATGGTATCTATTATGGTAATGTATAAACACTTTGCATCTTTTATTCAATGTTGTAATGAATTAACAAATTCCAGGTAATTTATTCTAATAACGAAAAAAAACTTTAGACAAAAATATTTTCTTCTGATGAGGTTTATGGATATTACAGTCTGTTGAAGTTTGGCCATTATGTGTTGGTATACAATTTATTTATGATGTTACAGTAGTTAAACCATACGAGTACAAAACATGTTTAAAATCCACTATTCTTAATGAATGGAAACTACCAACTTGAGAGGAAGCTAAAAGAAAGGTTCTATTGGGTGGACTACAAGGAAAAGGGATATACATGAGGATCTGGAAGGGCTATAACATTACGTCTCAAGCCGTGGGACAATAGGAAACGAAATTCAAAGGAAAATATTACAATACGTGGGATGCAAATTATAGTGCAAAGGATTGAAAAAAGAATTATTAAAAAGTAGTTATTGTTGATAGTTAAACCATCCGACTACAAATATATTTAAAATCCACTATTCTGAATGAATAGCAACTACCAACTTAGGAGGAAGCTGCAGGAACGATTCTATTGGGTGAACTACAAGGAAGACATGAGGATCTGGAAGGGCTATAAGGTATATTATTCCACGTCCAAGAAGCCATGCAAGCCATGTTGGAATAGCTGGGAGTGAAAAAAAAGATAATCCTGCACACGATTCTTGTCTAGAAGTAGTTGATATTAAGGTAGTTAAGCCATCCGACTATCAGAACAATTAAAATCCACTATTCTGAATGAATGGCAACTACGATGGCAAAACGTAAATAAATACTTGTACAGTATAAAATACATTATATTGGCTTAATTTTTATACTAAATAAAATGTGTTACGTTATTTTTGACCTGCATTATATTTATTAAATTCCATATCATCAATTAAACTTTAAATAAAGTTTCCTAATTATAATTAACATTAATTTTAAGCAGCTTTTTCATCTTGAATGAGATTTACGAAATAACTTTAATTTTTAATTTACGAAAAAAATAAGAGGCTCAGTCTATTGCTTCTGAATAATTGATAATAAAACCACATGTTGACTTACTTTTATACTAAATAAATGTAGATTATTAAGTTATTTTAAGCTGCATTATATTTATTTAAACCCATCACCAATTATTACTTTAAATAATTTTTTCTTAATTATAATAACATTAATTTTAAGCTAAAACGATCAGAATAATGTTTTCGTCGTCTTGAATGACATTTGCGAAATAACTTATGAGAGCAATAAAAAAGAGCCTAGTCTATTGCTGCTGAATAAAAATCTGTAATTTATTTCATGTGACATAAAAATAAATTTGTATTTTTTAAACCCGCGACTTCGCGTTTGCTTCACGTTAAATATTTATGTCTTTTGAGTTTTGAATCAGCTGTTCTAAAAATGTTCGGCGCATGTCTTAAATTTTAGGTTTTTGCTACAGCAGCGCCATCCTAATTCTTCCCTTTTTTTGACCATATTTTAATGCACGGAGTTGTTTCTCCTTACCTCTACACTCCATATTTTCAATATATCTATGCGTTCTAGTTGTACCAACTTATTTCTTTGTAAAATAAAATAAACTACTTTGAAATTAAAATGACAGACACATCTATCACTGTCAAGGATCTTCTCGTTGGACAGACTATAGGTTAAATTAAAGTCCCTAGATATATAAAGTACCGCAATTACCGCCATTTTGGCGCCAAAACTAGCGGCAAATTTAAAAAGGAGGCCAACATTTCGCTGTTTCGGCTTTTTAAGCAGCTGGTCGGTCCGGCGCCAATATGGCCGACCAACATTGACAGGCAAGCCGTAAATTAAAATATTTATTAATTGTAATAGAATTACGTTTATTATCTACAATTTACCCTCATTTTAACATAATATCAGGTTGTATATTAATATTCAATTTCATAAATTTAATTTTTTAGGCCTATATGGTGTTAAGAGGTTATAAACAAATGGTTTCCGTACAAGTGTTTTTCAGTTGTATTAGCATTTATTTTATGTTACCTTTTAGCGCAAAGTACGCTAACAGAAGTAAGTTAATAGGTAAGAAGAAATAAAGTTAGAATAACATTTAATTTTAATTACTTAATTCAGTCGAAACAATTGGAAAAACTTTGTTTGTTGATGAGAACGGGCTACCTATACCATAAGTAAACCTTCCCTATTATACCAGTTATGTTGTAGTTAGTTTTGACAAATAAGCATGATTTAACGAAAGTCT
The DNA here is from genome assembly GCF_002938485.1 of Sitophilus oryzae. Classification (NCBI taxonomy): domain Eukaryota; kingdom Metazoa; phylum Arthropoda; class Insecta; order Coleoptera; family Curculionidae; genus Sitophilus; species Sitophilus oryzae. Next base: position 10,853,477 of record NW_022145945.1, read on the forward strand.
TTGGAACTATGAATCTAGGAATAAGCTACAAACTTAAATTTGAAGGCCGGCTTTTATACGAGAATATTTTGAACCATGGTTGAAACAAATAAATGACTAATTAAATTGATATGATACATACCTGCTATTTTGAAATATATTAATATATTGATAGAAAGATTGTTTCAGTTAGTATGACTTCAGGTAGTTTCAGCATTTTAGGTATGTAATTGTGCACTTAATTCAAGAATAACTTAGAAAGAAGCTTGGAACGCATAGGGGCTCTTTATGTGTGCTGTATAATTAAGGTTTGTATGTTATGGAGTGATTTTATATAAATTTATTATTAGTTGAATAAAGGCAAGTTAATACCACATAATTCAATTAAAATACTGCTCTGCTATTTAATGTTATATTTTTAAACGACAAGTGTCATAGTCATAATGTTTAAGTATCATTATTATAAAAAGTTATACTGCTATAAAATTTAGCATTGAAATAACTGTAGTTATTGTTATACATAAATTAAGTAGGCATAATTTTACCTCGACAATATGTAAAACTTCAAGCCAATCTTAACAATTTTATGCCATGTATAAAAATCAAATTTAAAATCACACACTTTTATTTATAACATTTTTTTTTTTTTTTTTATTTTAAATATAACTTTACATGCTTACATTATATTCTTTACTTTTTATTAGTAAGTACAATATGAACAAAAAATATTAATTACTATCAATAAATACTATAAAACTTCATCTATTTAAGTCCATGAAAATAACTATAGTTAGCATATTCATAAACAACATTCTTGTTATTAGGATCAAATTTGACTTTTTCATTATTTTGGTTAAATATCCCTGTTAGTACTGACTGGTAAAACCACCTGAAGCGATGTCATCCAAATATATATATATATGTATCATAACATAACTTATTCTATTAAGTAATTATCCTGCCTTTGGTCTGATGATAATATATTGTAGATTTATCTAAACTTATTACTGCAAAATGTTGAAAACTAAACTACACTAAACTTTTTAGGGAATGATTACGTAAAGATTTCACTTACACTACATTTAGCATCCTTTTTAAAAAGATATGTATGGTAGTTTGCAAGTAAGGTCTTTGTCTTGTTCTATATTAGATTTCTAGAGGTGGATCTGGGCCTGACCCACTGCGACCTTCCCAGATCTATTGTGATCTTGTCTTGTTCTACAATGAAATTTTATGTACCAATAGGTTATACTACAAATAAGATTGTTAAAATATTCACTAGACATAAAATAAATTCAATCCACTACCTAACCTGTATTGAATATCGACGATGTTAGAAAACACATCAAATGGCGGCCTTTTCTTGTAATACATATTTCTTCACTAAAGATATCGACGCCTATACATTATTAACTAATAAATTTGTAGCATTTTAGTGGTTTTATAATTATTTTTTAAAATATGTGGATAAATATTTTTATTCTGAAATTGACAGCTTCTCAACATTTGACATGACAAATTCAGACAAATGTGACATTTAAACAGTCCTACCACTACAGTTTTCCCAGAAATACCCCAAAAATCCGCCATTTTGGCGCCAATAACATTGAACAAACCAATTGCGGTACTTTATATATCTAGGGACTATGGAGGGCTTAAAAAAGGAGATTTATCGGCAATGGGCAAATTTGAAATTTCTGTCCCCACTTTTAAGCAGCTTCCTCGGTTTGACAGCAGAGGCACTGCGATCGACTGGGATACTACATTTTCATTGTTAGTATACGATTTAATTGTGTTTTTAATAAAATTTATAGTTGTTACTGATTTTTTAGCAGTACAACAATGAGTCGTGGTAGAAATTGCTTTGTACCTGGCTGTACAAGTGGGAATCCCAATAAAAACAAGGCAAATAAAGAACAGAGTGAAAGAAACCCAAGCCTTTTCAAAGCTCCTAATGTAAGTAGTATGACTATTTATTTATAAAAATTATGGATAGATGTTAGAGAAAAACATTAAAATTATATACTGTCATTGTACAGATTAAATTATAACCAAATTAATAGAATATAGCCTAAAAATCAACATGTATAACATAACCTAGGAGGCCGCGTTATAAAATTAAATAATTTAATACCCCACTAGATTAAAATTACCTGTTGACAAGTACCTATATTAACCACAGTTTGAACAGTGCTATTGAAAGTGAATATTAAATATTTATACTTCAAGATCGTATTCTCAAAATAACAGCTTTAATAGTGAAAATGTTTTTTTTATTTTATTTAACAATTATATATCTTTTATTAGGATACTAGCTTGCTACAGCAGTGGCAAAAGGCGATACCTAGATCAGACAAGACACTTAGCAGCAAAGATGCTGTTTGTGAACTACTTTTTCTAGATGAAGATATTTTGACTCATTATGAGATCAAATTAACTGACGGAACTATCAGTAGAATTGAGCGGGGTAGACCATTATTAAAGGAGGTTTCAATTCCAAGAATTTTTCCTAACCTGACTTCATATTTCTCTAGTAATAAAAGAAAGAGGAAGCCACCATGTGTAAGGAGTGAAGCAACTGAAAAAGTTTCTAATTCAAAAAAGTAAAAGGTCTGCCTATTAATCATGTTGAAAATCAAACTTCAGAACCTAACTTTGAGAATGAGAATGAAATTCTTCGTTATATTACTAATGTGCCAGTTGATGTTACAGACAGTAGAGTTACTATGTTCACAAATTTGAAAATAGTTTGCATATGTCAGATTGTAAATTTATTATAAAAATTATTTAGATTTTGACTAGCCGTCGCAAGACTCTTTTTCATTGAGGAATAATAAGAAATAATTTGAAAATATTTTTTTTTTTGATATAAAAAATGTTTAACATTTTGTATATAACCATTTAGAATAGTTTTTATGAATATGAGTAAGCTCTTTAAATTAATATGTAGGTATGTGTGTAGCTAGGTATTTTTTTAGGAGTAATTTTTTTTTAAATTGTAATTTTTTGTGTTCTTGATATAATATGATGTTCCTGTTTTATTTTTGGCATAGTACATATAGATATTTAATATCTAAGTTCTAAATTGTATATTAAATTTATATATTGTATATTTTATTTATTAAATTTAGTGGAATTAGTTAATAGAAACAAAAGTTGTAATGTATTAATATTGCTAAATAAATATTTATATGATGAAATAAGTCAGCGTATATACATATTCACAACTCTGTATTTTGTGCTTTTAAAATAAACTGAGTACATTATTTATTAATATTTTGTTACAAACCTACCTTATATTAATAAAGTGAATATCAATAGAAAAACCTTTACAATTATTAGGTGACATTGAATATAATATATCTTGAATTTAATTGTCTAAAACAGTGACAATTGCAAAACTTTGCTAATAACATTAAAACTTACAATTCAACGCTAGAAAAAACGCTATTGAACACAGGAAACGTTTCAGCTCAATATACCTACTCTCTAGTTTCAGCTATAAAAGTTATGGAATAGATAACACCGATCGAAGGGTGCAATGGTAACGTTCGTCTTCAGTTTCCATTTATGATTAAGTTATTCCTGATAAAATACTCTTAATTTTTCGTTATTCAATCTGTCAATCGCCATAAAACCACTACTAGTTCAGATTTTTAATGTTTATTAAATGGTATCACACTAAACTGCATTTAAACATGTCAATTTCAAATGTTTTTAATGAAAAACTATGAACCTTTAAACTGCATCAACAAAACTATTAATAAAACACTAACACAATCACACCATAAACTATTTCGTTCGCATTTCTCATCAAGAAACAATTACTGTTGAATTACTGTTTACATCAAATCAAAGGTTGAACTGGTGATAAATTTGTTGCTGGAACTTCTATCTTTTTGTACAACAGTTCTAGGGAAGATTTATTTTAGCAGCTTATGTTTTTCTTCGGTCGTGTATGCACTAAAAGAACCACATAATAAAACATTTTTATAATATCAACTTAGGAAAAGGATATATTAAACCGGCATCTAATATAACATAACTAACTTTTCAAACTCAAATTTAGGGTTTTGTATTCACAATTTTAGCCACGCACATTGCTCAATTAGAAAAACCACGTTTCTAAAAGCTAACTCTGGTAAAAATATGCCAAAATATTAACTTGGCTCTATAATTTATAACAAAATAGTTATTCTTGCCATAAGAAGCTGTGTATTTCTAGTATCCCAATCATCACAAGCGCCCCTAACGGCGATTTTCGAACTTCATTTAGATCTCAAAAACTGGGCCCATAATTTTTGCGTTCGATTCGCCTCCTCCTTTTAGACTCCATACTAGGGACTTTAGGTTAAATTGAAAGACAGCGCCCTCTAGTCTATACTGTCAAACGCATATTATTATATTAAAAAAAACGCTTTATTGTACAAAAAACCGAAACAGCTTCATCGACAAAGCATTCACAAAACAAAAAAGCACAAAAACAAATCTACAAATAATAAAAAAAAATGTCATACAATCAATTAAAAAAAATTTACGTCATAAAATTACAAATAAAACATATATGGACATTGCAGAACACAGGCGTATCTAGAAAATTTTACAAAAGGAAAACTGTAAATGAATAAAATCATGTTATATCGCATAAAATCAAAGTTATAAAATATTAAATATTAAATACTAGACCTTTAACCAGTGTGTGAGATGATCAAAATTTTAAAAATTCAAAATTGTCCATGATTAAACATCAACAAAAGTCGTTTACCGCATATAGGGCTCTCTCCAGTAAGTATCATTTCAGAGCTTTGAAAGCATTTCGCAATGCGGGAAAGAATGAGAGTGACTTGATATTCGAAGGCAAATGATTGTACATTTTCTTGGCATTGAACAGTATTGAGCCCTTAACTAGTTCTGAGCAGATAAGCCGGGGTTAGCTAAGCCGGGGTTGGCAGATAAATATCGTGCTCCGCATCCCTAAGTGGATAGTTGTGAGAAGGCCTTTCGGAATAGAGAATATGTGCTTGCCGGATTAAGCAAACGGATTCAAAAATGAATAAGAAGGAAGAGTCAGTATTTTGAATTTTTAAAAAGAAATTCTGGCAGTGAGTTCTACTGTTTAGTCCCAATAAGTATCCAACTGCTCTCTCTTTTTTGAAGTTTGAAAATACGATCCAATTTTGTCGCGCAGCAAGTACCCCAGAATGGAAGGGCATAACGAAGATGCGACTCAAATAGGGCATAATAGACCATTCTAGAGGCTGATGAGTTAAGTTCCTTAGAAACTGATCTTAGCGCAAAACAGGCAGCGCTTAGTTTCTTTGATAAAGCTTCGATGTGCAAGTCCCATTTTAATGAGTTGTCTACAACAAGTCCTAAGAATCTCACAGAGTCCACGACGTCAATAGTGGTGTTATTAAGTACAAAAGGTTGTATAGTACTTTTATATGACAAAACTTTAGTTTTTGAAAGGTTGAGGCATAGGAGATTATAATCGCTCCAAGTGAAACTAGTATCGTCCGTAAAGAGGCAAATTTTACCGCTAATGTCTAGATTTGCAATGTCGTCGATAAACACCAGAAACAAAATAGGGCCAAGTACTGTAACAAAACTCTTATAAAGGGTTAGGGGTTCGCTCAAGTCAAAGAAAACTCTTCGAAAAACACTCCGAAAATTCTTTATTCTTGGTATCTAAAAATACCCCGCCTTTACTTAGCAGAAAATTATATATATGGTACAATCTTACCTATCAAGCCTTTCTACTAACTTTAATAAAGTACAGTTTTACACTTTATGGCCACAGGATAATAAAATGAATACAATAAGAATAGTTGTTTCAGCGTACAGTAGCGAGAGTAAAATGAGAATCGAATTCAATTCAAATATGCAAGGCGCAAAAAAGATTTTTTTTTTAAATAAAAAACTGACTCTCCAGGTGGTAGAGCTACGACCAAATAAGATTCCCCACATTGTTATGGCTGCTACAACCGCCCCCTGTCTAAATAAAAGTAGCTTTACTCTTTTAGGCTAGACACATCCGAGTTATAAGGCTTCAAATGAGACACGTGGAACATACCTCTCTCTTCGTCGGTATTTTCCATAATTAAAATATAAGTTGACAGGCCTACCTTCTTTTTAATACGATATGGACCCTCAAAAAGAAGAAGAAACTTCTTGGTTTTTGATGATAGGGCTGAAGAAACGGGGTTCGCTTTAAGCAACACCAGATCTTCAGTAGCAAATTCTTTATAATGTCGACCAGGGTGTAATATCTTCCGACGTTCAGCGCGGCTTTGTAAGATCTCTTTAGCTAAAATAAGTTTCTTTTCATAACTAAGCACCTTAGGACTATCAGGATAATCGACCAGTTCTCGTGTAAAAGAGGTAAGCGGTTCCTTGAAATGTAATTCGGAAGGTGTAAAGCCTGTGGATTCATGCACCACAGAATTAAAAAACTGACCAAATTTCCGTACATGTTTAGCCCAGGCCGTATGTTGCTCAAAGCAATATGTTCTAAAGAGACGACCTAATTCGCGCATGTATCTTTCAACCGGGTTTGACTGAGGGTGTCTTACCGAACAATGAACAACTTTAATTCCAAGAGGTTGTAAAGTGTGTGACCAGGATTTTGACGCAAACTGCGAACCATGATCAGTTAATATCCTTTCAGGCTTACCCATTTTTTTAAAATAATATTAAACGGTTTAAAATAGCTCTGGTAGTGGCCTTTTTTAAAGGGTATAATGTCACATATTTCGTAAATAAGTCGACAATCACACATAAGAATGTAACGCCCCCTGTAGACTGGGGTAACGGTCCGTATAAATCCAGACTAATAATTTCATTTTTTTTCTCGGATATTACAGGAGAAAGAGGAGCTTTTGGTAATAAACTCAATTTTGCCTTTTGGCAAATGTCACACGCTTTTAAGCATTTTTTGATATCACGAAACATACTTGCTTTCCACAGAAATCATTTTTAAAATACTCCCTGTTTTAAAAATTCCAAAATGACCTAAAGAAACATGATAATCATAAATAATTTTATTTTTAATTCTGATGGAATGCACAAACGGTAGGATTCATCGTCTGATTCTCTTACAAAAAGCAATTGATTTTTAAGAACAAATTTATTTATCTTTTTCATCAAGTTGTTGATTCTCTAAACTTTTATAAATTGTCCCAAAATAACTATCGTTTTTTTGCGCGGCAGGTAGTTTTTTTAATAACGTGTTCAGCTTATCAGGAAACTTGATCGACGAGGAAAACACTTTAAAACACTTCTCACCCGGAACCGAATAACGAATACCAGGGTTTCTCGATAGTATGTCGGCTATTTTATTTTCCGAACCCTTAACGAAAGATATTTTAAAATCATACTCTTGCAGAGCTAAAGCCCACCGAGTTACCCGAGGCGTGAGTAACCGACACGTTTGAATATAACATAAAGCTCGGTTATCGGTTAGCACTTCGAAATGACGTCCTAATAAATAAATTCGCCACTTCTTTAACGCAAATACAAAAGCCAAGATTTCTTTTTCGTTGGATGTGTATTTTCTTTCCCGATCAAGTAAAAGTCTACTAGCGTACGCTATTACTCGTCGTTCTCCCTCTATCCTTTGAAACAGTTGAGCGGCTATTGCGTAATCACTAGCATCAGATTGTACGTAATAAGTGGCAGTATTGTCGGGGTGGTATAGTAGTGTAGCATTCTTTAGTAACCGTTTTAACTCATCGAAAGCCCAGTCCTGTCCAGTATTCAAAACCCACTTATTTTTGTTCTTAATAATTTACTTAAAGGTTCTGTTACGCCCGAAAGATTCTCACAAAACCCTCGATCGTAATTACATAGTCCCAAAAATGACTGAATATCTTTTTATTTTTTCGGTTTGTGATAATCCTGAACACATTGAATTGTTCTTTCAGGATCAGGTTCTATATTATTTATTGTGCCCTGATAGCAGCAATAATTTAATTTTCTGGCATAAGTGACACTTTCGAAATTTAACTGTCAACCCAGCTTCGTTCAGACGGGAAAAAACTTGATCCAAATAATTTAAATGGTCTTCAAAATTCTTGGAAGCTATCAAAATGTCATCAAGATACGGTATAACAAAGTCATCAAACTCTGAACCCAATAACTCAGAAATGCATCGCGAAAATGAAGAAACAGCGGTAGAAAGTCCGAAAGGTAACACCGTAAATTGATAGCACCTAGTACCAACCAAAAATCCCGTATACTTTTTATCGCTTGGGCGCAGAGGTATTTGCCAGTATCCAGACGACAAATCAAGACTAGTTTTAAATGGTTTCCCGAACAAAGACTTCATAATATCATCAATAGGTCGTGGTAACTCGTATTCTTTTTCTAATACCCGATTTAAATGTCGCGCATCCAAACAGACGCGAACCGACCCATCTTTCTTAACCTCTGTGACTAACGGACTAATATATTGGGTGGAAGCCCTTTCAATTACCCCCCGATCAAGCATTCGCTTAATTTCATTATCTACAGCTTCACGATGTGCAATTGGTATAGGATATTGTTTAACTTTAAAAGGAGTTTCATTAATCAATTTAATTTTGTGATAGTACAATTCGGTTCGCCCCGGTATATCAAATATATTTTTATATTTCAAGAGAAGATACTTAAACTGATTTTTTGTTCAAATGTTAAAGATTTATTTTCGTTTATAAATTCTGTATTAAAACCATTTCGATCAGTATTTAAAGTATTTAAGGAATATTCTTTTTTAAGGCTATCGTTCTAGTTTTTTTAATATCGCTCGGAGGAATATAAAAATGAATCGTATTAATTGTTGAGACTGTAAAAAACTCTTTATTAGAATTTAATAATGTTATTGTATTATTTTCTAAGTTTATTTTACTTTTCACTGAAAATAAAAATCAATACCTAAAATTATCGGAAAAACTAAATGCCTAATTAATAAAATTCATAACTAAAATAGTTATTAGCTATTTTATAATCAAGAAACAATTGTTTCGCTATTTTACGTTGTTTTGTTTTAAACGCCCCTGTAATACGAATCCCCGTTACCGGAAAACTAGGAATTTTCTCTTGAAAATCTCCCAATTGAGCGTAAACGTCACCGGATATGCAGGATATTTCTGAGCCGCTGTCAGTGGTGCTGGAAGAAAAATTAAAGTGAAACAGTAATAACTGGTGTTTTTATTTTCAATGTTAAGATGGTCAAACTCACAGTCAGAGCCCCATGGCTCTTCTTCCATATTACATTTGGTATTGCGAGCGCCATTTTGCCACTGTCAGTTGTCTCCGGCCCTAAAGACTGTGGCTCGGCTCGTTTCCCGATATTTCCAAATTCGCTACCCCTAAATCGTCCACTAAATCCACCGCGGATACGTTTCGATTTGCATAATTTTTTCTTTCGGGTCCCAACCTATCCTTTTCATAACGCGACCCAAAATTTGATCTGTCTACCGTTCTATGATTATAATATTCCGCTTGTTGCAGTATTGGGATTACTTCGGACAATTTCTTTAGCCCTATTATAGCGCTAAATATATTTACCGGAAAATGGCGGGCTATACATTGAATTAATTCAAACTCAGACAGGGGTGGTCTGAGATATTGTGCCATAGCTACGTATTTTGTAAAATGGTCTACTTGAGAGCCAGTTTCATACTTTCCTTGCCAAATTTTTAATTTTATTTCTGAAAAAAAAAAAAAAAAAAAAAAAATATCTTAAATATGCTTCCTCAAATTCTGTAAAAGTAAGAAATGATTTAAGATATGCCTCACTCCACGCTTTAGCTCTACCCTGTAATTTTTTGCCAATAAAATTTTATTTCTAGAAATGAGGTTATTATTTCTCTGTAATAAAAACTTAATTTTCTAGAAATCTATAGGGTGTAACGTATTATTACCATGAAATTCTGGAAGCATATTATCTATGTTTGCTAAAATTCTATTATATTCGCTAATGTTATCAATTTGAAAAGGTAAAGTTTGTTGATTGTTATTTTTAAAGGTATCTGTTATAGATTGATTTACAATATTTCTTATAAAACTATCTAAGTTATTAAAGTCCCTATTATCATATGGCGGTGGTGGTTGGCGTGGGTGTTGATTAGTTTGTTGTGCAATTCTTGTAGAATCAGGAACTTTTACTTGTTCACCCAAAAAATATGGAATGTTCCTACCTTGAAAATCCATGCCCGATGTATATATTGGTGATTTCTGTGTAGGATAGCGTGGCAAACCTCTGGATGCATTCGAAAGAGGAATGCGCTCATTTTCTGGAATATTCCTACGCCGGACAGTTCCAGTAGGTTGTCTTCCACTTGAAGTCTGTTCTGGAATGACGCTCTCGTTTCGCTGGGAAAATGTGGGAGTTGTTTGTAGCTCCTCGTTCATTCTTCTCGCCCCCAGACGTGTTAAGGGTGGTGAATTTCGACTGTTATCAGCAGGAGGTGTTCGTCGAACTGCCATTCTTAGACTCGGCCGTAGTTGGGTAGCCAAGATGTAACAAAACTCTTATAAAGGGTTAGGGGTTCGCTTTAAGTCAAAAGAAACTCTTCAAACACTCCAAAATTCTTCTTCTTGGTATCTAAAATACTATACATTTACTTAGCAGGGGGAAAATTTTATATATATGGTACAATCTTACCTATCAAGCCTTTCTACTAACTTTTAAAAGTACAGTTTTACACTTTATGGCCACAGGATAATAAAATGAATACAATAAGAATAGTTGTTTCAGCGTACAGTAGCGAGAGTAAAATGAGAATCGAATTCAAATATGCAAGGCGCAAAAAAAGATTTAAATAAAAAACTGACTCTCCAGGTAGAGCTACGACCAAATAAGATTCCCCACATTGTTATGGCTGCTACAGTACTGAACCCTGAGGGACACCACATTCTATAGGCTTACAAGAAGACATATACGTATCAATCCTCACAAGCTGCCTTCTGTTGCCAAGATACGACTTAAGCCATTCGAGCGGCACTCCCCTGAATCCACAGTATTGCAATTTGTTAATTAAGATATTATGATTTACACAGTCGAAAGCCTTAGAGAAATCACAGAAAATTGTGGCTGTAGAGTGATGGTTATTCAGGCTAGAGTATATATTATTAAAAAGGTCGAACATAGCATCATTTGTGCAACTGTTACTTAGAAATCCAAATTGATGGGTAGAAAGTACTTTATATTTAAGGAAAAAAGATAGAAGCCTTTTTTTAACCAATCTTTCAATGATCTTAGATAATGTGGGCAGGAGAGCAAATTGGGCGATAGTTCGAAGCTTGACCTTTACCTCCTCCTTTATGCAGAGGAATAATTATTACTGTCTTAAGGCAGTTTAGAAAAACTCCTTTTTGGAATGACTCGTTAATTAAAGTAGTAAGATAGATTAATGTGCATTCCGGAATTTCAGAGAACATTTTGAGAGTAAGCCCATCAGTCCCAGATGAGAATTTATTTTTAATACTTTTAATTGTACTACGGAGCTCATCTAATGCTACGGGCGTGAAGAAGAAACTGTGTAAATTCTCATTTGCTTTAGGGCGATATGAAAGTGAATCATGGGAAGGAGTTATGGTGTTCACTAAATTTTTAGCCACATTAACAAAGTAAGTGTTTAAATCTTCAGGAGAATTAAAGACTGTGCCAGACGAAGAAGTCTTATTCCTTAAGTCATTTTTAAATGCTATCTACAATAAAGAGTAAGGTACGCTCTTTTAAAAAAACCAGGTTGTTGGATTCCGATTACCCCGTCAGGAGTTATTCATATTTAAATAAAAACATATCTAACCTTTTTTTGACACTTAACCCTCTTCCTTTGATTTTGGTTTGGTTATTATTTTTGTAAATAATAGACATCTATTTAAAATATTTTTTATACTTTTAACATATAATAATTGTTTGGATATTGGATTAAGTTCATTTGATTGTATTGTTCATTTGTTAAAAAGCCTAAAAACTTAATCAGTTATGTGAATGTAATCAATTTAAAAAAAGCGAATGAAATTATTTTTTTTTATAAATGGACGTCTATTTAAAATATTTTTTAATATAACTTCATTTCAATTGTATATCAGCATTGATTGTTTATATAGCATAAATAAAATTTAGATTTAATTCTGCACATACAGATGTTTAGTCATCTAGGTGCACTTTACATATATTTTTCAATTTGGTTTAAGATGGGTGTTATTGGTAATAAATAAGTTATTGTTAAATTCCTCACGTTAAAATAAGATTTATTTTTCATATCAACATACATAGGTCCGATTCTGCTTTGTTTTGTAACTACAGAGTGTTAAAGTTTTAATATTTTTTCGATTTATTAGAATTTTCTTCCATGTGCCTTTAGCATTTCGAATGAAATTTTGAGGATAAAAGTTACTATAAATGCGACTAGGGACGTGCATATGTGTTATCACTGGAATATTTTTCGAAAAAAAGCATGTGCGCCACTGACTTTTTTTTCTCTTGTTAGCGAAATAGTGTAAGCAGTTTAATGCCAATTAAAAGGTGTCTCATGATATTTTGACGACTTCGACCTCCTTGATGATATAAACGCAATTTTATTAATATGCCTTGATCCAAGTCTAATAGAAACCTTTAAAAAAATTTAATATCATTAACTTGCGAAAGTTTTAAGTAAGTACTTATTTATTTCTCATCAAAAAATATGAAAAAAGTTCCTATAAACATGTGTATGGAAATGTATATTTTTAGAGTTACAGGATGTTAAACTTTTTAAAATTAGGTTTTTTGTAATTATCTTAAATACCATTATTAGCCGACCATACCAATAGGTATGGTAGGCTATTAAGATCGGCAAAAAAAAGTTTTTTAATTTCATTCAAAATGAGTTATTTGGGTCATAAATGACCTAAATACAAAATATTTTCATGGTGTCTGTCTGTCTGTCTGTCCGTCTGTAACAGAATAACTCAAAAACCGCTGAACCGATTTTAACCAAATTTGGCACAAAAATACTGTGGCACCCGAGAATCTGGCCATTAGTTTTTGGTGGGGGTGGGGGGTTGGTAAGGGGGTATGGGTTAAAAATTTAAAAAAATCGTAACTCCAAAATTACAGTAGCTAGAGAAACGCGGTTTTCAAATTAAGATTAGGAATAATATTTGCAACAAAATTTGTAATAACATCAAAATCAGTCAAAGTCGCAGTTTTCGAGATATTAACATATTTTAGTATGGGCGGCTATACGTGCCTCCCGGCGCCAATTTTTTTTATTTGAAACTGCTGTAGGTTAGACTAATAGTAATGATAACTAAATAATATTAACTAAAATAATATTTAATAATAAATTAGTACGGGTCCGTCTCAAAAGTGGCTCACACCTATAACTTTTTTATTTTTTAAGATTTCACTTCCGGTTTCACCGTAGCGTAGTCACTTCCGGTTTCACCGGAAATGACTACAACTTTTGATTTTTAAATGACATCCTCGGTATTTTATTACTTTATTCAATAGAAAATGACATTCTGAATCGAATGACATATCTTATGTCAAATTTTGACATAGTCACTCAAAAACAAGTTTTATTTTAAATTTCAATCTAGAGTGCCATGGCTGTGTTAAAAACACTAATTTTTAATCAAGGAGCCTTGGAAAAATAGATTTGATTGTCTAATGTTTCTAATGTCTTGTCTATGCCCAAATCGTATTTTTAATCATATCTCAAATTTTTTAAATGGAACGAGGGTGGCTCATTAGCATATTTGGAAAAGGCATTTTTTTTACGAATAATTTGATACCACACACTTGGTATTTTGAGTCAAATTGTCGTTATGAACCGCATGTTACAATTTCAAATAAACCATATGCTAAAATGTAAAAATTTGACATATGATATGTCATTCGATTCAGTGTGTCAGAAAATGACCGAATATGAATGATAGTAAAAAAATACCGAGGGTGCCATTTCAAAAACAAAAGTTGTAGTCATTTCCGAAGTGACCGAAAACACTTGAATACGTCAATCAATCCCCCAATTTATGTTATATAGTAACATACCAAATATCCTTGTTTTATCTGAAAAAATAAAAAAGTTATAGGGGTGAGCCACTTTTGAGACGCACCCGGTATACATATATATAATTTATTAATTTTATTTTTATTTTACTTTTATTAATTGTCATTAATAAAATTGCGTTTCTCTCATCAAGGAGGCCAAATTCAACAAAATATAAAGAGATAACTTTTAATTGGCTTTAAGCGGCCTACACAATTTTGATATCAAAAGAAAAAAGTCAGTGACGCACATGATCTTTTTTTGAAAATATTCCAGTAATAACCCATATGCACGAAAAAAAAGCAAAGAACAAACCAGAACACTTAGCATTCATCGATTTAAAGAAGGCCTATGACACTGTACCCAGGAAAGAACTATGGAAAGCGATGGAAAGACTGGAGATACCGATAACACTCACAAATGCAATGAAGACTTTATATAGGAACAACAAAATACACATAAAAGTAGGGAACAAGATAGTAAACAGCTTAACAACATCGAAGGGGCTGCTCCAGGGATGTCCAACATCGCCAACATTATTTAAAATATTTCTGGAACATGCACTGACAACCTGGAAACGCAAATGTGAAGGTATGGGAATCCCTCTAAGAAATGAACATCTTTACACGCTCTGCTTTGCAGATGACCAGGTGGTGATGGCCCAGGATGAGGAAGATCTAAGTTATATGCTCAGGAAGCTAAATGAAGAGTATGAAAAAGTAGGACTAGAAATAAATCTGAAGAAAACCATGTACATGACAACAGAGGAAGATACAGCTGATTTACAAATAGAAGACCACCTGGAAATAAAGGGAACCAATAACTTTAAATACCTGGGATTTACACTATCGAAAAAACGCAACTACGGAAGAAGATATAAATGTCAGACTTGGACAGACAAGATCCTGTATACAACAACTGCACTCCGTTATCTGGGATAGAAATATCAGGAAAAAGACTAAAACATTGATATATGAAACAATTATTCAGAGTATCATGACATATGCAGCAGAAGTATGGGTCATAAACAAAAACAACCAAAGAAAAATTCTGGCCACCGAAATGATGTATTGGAGAAGATGCTGTGGACTAACCAGAAGAGACCGAGTCACGAATGAGGAAATAAGAAGAAGAATGGGGAGAAAGACCGACGTCTTAAAGTACATAGAAACGAAAAGATTGGTATGGTACGGTCATGTTAGAAGGGCGGAAAATAGATGGATTAACAGAGTGACAGAGTGGAGCCCGATTGGAAGAAAGCGAGGGCGGCCAAGAAGATCATGGCGAGATGAAGTGGACGAGTCTATGCATCGGAGAGGACTACGAGAGGGAACATGGGATGATCGAGACGAATGGAGGACCCGGTTGATGGAAGGAAGGCAGCCAGAGCTGTAGAATCCTTTATATATATATATAACCCATATGCACGTCCCTGATGAATTTATCGACACTTTTTTAGCATTAAAATATGTAGTACTTACAGTAACTTTTACCGTCAAAATTTTATTCCAATCACTAAAAGTACTTGGAAGAAAATTATAATAAATTGAAAGATTAGTAAGACTTGTACAGGGTGGACCATTTTGGTTGTTTCTATAGGGTATCTAGGAAACTGTAAGAAATATTCAAATTTTGATACTGCAGTCTCGGGTTCTTTTTTTGAAAAAATCACAATGGCGCAAACGGATCGTGGCTATCTTGATCGGTTTCGAAGCTACAGGGGGATTCTCAAATTTTGTACTTTTTGAAGATGTTCGATAGTTTGTTTATTTCAACAACTACGCAAAAATGAATTAAACATTCTAAAGGCACTTTTCTGTGTAGAATACAGTGGCGTAGTCAGACTTCTTTCGAAAAAAATATTTTTTTAGATATTAACTATACTTATATATGTTTTTTTTTAATACAACCCCCTGTATATTTTTAAATTTCCTGATTCAGTTTGGCATGGGCTTCTCGAAAATATATAACACTATACAGGGTGGCGCACCTCATTCGCATCGATTGATTATACGAAAATGGAAAGATGCAGAAACAAAATATTTTATGGGTATATGTGGGGAGGTAATGTGCACAATTTAAAATTATTTTGAAATGTACAGGGTGTTTCAGAACTAAGATCCATACCAAAGTTATATTTTTTCTTATGGAACACCCGATATTCTATTTCATTTTTAGATTCTTGGGCTCAAAAAAAGGTATTTATTATAAGGGTTAAATATGTTTAAAATATTTGGTTTTTGAGATATTGAAAGATATTTAAATTTGTATGCTACAATAGAATAGATTATTAACACCCTGTACATTACTTTTCAGAATTAGTTCTTGTGCTGAGTTTAAAGGTAGAGAAATAAACTTTACAGAAAAATGTTATTCCTTCCTTAAATGTATACAGGGGTATCAAAAATTGCTAGTCTATTTTAAATATTTATTTTACATAAAAACTTCGTTATTTCAAATGCAACACTATGTATTTTTTAAATAAGTCGAAGCAGATTTAAATGCTCTTTCAAACTATATTAGGGTTTCCTATACCTATCAGGCTCAGATTTTGAATAAAAAGCAATTTTTCAATAAAATTGTAATCAAGATGGCTAGTGTTGTCATGGCATATTTCTAGTGACAGTTAGTAGCTATTTTCAAAATCGAAATTAGTTTATGGCCTTATTTAAATTTATACCAGTTTATTTTTATTTAATTTACCTACAATAGTTTAATAAATAATATTAATTTATTAAATATGTGTTTATTATTTTATCAAGAAAAACGAAGAAGTAGTCTTTGAATTGTTTTACGATGACTTGTAGATACATGGATTTTCTATAAAAGAGCCAATTACGGCAAATTCATTTTCTTCACTTCCAACGACAGGTTTCTGCCTAATAGGTTTTTTATAAACCACACTACCTGGCGAAATAGGACAAGAAGTTTTTCAAAGAAACTCAGGAAGATTCCTATTTGGATATCTTTGAGCATAAGCCCTTGAGGCCAAGAAGCAATTTTTTCTCACAAAATAATATCACTAGTAACATCCAACAAACCAAACCAAACCAAATCTATTCGTTCCGCCAGCAGATACTGCTTTATTTTTCTTGATAAATAATGAATACTTACTTATTTAACTATTGTAGGTAAATTTAAGTAAACTGTTATAAATTATAAATAATAATGTCCATAAACTAATGTCGACTTTGAAAATAGTTACTAACTGTCACTAGAAAATTGCCATGGCGACACCAGCCATCTTGATTACAATTTTATTTAAAAATCGCTTTTTATTCAAAATCTGAGCTATATAGATATAGGAAACCCTAATAGAGTTTGAAAGAGCATTTGAATTGCTTCGATTTATTTAAAAAAATACAGGCAACCAAACAAAACCAAACATTTGAAATAACAAAGTTTTTATATAAAATATATCCTTAAAATAGATCAGCAACTTTTGATAGCCCTGTATAAATTTAAGGAACCAATACCATTTTTCAGTAAAGTTTATTTCTCTACCTTTAAACTCAGCATAAGAATTAATTATGAAAAGTAATGTACAGGGTGTTAATAGTCTATTCCATTGTAGCATGTAAATTTAAATATCTTTAAATATCTCAAAAACTAAAGATTTTAAACATATTTAACCTTTATAATAAACGCCTTTTTTTGCGCCCAAGAATCCAAAAATTATATAAAATACCGTGTGTTCCATAAGAAAAAATATAACTTTGGTATGGATCTTAGTTCTGAGACCCTGTATATTTCAAAATAATTTTAAATTGTGCACGTTGTCTCCCCACATATATCCCTAAAATATTTTGTTTCTACATCTTTCCGTTTTCGTATAATCAACCGAGGCGAATGCATTGCGCTACCCTATATATTTATTTTCACTATTAACCTCAAGATTCAATTTTTCCTTAAAATATCCAGTTAGTAGTAGGCCGCGCCGAGTAAAAAACTAAACGGTTGTCATGGTGATCGGGGCATACCTTTGATGGATGCGTGACATTTCATTTCAACAGATTGAAGTGTGCATAGACAAACAAATAAAAAGAGACTGACAAATCCCATGGTAAAGAGTGGGACCGCGTTCCCGTAGCGCCACTCAGAATAACAATTTTGAAACCAATTAGCAGGACAATGGCAGGACGTACGTCTTTATTGCTATCTTTCTTTATTATGTGTGCTTTATATGAAAAAGAAAGAGATAGGTATAAAACGTATCGTAAGACATTACGCACATTCTGGCGGGCGGGAAATTTAAATTATCCACTATTAGTAGTATTCTTTCATTCTGAAACTGAAAATTTTCACTTAAACTGATTTATTCCCTATACCATGTAAAGGGAACGTGGTGTAGGGAATAAATCAGTTTAAGTGAAAATTTGCAGTTTCTTTCAGAACGAAAGAATACTACTATTATAAGGGAAATTATAAAAAAAGCAAAAATTGTACTGTTTTATAAACATATTTATTTATACATAAAAATAAATAAACTTTTTATAATATAATAACAAAAAATAACAGTGTTTATTCCACCCACCTACCAATTTTAAATGCAGAAGAACTGACTGTTGCAGGAAACGATCGGCCATTTTTTTTAAAGGGCATTAAACATTTCATTTTCGAAAAAACGGGTCCGGTGAACTATCCTGACACACGATTTTTGCATTTTTCTTTTTTTTATCAAAAAGTAACCATTTTTAGTAGTAGTTTTAAATAAAAATAAATGGAGATTATGCACAGAATTTTAAAATATTCTAATTGAATTTTAGTAGTTTTTGACACATATTTGACGTTATAGAGAATTTTAACACTTGATTTAACATGACAGCGACAAACGGAAAAGCAATGTTGCCAGTTATACTGAATTTTCTTTTTCTGTTTTTTATTTTTATTTTAAAAAAACAGCAATTTTTAATAATAAAAATGCGTTGGTAATGTGTGAATGGGAAAACTAAAAAAAACTAAAGCAAACAAAACACGCTTGTTTAAACCAAAATATCAACCAAACAGATAAAAAGGAAAAAAAAACAGCCAAACCAACCTAAACCAACCCGACCAAACCCTAACCAATCCATACAAAACCAACCAATACAAAACCAACCAATACAAAACCAACCAATAAAAAACCAACCAATACAAAACCAAACCAAACCAACCAATACCAAACCAAGTCAACCTGAGTCAAACACAAACCAAAGAAATGAAAACACGCTTACAGCGTGTTTTCTTTGCTTTTGTGGATTACAGCTTACAGCGTGTTTTCATTGTTAGAGCTATAACTATAGCAATTGTCTCGGCGCAACGCGGCAGTAATTTAGTCAATTTGATAAACTAAAGTAATCTAATTCGTATTAAAAAAAAATTAAAACCTATGACGTCATTTTTTTCTTAAAAAAATATGCATGAAACTCCGGATAATTTACTAGCTGATCTGACAACCATGTATCAATTCGCAATATTTGTTTAAACTCGACCTTCACTACTGACAGCGTAAACATAGAAACGGATATAAACAAGTCCGCGATTCTTTCAGTATCACAAAACATCCCCCTTTAGAACTTTTTCTTTAATGGCCATAAGCGGGAGTAAAAGACCAACCGCCCGAACAAACACTAGAGGCGCCACCGGTCATCAAATGGTGAAAAAAACTGCGAAAATTTAATTATCTAATTTTGACACAAGGGGTCGCGCTTAACTTTTTTAATTTTTATTTTAATTTTAACTCAATATTCATTGTTTTCAAACTATATTATTATACTTTGTTGTATTTTGTGAATGTATAAATGTTTTCTTAGTATAAAGTTGCATTATATTAATTTAAATTATATTTACATATTTAAAATATAAATATTATGACATATATGTCAGTTGCCGTCTAAAATGTCATCTTGATAACAAAAAGTTAGTTAATGTCAGAAATAGTTAAAATCATGTTAAACTATTAAAATTTACAAGTTATAATTAGATATTTTATATTATTTCAAAATAATACAATAATGGTACAGCGTTATATTGATATGCAGGTCCAAAACAAAAAGTGCCGTTATATTTTTCAGTTTTCGTTGTCAGCCGCGGAAGTTTCAGTGATTTTAGTGTTGTCGGATATTTTTATTTGTGAAATAGAAATAATTGCGTTTAGATTGCAAAACGAAAAGTGGAAGTTTTATTGCAATGTAAGTAAGCGTTTGTCCATTTTATATTTTACTTTTTTCATACCTACGACAAATATACATATATTGAAATTTTATAATTCGTTTTATTTAAAAAATGTTAAAAAACAAGCTTGTAATCCTGTAATTGACATAATTGTTATGTAATATATTCCATTTAAATGTAATATATTACTTTACAATTAAAAAAATGTAAATTTAAAAAATATATACAGGCAATAATTGAAATTTTTAGCGTGCGAACAAACACGAGAGGTGCTTTATTATTTACTTTCATTTCTTAACATGACAGACGAAGTTCTAAAGGGGGATGTTTTGTGTTCAGTATCGGTTATGGAATTTGCCCAGGAATTTGCTATAAAAATAAAATAACATTTTTAAGAATGTTTTTTTTATATGAAACGTGTTTTTCCGCATCAGATTTTAGCCAAAGAATCCAAGAAGTTCATTTTAAAGTAACATAAACTTCATTTTCTAAGAAAAATCGTGTGTCAGGATAGTTCACCGAAGCCCGAAAAAACTGCCTAATTGCAATAACAAAGTGAATATCCAAGCAAAGAAGACTTTACGAAAATCATGATCCTGGACCATTTTCAAGTCCAGTTTTAATCCTAAAACAAAAGTAAAATAGGTATATTAATAAAGTTTCTGGTTACTATAAACCAGCTATAAACTATCTACCCAAAAATGAAAAAAATTAATTGTATTAATTTGTTATGCTAAGAGAGGTTCGAAATATTTTTGACACTACTACTTCTACTTTTTTCTTAATAAGATGATAAATATAACTACTTACTTTTATTTTACAGGTTGTCTTTAACATATCTATCAGAGAAAGGGGGTACCAATACATATAAAAAATAGATGATACTGGCTCCTGCAGCAAATAAAATAACAAATAAATAGTATAACCTAAAATTATAAGTAACAAAATATAAGTACCTATATGGAACAAAGGAATTTGTTCCCTATCCATATTCATAAGTCAATAAAATGGAGAGTTTAGAAAAAAAGATAAATCACCAAAAGAAAAATTAACAACATATTAACAAACATGACAAATTGTCATGATGTTGTCATCTTGGTTGTCATGATGACGAAAACGAAAGGCGATTGTTCCACAGATTGATTGTTCTAATTTCTATTTAGAAATTACGTTTTATATGGCTGCTTTTTTCTCTCTTGTTATATTAGACTGAGATAGTGGGCCCAATAGACGCAATGCGCAGATCAACATAAATAGAATGAAATTTTGCGTTCTGTGATGCGCTACGGGAACGTTGTCCCTCTCTTTGCCATTTAATTTGCCAGTCTCTTTTTATTTGTTTGTCTATGGAAGTGTGTGCATTTTAAATATTAAAAAAATAGTAAATTTGAAAATTTTGAGAAATATATGTTTGAATGTTATATTGAGCTTAACAAACATAAGCAAATGAGACTGCAGTATCAAAATTTGAATATTTCTCACGGTTTCCTAGATAGCCTATAGAAACAACCAAAATGGTCCACCCTGTACATGAGGAGTCTCCCCACGAGAGATGGCACATGTTTTTTGAAACACCCTGTATATGCTGGAATCAACCAACTAGAATTTAGACATTTAATATAGGTATATAAAATTTATAGTAGATAACTAAACTTGAAAAAAAAACTCTGATTTTTGTTTGCTTTACTTTTGCTGCTTCAGATTCATTTGTCAGATAATATAGTATTATAGTGATATTTATACTTACACAGCATCTTCTTCTGAGGGTGATTGTGTACTCTTAGGCGGCTTATAATCATTTATTTCCTGTAAATGTTCTTCTTTAACAAGTATGTAAGACCTAAATTTCTTTTCTGCTGCTGTACTTGTAAGTACTAATTCATGCCATGTTAAGACTGTTGAAGCACACTGCCAACAACACTGAAGGGGCAAGTTATCCCCATCATTTACTTTTATTGGCAAATAAAGATTAATTTTATTAGCCAAGTCATTATTTACCCCGTCCTCACTATATATACTAACGAATTTATCACTTTCATTAGCACATACCCTACAGACTGTATGAATATTAATCATTTTAGTAAGTTCATTTTTGTTCAATTTTACTGTGAGACTGATCAGCCCCAACACTTCAGTAGTCATTTTCTAAAATCTTTTATCATAAATTTTGTATTCCAAATATGATATAAAAAATTTACCTGCAACGTTAAACTAAAAGCACATTACTTTTGAACTTATTAATTAAAATCACACAATGTAACGTAAATATGTCCAAAAACTACTATTGCAATTATTATGCAGGTGAAAACTAAAAAAATCAGTAAAAACAAGGTTGTTCCTCTGGATTGCTCTTCAAAATACAAGTTTCCATGAATAAATTCTCATCTCCGTTGAAATCATGTTGACTACCTTGCAGAATTAACTAGACATTTTTATCTCTGCATTGCAAATTGCAATAATTATTGGGCAAAATGGAAAATAAACGTTAAAAGGATTTTCACCTATTTCCTATCTATTTCTCACAGAATTTGCCACAGAACAACAAACACAGAACACAGAACATCACAGACAGCGTTGTTACAAGGGCAAAAATTTTTGTACTATAAATGGTGTCGAAATTGTACTTTTTTAAGTGGGATTGTACATTTTTGGTGCAAAAATGTGGGGTCATGTGATCTCTCTATTTACCTTTTTACCACAAAATAGAAATCAAGAATCATCAATTGATTTCTATTTTGTGTTTTTACCAAGTTTTGGTACGTAGGATGTATCCACACTATCCTAAAAACAGCGCAACGGCGTATTGGCTTAACGACCTTGAATCGATTCCCTGCAATTCTATTGGCTGAAATTTTTGCCAGGTGAGTTTGACAGATAAAATTTCTGACAGATGAATTTTTCAGCCAATAGAATTGCTGGAAATCGATTCAAGGTCGTTACGCCGATACGCCGCCGCCAGGACCATTAAGTCCCGTTCTCAGAACTGCGACTGTCGCCAGCGACACTTCAAAAGCACCAATGAGATTTGTACAAAATTCAAACAACTGTCAATTTTAAATTTAGTACAGTTCTCATTGGTTGTTTGAAATGTCAAACTGTGTCGCTGTCGACACGACGCAGTTCTGAGAACGGGGCTTTAGGATACATTAAAATACGCAACCAACCGTCCAATCAGATGAAAGAGGTACGTACCCTATCGTTGGGTATTGTGCAATCACGTGATGCTCATGTCGTATGACGGTTAAATCTTTGGTTAGAATTTTTGTTGTTGTTTTTACCTGTTTTTACAGTTTTTACTTTATTTTTCTATTTACATCAGATTTATATTTTGTAATTGCCTATCAGACAATACGTATTTAGAAAAATAATAAGAATTAGGATCGTGTTTTTTTAAATCCTGGATATTAATTGGAACCCTTGATAACATTACTGCTTTTGATATAAAAAGTGCATTTGATTATTTACTTGGGCTAGGATATTAAAATATCGGTTGGATTGTACGACATAAATAGATGTAGGTATGATTATTTATATATATGTATGTATTTATAAAGCTTACTATCTGTTTTGCATTTTCAGTTTTTGATCAGACATTTCATTTTATTTGTGAAATGCCCACAAAAAAGCTTCCCATGATTCAACATCAGTGTGTTTGCTGCATAATGGATCATTCCTGCTGAATTTTTAGATCATTTGAAGACTACATGGAAAAAACCAGATAATATGTTACATTTTCATAGAAATTGATAGCGAGACAATTTTATAGGCAAGTGTTAGCATTATTCGAGGCACCATCAAAGAAAGCAATAATAATATGCTTAGTCCCAGAGATATTACAGCTTAGTTATTTTGCCCTACAGGAGAAAAACCAGAGTAGTTCACTCGTAATTGCATTTTCTCGGCTCCAGTTAAAATGAACAAAGCTGGTTTTTCCTGTGGTCTTCATTTGAAATAACGTAAATAAATGTTTATACATATGTATGTGATGATTAAATTGGTGTTAAGGAAATAAAAATGTTTTTCGATATTAATATATACCTATATATGTATATTTATTTTGAAATAAATTACACTTTTAACAGTTTAATGGAGTTTTTAAAGCCAGTTATAATATTTATATTTTAAAAACTTGAAATCATGTGGATGTAATCACGCATTAAACCACAGACTAACTTATATAAGTCAAAAAGTAGATTTTAGTGTTAACTTTATATAACTTGTAAGTAAAATAATAAATAAAACAAATATGAAAAAACCAACAATTCTAATGTATATATTAAAATACAGTACAATAATAGGTATCTGATACCCTCACTTAACGTAGAATAATATTCTACCCAACTCAATACTATGTCCAACATGAGTTTCAAATATATCGGGCCCTAATCGTTCCTGAAAATAATATTTTTTTACATTGTTATACCATATTCTAAACTATTTAATATTTCAGTCACTTAAAAAGTTAATTTGTATTGAATAATTGTCTACCATTAAAGCAAATTTGGACTAGTATTTTTAATGGGCATATTCTGTGTATGGATATAGGTACTTCCTCCAGATTTTGGGTTCAACCAATTTATTCTTAAAACCTGAAACATCTACGTATAAAAAATAGACAGGTTACTAATTATAATAAAATTTACCCTTAGAATTATACTTCTTTAACAAATAATTTCCATTGGTATACTTTTCCATGACAAGTAATCAACTTCCTAACATTTTTTAATTGATGTAATACTTCCTCATGATGCGAAAAGAAAATCTTTTCTTTAGCACACAAAGGACAAACGATATGTTGGCTTACTTTCAGATTAGTTACTTTTCCATAGATATCCTCATGTCAATTCAAAGACGATGAACATGAAAATGATCATCACATGAAACATCACAAACTAAAAACCTAATAAACAAGTTTATATCGAATATAGAAATAAATTTAGTGTTCTTACCTATTATCGTCCAAATCCACGTTAATAGATAATTAATTTTTTGGATTTTTATCTTTTATTTTTAAATATATCTTTCGAACTACTGGTTTTAGTAATTATTAAATTAAACGAACTAAAAAGTCAAATATAATAAACAATTCTCTTGTCAATTGTCAATTTTCTCCAGGCACCGAACATTATTGATAACGCACGATCTACGACGATTACTCCTTTGATCTGATTGGACGGTTCAATGACGGTTGGTTGCGTATTTTAATGTATCCTGCCGCCGCCGATCCGCTTTTTTTAGGATAATGTCGATGCACCCTCACAGAATTATACACCATATGCTATCCTCCTTTCACGCAGTTGAGCAGCTCTGAACCTAAGCTCTGAACTGTTTAAGAACGCGATACTCTCCCTCTATTCAATTTAGTTCGCGATACTCTCCCTCCATTCATAAAGTTCAGAACTGGTTCCGCGCCATATGGAGGCACCAGGCTATCTCGCACAGCTCCTTTCAGAACCGTTCTGAGCAGCCCAGCGCGTAAAGCTCTGGAACTTGAAATTCGCAAATAGAGGACAGCAATACAGAAGCTACAAAGAGCTTTGAATAGCATTGGTTAAATGGGAACTAATTGCGTGACGTCACGTTTGACATCGGGACACAATAGATCTCTAAGGTCGCAGTGATTAGCCCCCCTCCTACTCACCGCACGGATATCAAACTTACGTCACAACTTACGTTTGACATCCGTGCGGCTTGAACCAGGGCCATGTAAGTGAAATATTAAAAATGGTTCCAGCAAAAGTTTCCCAATTATGACGGATGATGGCGCTGATCGTCAAAATTTTTGTACAGGGATTTTGCTTACCGACAATACGACGTGAGCTACGACCGGACAGGACCAATCAGAATGAATGATCAGTCTTTCTTGGACATTTGCCGCGGGAGTGTGTGTTAATTTCTGTTGTGATAAGTGTGGTTGTGTTTGCAGTTTGATTTTTCGGTTTTGATATTATGTTTGGTTTGGATATTATGTTAAAATTAATTTTGAAGTATTGTATCACCTGTTTTTATGTAATAGTACTTTTTTTAGTTCTATGATCTGATATGTTATGATTTGTTAATGTTTGTTTAACAATGTTATACCAAAGAGGTTATACTTAATATACTTATCAATTTGCATAGCCTAACTTTTTTATCAATAAACTTTGTAGATTTTCAGATTATTTAATTCCTTTTGTTTCCATTTGTAATTTTATTTTTAAGACATATTATGTGATTGTTTCACATAATATGTTTTAAAAAAATAAAATTGCAAATAGCGAATAAAAATAATTAAAATAAAAAAGTGTATTTTACAATTCCCCCCGGCCCCGCACCCCTTTGGCTAACCTATAATGTCAGCTATGTCGAGAGATGGCGTTACGAAAATGGAACCGATTTATTACAAGGAACTTGGGCTTCTTTTTCCTTAGTATATTCTGTGGCTTGAACAGCATTTCAAGTGATGTATAATTCTGTGCCTCTGCTCCTAGCAACCTGCATTTCAAATCCACGCATCGCGTATCACCGTTCGTCTAAAAATATGTACGTGGGTTTAAGTTTGGGTTAGTTTGGGTTTGAGAAGTAAAGGTGGGTTCATACAGCCAAATAAAATAAAATAAAATAAATAAGGAATTCGGTAATGGTGTGGATCCGGTGGCTGATCTTGAAACGAGTTTTTGCTGCATATAGTCACTGAGGGTGCAGCCACACTATCCTAAAAACGGCGTATCGGCGTAACGGCGTAATGACCTTGAATAGATTTCCAGTAATTCTATTGGCTGAGGGTGCAGCCACACTATCCTAAAAACGGCGTATCGGCGTAACGGCGTAATGACCTTGAATATATTTCCAGTAATTCTATTGGCTGAAACATTCATCTGTCAGAAATTTTATCTGTCAAATTCATCTGTCAAAAATTTCAGCCAATAGAATAACTGGAAATCGATTCAAAGTCGTTACACCGCGCTACATACGCCGTTTTTAGGATAGTGTGGCTGCACCCTGAAACATTCATCTGTCAGAAATTTTATCTGTCAAATTCATCTGTCAAAAATTTCAGCCAATAGAATTTCTGGAAATCGATTCAAGGTCGTTACGCGGTTACGCCGATACGCCGTTTTTAGGATAGTGTGGCTGCACCCTGACACTACGCATGCGCACATCTTCGATGTTGCCAGATTGCAAGTTATTTTGGAATTATTTTCAGTAGAAAACAAATATGTGCTTTTCAGTGTTTTTTTTTGTCAATATATACCGTATGATCGAAAAAACGGCGTCCAGTTGGCTGGGAAATGACGATTGGGGACATTTACCATATAAAATGACAGCGATCTTCATTTCATAGTCATCGCTGACGCTATTTTTTTTCAATCATAGTACGCCGGTATATTATTTATATTATTATTTTAATATTTCGCACAACACGTGAACACGCTTATTATGTATTTTCATAGTCAATAAAATTAAAAAGAAATAAAATTCTAGATTCCCATAATTAATCTAATTGCTCTAGATTGTTATACTATGTTTAAAAAGTGCTTTATTAAAAATTCGGGAAATTAAAAGGGATGTGTCCAAGTTTTTTCTTTTTTTTTAATTTTTAAATGATGTAGCTCCATGTCATGTTCATAATAGTTTTTTTTTAACATTCCATCAAAACTACGGAGGCCTTAAAAGGTCTTTTAGCCTCCGTAATTAAAATTGTAGAATCAGCTTCAGCAACATTAACTGTTACCTTGTTTAATTCTGCTTCTTACCGTATGATCGAATAAAAACGGCGTCAGCGATGGCTATGAAATGAAGATCGCTGTCATTTCATATGTAAATTTATATGGGAAATGTCATCGATCGTCATTTCCAAGCCAACTGGACGCCGTTTTTATTCGATCATACGGTACATATATTGCATTAATTTTTCTGCTACCTTAAGATTTCTCTATTCTTACACCTAATTTATGTGATTTTCTTAGCATATATGATTTATAAACCATATTTTTCCTAATGGAAGGATGGAATAGGATATGCAAAATTAAGTAACATCTTACTTATAATGTATTAATTACACTCGCCAATTTTTCCCACGCTCGAATTTAAAACGTCCCACTCCGACGATGCGCTAACTGAATTAAGCGACCGACAGTCAGCCTCATTCAGTCGATGCATAGTGTGATGCATAGCCTCCACCTGTGGCGCGTAGGGCCGTATTACGGAAGATTTTAATTCGATTTTTTTTTCTTATATTTAACCATAGGTATTTGTGCTTTTATTTCAATTTTATTTTTATTGATGGAATGGGAAAAGGTTTTCCGGGATGTGCGGCTGCTGGTTGCACAAATAATTATGGAAATAATTCAAAATATAGTCTGTTTAATTTTCAATTCAATTCAAAATTAATGTTCAATTCAAAAGTATATTCACACTCTAGAGCTTTTCAAAACGATGAAGACTACTTATTTGGAGGCTTGCTAATGCCAAGTGACCATTTTTTTATTTAGTTTCTTCATTGGAGGCTATTTTTATAAGCTTTTATTTAACTTGCTTTGTATGTAACTATGTCCATTATCAAACAATATATTATAATATAAATAATATATTATAATATATTGTTTGATAATGGAAGGATGGAATAGGATATGCAAAATTAAGATATTTTAACATTTATTTTCCAGACAAAGCATAATATAGTATTAAGATTAAGACATAACAAATATTATAAGGAAGATCTTAATATAAATCACAAACTAATTACAAACTAATCTTAATTTGGTCTTGGATAAACACAGGATACATTAAAATACGCAACCAACCGTCATTGAACCGTCCAATCGGGAGAACCACATCTGTCCTAATGAGCATCTGTCCTACCAGTTGTTCGGGTAGAGTCGTCCACCCGAACGCGTCCCGAACGTTAAAAACAGCGTTGTCAGGTTGTCGCATTTTCAAGAAGCAATTAACAAAATTTTCTGTATCGGAAAAAGAGTGTAAGGTATTTATATTATGTAAATATAAAATAAAAATAGACTAGAGACTTACTTAAGACTTTATTGACATATTTAATAAATAATTACAAGGTTTTATCTAAATTATTTTCTTGTGTGTTTGGTTGCCTATACCTAATTTCTAAAATAGTTTATATTATGCATTGTTTGTTTTTTTATTCTCACAAATAAGAAATAAATGTTTTATAGTTTATATTATAAAAAATCAATGATTATACATTTTATTTACACCCCTTACACTGTTTGTGTACTACCAAGGTATATTTCTTGACCTCTTATGATAAATGGGCACAAATAGTTTTATTACTTAATGCTTAGATTAAAATATTTAATCTATGATTAAAATTTCCTAATAATATATTTGTACATTAAATATAATAGACTAGAGGCCCAATTAAGAGTTTACTGACATAATTACTAAAGTTCATCTAAAGTTACAAGATTTTTTTATATGTATTTTTGGTTGCCTATGACAGGCATGAGGGCAGGCGTTTATTTAACTCACAAATAAATGTTTTATGGTTTTTATTATAAAACAAGGGATTAATTTATTATACACCCCTTACACCTTCTCACAAGATTCCAAGGGGAATATGTCGTGACCTCTTATATTAAAATGGACAAGGTTTATTAGTCCTTGTCCATTTTAATATTCGTCAAGTCAATGTTTTAGTTACCCATCAGCGTCTTTAATAAAAATCTAATGTATTCTATCTAGTGTATTTTTCATAGAAATGATCTGACATCATAAAAAGCAAATTTTATCAAAAAACTTTTTGATTATCTATATTGTTTAACTTGTAGTTTAACCTAACTTGCACATAATTTTTTAAATTTAAAAGCAGCCAATTTTTTTTCTTGACAATATGGTGAACTTTTAATATAACTAAACTCACTTTATAACTTAATTTTTGTAATATTCGTTTTTAATTCAATTAGAGTAAAAATTAATTAGGATACAATTTCTAATTTGAAAGATATGAAATTTCATCAGTTTTCCAATTAAATAAATATACAGGTTTTCTAAAAATATCTAATTTACTTATTATTTTGACATATCTACTAACTTTAATTTTTTTGTTTTTAGGTATTTATGTTCTTTTTAAAATAAATTAAGAAGAATGATTCAGAACCACGGATGTGTGTTCAGAACTGACTCCTTTCGGCCCAATTTAATTAGATATGTTATAAAACTTACAAATAAATGATTTTTTTTCAAAACGCAACAAAAGTATTAATTTTGGCGACGTGATTGATAAAATAAAAGTAATTTTAATGCCTAGGCATAAAAATAAAGCACTTTTTACGCATAAGCACAAAAAGTACGAAAATATATTATTAAACTGATATAAAGTGTCAAATTCAACGGCAGGTGTAACCATAGTTTCTCGATATAAGTACCGTATGATCGAATAAAAACGGCCTCAGCGATGGCTATGAAATGAAGATCGCTGTCATTTTATATGTAAATTTATATGGGAAATGTCATCGATTGTCATTTCATAGCCATCGCTGACGCCGTTTTTATTCGATCATACGGTATAATTAGTTACAAGGTATTACTTTTAAATCTTGTTATATTATTTGCAAAGTTTGAAATTGTTTAAAAAAATATTTGTGACGTTTGAAAAAATAGCATGTCCTATTCGAGTTAAAATGACGGTTTGTGCCTATGGCCTGTAAATGAAATAAATTATTTTATAATATGAAAAATTGTTTACCTTTTATTTTTTATAGATTATTGTCAAAAAGTGATTGGGTGCAGTATTAGTAATAAGAATAATACACAATGGTCACAGTGGTCGGCTATGAAATAATGATTGCTGTCATTTTTATATTTAGAATTATATGGGAATGTCATCGATAATCATTAACAAGCTAACTGGACGCCGTTTTTTTCGATCATACAGTACTATACAATTGAAAAAATTGCTGCTCTTCCAGCTGTTTTTTTTTGATTTTACAGTATTTATATATATATTTATATGTAATTTGTTTTAATCAACTTTACATATTACGGTTTTTTATGAATTCCTTTGCTCACATATTTTGTTCTTATTATTTTACTGGTTTTGTTTCAAGGCACTCAGGCAAGAAATACCTAATTATTAATGTTAAATTATTATTAACTACTTTTAGGGGTCGTTACAGGTAGTCTCTTTGCTATACACAGAATAACTAATTAACTAGTTACTTTTTACTACGAATAAGCTCTCCATAGTCTCTTACTTTCACTCTCATTAACATAATTGGAATAAAGTGAAAAGAAATTTCTGTAAATTTCAGAATTTTCCCTTTTATTATTTTCTTTTTGACAATTTGGAGATCTTTTTTTATAAAGTACTTTTTTATAACCTTTATACCGTAATTTTTGTAATTTTAATAAATAAAATGTTTTTAGCAATACAGAGTATTGCAACCACAGCTTCTACAACTTTAAGATAGATATTTTTTTCTGGTTATATTTGAAAATTAATTCAGATCGATACATTTTTTAGTTTGAAAAATATTTGAAATTCTATCAGCTTTGCAATTTAAAATACAGGTTTTCTAAAATACCTTAACTTATTATTTTGACATACTAAATTAAATCATTTTTTTGCTTTTAGGTATACTCGTTCTTTTTAAAAATAAATTCATATTGATTCTCAGATTGATTAAAAATATTTTTAATCTAGAAAGATAATAATACAAATAAAATATACTTAAAAAATATTTATTACATAGAATAGGTATACTAGAGTTGGCATTTCAGGCCTTGGGTGCCGATTTTGTGTGTATGAAGAGTCACGGTCCAACACGCTTAGTAAAATAAGATGTGTACTATTTGTATTTGGCAGAATAAGTTGTGGATTTTGTTTCTGAAAACAATAAATTTATTATATTACGACTTTGCTGCACACATGTATGGATAATTGATTTACCTTTATGCTTTAATGTTCAGACTTTACTGTAGTTTACGCTGCATCATTCTAAATTGTTCCCGAAGGGTATCCTGAAGTCTTTATACATTTGTCCTACGTCAGATATTTTTCTGTAATCTTATATCATTGTCCTGACGTGAGATCTTCTAAATAAAGTATTCAAAAATACCCATGTTCTGTCTAAGCAGGTTTTTTTATCCTAGAGCTTAATATTCAATAAATCTACAAAATAAATGAGTTAACGAGGTTATAAATAGAAAACAAAAATAAATGCCTTTATAGGATCAGTCCTCTTAAATGTGCTATGTGATACCTACGATTGATAATGATTTTCATGTATATGAAAGAGTATAGCCAATATGCTTATTACAATCAGATGTATTGAACTTGGTATTGAATGCATAGGAAATCATCAGATTAAGTGTGGTTATGTAATAAATATTTTATATTTTTCTATCTCCGACCAGATCACCATAGCGATTCACACCTACATGCGCCAGAAACACCAACCTAAGGCTTCGCCGATATGTCCTTATTAACTAGAAGTATAATATAAAGGTCTGTGGTCTAGGAAGGCTGACACTTATGTCTCCATATAATCGAAAAACGGCGTCCAGTTGGCTTGAAATGACGATCCTTGACATTCCCTATATAATTTTACATATAAAAGACACCGATCTTCATTTCATAGCCATCACTGACGCCGTTTTTTTTCGATCATATTGTACCTACCACATGGTACATACCTTACCTATCTCATATATCATATGCCTTATGGTTTTTAAAGATGATAAATTGTCTTTTGTATTATGCATAGCTGTAATTCAAAAGAAATACATTTCGTAAAAATACCACAATGTTATAGTGAATAGATTCATAATAAAATACTTACTAGTTTGCTTTTCCAGTTTAACGGTACTTATTTATCAGTTTTAATCAGTTTTCCCTTTGAGTTTCCGTGGAGATTTCTTAACCTTAAAATTTTCACTCTTTTTTAAACCATCTCATTTTTGCTCATATTTTTATAATACTTATTATGCCTAATCACATGCCCGTGCTGTTTCCTGAAGAATGAATTTTTGTAAGTTACGATCTTGTAATTAAAACAATATCACATACCTGGAACCACAGAAAGGGACATCATGTGGGAAAAGATAATTAAGAACGATTTTTTTCCGTAGTATCACAGCTTGGTATTTTCAGAATTTGTGGATAGCTTAATATTTTCTAAACATTGTTGAAGAATCGTTTCACAGCTTTTGCCTGAATACATATTATCTAGATACACCCTGAGATTTCGAAACCCATGTAGACGTATTCTTATATAAAAAATGACATTATCAAAAGGTAATCGTGATTTTGCTATCACTTTCATTTGTTTATGCTTTTATTTGTAAAATATTTCCCGCTTATTTTATATCGGGTTCTATTACATTATTCATAACATTATTCGTCAATGTTCATAAAAATTATAATTTTAAAACTTTTTTCTAGAGGTTAATCTTGTCAAATTTCAAAACAAAACAATATTGAAAAGTTTTGACGTTGACAGATTTAGTAATGTTAGCCAGGACAAAATTCCTGAAACAGAATTTTTAGGACTACGAATTTACGCCCGAAGTGACATTCGGTTGGTAGGACAAATACCCGCAGGACGAATACCGCGGAGAACCACATCTGTCCGAGGTGGCGCAGTATTCGTCCACACGGGGTATTTCCTTACCAACCGAACGTCACTGGGCATGTTCGTAGTCCTAAAATTCTGTTTCAGGAAATTTTGTCCTGGCTACCGTACTAAATCTGTCAACGTCGCATACTTTTCAATCTTGTTTTTGTTTTGAATTTGACAAGATTAACCTCGAAAAAAGTTTAAGAATTATAATTTTATGAACATTGACGAATAATGTTATGATATAATGTAATAGAACCTGATATAAAATAATCCGGATAATAATTTACAAATAAAGCATAAACAAATCTAAAGTGATAGCAACACGATTACCTTTGATAATGTGTTTTTTATATAAGAATACGGTCTACATGGGTTGAAATCTCAGGTGTGTATCTAGATAATATGTATTCAAAACAAAAGCTGTAAAACGATTAACAATTTTAGAAAATATTAAGCTATCCACAAATTCCCTGAAAATAAATTAATACGTGATTTGGCGGAAAAAAATGTTCTTAATTATTTTTCCCACATGATGTCCTTTCAGGTTCCAGGTATGTGATATTGTTTTAATTGCAAGATCGTAGCTTACAAAAATTCATTCTTCAGGAAACAGCACGGGCATGTATTAGGCATAATAAGTAATTATAAAAATATGAGCAAAAATGAGATGGTTTAAAAGCAAAGACATCTAAATATAGGTAGACAGAACACTCCATTCATA
Organism: Sitophilus oryzae; assembly: GCF_002938485.1. Classification (NCBI taxonomy): domain Eukaryota; kingdom Metazoa; phylum Arthropoda; class Insecta; order Coleoptera; family Curculionidae; genus Sitophilus; species Sitophilus oryzae. The sequence goes on from NW_022145945.1 coordinate 10,887,928, forward strand.
AAACTCAATTTTTTAGAATCATACATGGTTTGGCACTTTTATGAGAGTTAAAAAGAGATGGGTACATAAATATGACAACACGGTTGAGTTTCGTTTGTCTTTCTGTCATTTCACTCCATCAGTGGCGTGACGGTGGTGTGGTGTTTTTTTATCAAAAATTTTAAAATAGTTATTTTGTGTATTTTAATTTAAATTTTAATTTGTAATATACGTAGTAATATCGATAATATACAATGTAGGGCGTTTGCACCAAGAGTTTTTAAGCAAAACTTAACATTATGGTTTAGCTTATTTTCTTTGCACTATGCTTTAATCTAACTTGAATTTATATTTAAATTAAGCGGTCAAATTTCCAGGCTAGTGGTCACTTTGAACCTATCTTAGACACAAAAATTGTTTTAACGAGGAAGAATTATTGTTATTCCTTTGAGAAAAGCTAAAAGTGTATTATGATACCTCTACGTAAGTTCGATGATTACTTTTGATATCCTAGACGTCGATCAGTAGGTATATTCATTGAAAATGGATTTCCTCAAGAGTGGATGTAAGGAAAAATCATATTGCCAAGAAATGAACCTCCTTAAGTTTTTAGGACAGAGACTTTTAAACGACACTGTAATATATATCCTCGGTTTAATTGAACAAAATCTAGAATATCAAAATGAGAGGTAAGTTGGAATGCTAGTAAATCTAATGTAGGATAAATTAATTATATTTATACTTTGAACCATTGTTCTTTACTATTTCCAGAAACAACAGTATAACTGCCTTAAATCAACAACAATTTTATAGTATATTTGGGTTTCCTGGGATTACAGAAATAACATACATTACATTTTTTACATTACAATATAAACACTAATTAAAATTATTAAATAAGTTCTCTTTGAGAATTTTACTGTTCTTTTTTTATTTCAATGTCTAACAACCCTTTTTTTCTTTAGCTTATGTTCTTCTCTGTTTTGAATACTACTACTTTGAATTTTGCCCATCTCCATATTACAAAAAGAACAGCCTTTTGTCTAGTAAATTAATATCTTCCCTTTTCTTCTGTTTCTTTGTAACCATCAGTTTGTTTTGAGACTGAAAAAATATCTAAATATATTGAATTCTCTTAAAAAGTAATAAAAATTCAAAACACAATGAAAGGTTAGTACTTACAAATACCAGTAATTCTATTAGTTTTCTAGACAATCTATCACCATCATGTTTTTAATCCCACAATGCTCTTCTCTCATTTTTACATTGATTGAATATATTATTATCTTCCGTTTTTGCTTTTTGTATACGTGGACCTCCACCAGTTAGTCAAAATATATTTTAATAATTGATTTTCTTTTACATAGTATTTATACATACGTTGTAAGCTTTCCATACAAATTAGAAAGCCCAAAAATCCCGTTTTTCTTTGTAACTATGGTTGACCTTTCTTTTAAAGTAAGTCCAATAATATACAATTTAATTATTTCAAAATTATTAAAAAGTATGTTGTTCTTATAATTTTGGTAATTATTTTATATGAATATTTTGTAAATCCATTCTGAGAGTTAAAAATATCAAAAATATTGTTGAAAACTAAATGGAATTTAGAGGCCTCCTAAAAAAACTCTGGGCCAGTTTATGTATCCCTTATAAAATTCTATGTTTTCGGCGAATAAAATGACAATGTTAAAGCAAAGGATAGTAGCAGAAGATTGGATTTTTGTGTGGCACAGGTCCTTTTAACATTCTTTCAAAAATACTTTGTACTGGTTCAGCTAAGGAAGCCTAAAAAAACATATATTATCTCTATTAATGTTATATCTCTATAATATTATTATTAGACACATCCAAATTCACTAAAGGGTTTTAAAATTTAGATCTGGCCTTGTCATGGAAATTAGAACCTTCCATTAATCGTATTTATGCCACTGTCATATGGATTTTCACAAAATTAGACCAGAACTAAATTTAAAACTTGTTAATGAATCTTGGGGACAGATTTTGACATAATGGCTGTAGGACTAAATTATTAAATGGCTGATAACTTTACATTATTATAGTTCCCCTCCGCCCGCCACTCAAATATATACATAAAATAGTGTGTCCAAGATAATAATTACAAGCACTGGGATCTCAGAAACAGTAAGAGATACAGCTTCAATTATTAGAAATTGCTTTTATTGATTTTTTACTTGATTTTTATATATTTTTGGATCCTCATATATAACCTTTGACTTATAACCATTATGTTTTTTTAAAAATGTCACCCCTGCATACCTATATTCATACCCTGAATGGTCAATTCAGTTATTCACTTATCAAAATTTTTCTTTTAAGTAATCAATTAACTGATGCATTGATATTATTTTATTTTTCAATCTTCTAAGACCTATTTGTAAAGTATGTATTTTTCATTTTCTTTGTTTCCAAATTTTTACAAGACTTAAATTTCTACATAATATCATTATAATGCCTCATTAACATACTTCTTTCTGAAATTAAAATAACTTATGCACAATTTTACTTAAGATACAGGGTGGCGCCTCTTAAATGCTACCAAGGAGAAAGAGTTTGTATTGAAATTAAATTTTGGGAGTATATGTAGGTTAATTTAGAGCATTTAAACATATAAATGTGATAAAATATGTGTTTTTTTTAAATATGGAGTTCTACAGGGTGTCGCCAAAAAAGTTACACAACAAAGTTTTGTTTTTTGGAATGGGACACCCTATATATTATTTGATTTTCGGATTCTATGAGAAAAATAAAGGTGAATTTCATTATTGGACTAAAATGTAATTTTAGTCCCTTTTATTTGAAATGAACACAGCAAGTTTCCTTTTATTTGAACACCCAGAATACTATTCCGATCTTTTAATTGCAGTGTGCATTCATCAATTAATAGAATGCTTAAGGTCAAATTTTAATTTGGTTAAATATACAATGAGTAAATTTCCATCTAGGTAGCTGTTATTGAAATTTAAAGTTTATTCATTATTTTCACCAAATGTGAAATATGACAAGCCTTACATTTTAGACATATGCTTCTTTAATGAAACTCACCTTTATTTCTTTCCTAGAATCCGAAAATCAATTAATATATAGGTGTTCCATTACAAAAAAAAACTTTGATGCATAACTTTTTTTGGGGACACCCCGCAGAACTCTTGATATTTCTATAAAATGCTTTCCATTATCCTACATATGCTCCCAAAATTACATTAACGATAAAAACCACCGTTCTCTTTGGAGCCTCCGCGTCGTAGGAGAGGCACCACCTTGTATATAATGTAGAGGTAATTTTTACCTTTTTCTGATACTTTGACGACTTTCTTGAGATAATAAATATCCAACTATTGAGAGATCAGAAGATGAGGATTGTCTTACTATGCTGTAAACAAACAAAAAAACATTAATAATTAATTTTTCAATAAAACCTATTTTCGTTTTTAATTTTTTCCTAAATACTAATAATTTCCTTCTATAGTATTAAATTTATCATTAAGCGAGAATGTTTTCTAGTGCAAAACAAAAGCTCACTCATAGAAAATATATGTAAACAAAAACCAACACTATGGCAAAAATTATGTAGTTTATGATCTTATAATGTGAAAGATAATTCCAAATAACATATCCTTGACAAAACATATAAAATAAAAGATAGCTATGTTAATTATACAGGGTTTCTGGATATTCGACCGATAAAGCTTGACAATGAGAAGCAACAAGTCTCTACAAGCTAATGACATAAACAAATTGTCCCCTTTTCTGCAAGAAAGATAGAGATGTCAATTTTTAAATAATTAAGACGGCAAACAAAAGCAGAAAAAAATGTTATTTTGAAAAAGCTCAATGTGTCAAAGTATCCCGTCTACTATAGTTACGTCAAAAGTATGATTAAGAATGTATTTAGATTTTTTACCGCAAAAATTGTGTCTCCGAAATTTCGCGTCTCTATTTTTTTAAAAGAAATACCTGGATATGTCAAAATTAAACTTACTATTGTGACACCCTGTATGTTAAAAAAAGTAAATACTTCGCAAGAGGGTGTACAGGCCGCCACCTGTATTCAATAAGGCACAGTACACTACTTGACAATAATAGTTATAATGAGAGTATTTCATTTAAAATATATTACATACTAGTTGAAGCCTGGCGCGTCCCGCCACGACATCAGGAAAAAAAAATTATTATTTTTAATTAAATGAAAACAAAATATCATCCGGCGATGACAGTTTTTAGAAGAGCCACCATAGCTTTATCTTTTAGTAAAAAAAGCAACTTTCTAGAGCAAGTCGTTACTTCAGTAGAGACGACACAGATAAACTTTTAGCATTTTATATTATTATTATATTATTATATATATATTACTTTGTTATGAATACAGCTATATTCCCCATTCTGTTAAAAATACAAGAGCTTTTAAGCCTTGTCAGTCAAACATCCAGAATACACCTTTACAAAGAGCACATACTGGTTAATTCCAACTTCTTTTTCAATGCCGTTTCTGTTGTTTTGAGGAAGGGCTTCTTGAGAAGGGCTAGTTTATCTTGTATGATTTTAGGCAAAATCCTGTGAATTTTAATTAATTATCAATATTAAAATACATGTATAAAATGTATCAATGTTCTTACAAATTTGAGGGGCCAGCCAAACTGCCAATCGCGGGACTAGGTAGGGACCTTCTCTAGTCCCTCAACTGGTCTGGAGGTTCATTTATCTAAAACATTTTTTGGGTGGCGGTACAAACTAGAAGAAAACCTAGAGTAAATACTAATATTAGTACAATACTTATTTATTAACTGTTAAAATGTATTTGACTGCTTTTTACCTGTATGATAAAGCCCCAGCAAAAATGGTACTATCTATTTGAGGCTCAGAATTTGGTCTTATTTGCCTTCGATCCAGTTAATTCGGCGATCATAATATTGCTCTTATCAAAATCATCAGAACAAATTTGGACACACGTTAGTTTGATTTTTTCAAATTCAAAGAGTGAAATCGATCATTGTCTAAGCTCAGTATTTATAGGAACGCTACAAAAGTACTATTGGTTACATATGCAACACATACATATTAAGTATTATAAATCTATTTAATAATATATGTAAAATAATAAAAATATGCGGTAAAAAAAAAGGAAAAATTAACCTAAAGGAAAAATTTTCCAAGGTTTATTTTCCTCTATTTAAAACACCAGATGAGATATGTACTCGTCTGTGAATTGTGTGTGTGTGGGTGTATAGGTAAGTGTGGGTAAAAGTGTAAAGGGTTCCAAAAATAAAAAAAAAATATCATAAATGAAAGAGTAAAGAATTATCATAAGTAAGGCTTATCATTATCATTCAAAACAGTGCATATTTTTTAAGTACTGAAGCATCATTATAATTTTATTTATTTTATTAACTTTTTTAATTTGAATTTTAATACCTATATCTAAACCCTACCTATTATGTAATTACTTATAGAATTTTTTATAATAAATAAATAATAGATCAATCATATGTAAGCACCGGCTAATATCTAAAACCTGCTAATGTTAACTAGAGTTCAATAATATTAATATTTAGATTGCAAAAACAGTTTTTCTTTCAACATTGGGGGAGAAATGTGGAAATTATCTAGCCAAAGTCTGAAGTAATTATAAAAATTAAATGTCTTTAATTGAACATTAGCTAACTTTGTCATACTAATTTAGCATACATATAGGTACACATAGTTAATATAGAATATAACTGAATAATTTTGATGTTCAAATCGTGTTCAAATTTCAGGTATTAACTACCTATAACAGCAACAGCTGTTTTATTTCCAGCAGATATTAAGCCATAACATACACAATTTTTTAAGATATTTGTAGCGGTTTCGAATGTTAGTTGGTACTTAGATATATAATATAAAAAAGGTTTTTAAATGTTAAGTTGAGAACAGTCAGTATTACCCCTGAGCATTTTTTACCACCAACTGTAACAGCGAAATGGATAAATACTTAAAATAATTGACTTAAATGTAGATCGGTTTTGCCAAGATTTTGCCTGAGGTCTAACTGAGGATAAGTATAATTTCACAATCAAAAACGCCAGCAAATAAGAAGATATACGTATTTTTGTAATAATCTACTTATAACTAAAAGTACTTAGATACGCTACTGTAAAGGCATTGCTAAAGGTAAAAAAATGTAATAACACTTACCGTCCAAATATCAACCAGGAGTTAGAATAGTCCACCTTTAACAAACTATGCACTGGCGAACCATTGTAGATAGTTAAAAAAACTACTTTAAATAGTTTTCTTTGCAATAAATTCTAATAATTATTCGAAAGTTGTCCGAAATCCACAAACACTTCCAACGGTCGCAGAAAACTCGCAACAATGCTCCGTTGAACAAAAGTTGAATGAATACGTCAAATGTCAGCGTAATTTCTACAGATTCCGACAATTCGTAGTAAAAATTAATCCGTAGCGATGCCGGATTGTCTTAGTAATTTCCCTAATATATTTTAATCGTAATTTTAATATAATTTAATTAGAAAACTAATAATAATTTCAAAGGTATAATCCTAGTATAATTAATATATTATAATTAAAATAATATAACTACACAAATATTTAGTCTAATGACCTTGTAATGACAATAGCATTTAGAACTCAAACCGTAATCAGCCGAAATCTACCACCGGTCACTTAAAATTGGCATCATCGATTTTTGTGCAACACGGTTCGTGATCGCGGTAAAATGTAAATTGTTTCGTCTCCTTTTATTTAGATGTCTTTGTTTAAAAGAGTGAAAATTTTAAGGTTAAGAAATCTGAAACTCAAAGGAAAACTGATTAAAAACTGATAAATAAGTACCGTTAAACTGGAAAAGCAAACTAGTAAGTATTTTATTATGAATCTATTCACTATAACATTGTGGTATTTTACGAAATGTATTTCTTTTGAATTACAGCTATACAGCATAATACAAAAGAGACAATTTATCATCTTTAAAACCATAAGGCATATGATATATGAGATAGGTAGGTATGTACCATGTGGTAGGTACAATATGATCGAAAAAAAAACGGCGTCAGTGATGGCTATGAAATGAAGATCAGTGTCTTTTATATGTAAAATTATATAGGGAATGTCAAGGATCGTCATTTCCAAGCCAACTGGACGCCGTTTTTATGATTATATGAGACAGCCAGTGTGTCAGCCTTCCTAGACCACAGACCTTTATATTATACCTTCTAGCACAAGGACATATCGGCCAAAGCCTGGGTTGGTGTTACGCGATGTGAGAGTGTTGAATCGCTATGGTGATCACTGGTGGGAGATAGAAAAATATAAATATTTATTTACATAACCACACTTTAATCTGATGATTTCCACAGCCACTTCCAATACCAAGTTCAATACATCTGATTGTAATAAGCATATTATCCCATACTTCATATACATGAAAATCGTATCAATGCGTGTATCACATAGCACATTTAAGAGGACTGATCCTATAGCAGCATTTATTTTTGTTTTCTATTTATAACCTCGTTAACTCATTTTATTTTGTAGATTTATTGAATATTAAGCTCTAGGATAAAAAAAACCTGCTAAGACAGGAACATGGGTATTTTCGAATACTTTATTTAGAAGATCTTGTCAGGACAATGATATAAGATTACAGAAAAATATCTGTCGTAGGACAAATGTATAAAGTCTTCAGGATACCCTTCGGGAACAATTTAGAATGATGCAGTAAACTACAGTAAAGTCTGAACATTAAAGCATAAAGGTAAATAAAATTATCCATACATGCGTGTGCAGCAAAGTCGTAATATAATAAATTTATTGTTTCAGAAACAAAATCCACAACTTATTCTGCCAAATACAAATAATACACATCTTATTTTTACTAAAAGCGTGTTGATCAGACACTCTTCATACACACAAAATGCGGCATTCATAGGCTCGAAATGCCAACTCTAGCATACCTATTCTATGTAATAAATATTTTTTAAGTATATTTATTTGTATTATTGTCTTTCTAGATTAAAATATTTTTAATCAGTCTGAGAATAAATGTGAATTTATTTTTAAAAGAACGAGTATACCTAAAAGCAAAATATTTAAGTTAGTTATGTCAAAATAATAAGTTAAAAGGTATTTTTTAGAAAACCTGTATTTTAAATTGCAAAGCTGATAGAATTTCAAATATTTTTCAAACTAAAAAAAATGTATCGATCTGAATTAATTTTCCAAATATAACCAGAAAAAATATCTATCTTAAAGTTAGCAGCTGTGGTGCAATACTCTGTATTGCTAAAAAACATTTTATTTATTAAAATTACAAAATTATGGTATAAAGTTATAAAAAAGTACTTTATAAAAGATCTTCAGGTTGTCAAAGAAAAATAATAAAAGGAGAAAATTCTGAATTTACAGAAATTTCTTTTTCACTTTATTCAATTATGTTAATGAGAGGAAAAGTAAAGACTATGGAGAGCTTATTCGTGAGTATAGCAACTAGTTAATTAAGTTATTCTAGTGTATAGCAAAGACTACCAGTAACGACCCTAAAAGTAAAGCACATAATTTAACATTAATAATTAGGTATTTCTTGCCTGAGTGCCTTGAGACAAAACCGGTAAACAAATAAGAACAAAATATGTGAGCAAAGGAATTCATAAAAACCGTAATGTGTAAAGTTAATTAAAACAAATTACATATAAATATATATAAATACTGTAAAATCAAGAACAAACAGCTGGAAGAGCGGCAATTTTTTTTCAATTGTATAGTACTGTATGACCGAAAAAATGGCGTCCAGTTAGCTTGTTAATGATTATCGATGACATTCCCCATATAATTTTAAATATAAAATGACAGCAATCATTATTTCATAGCCGACCACTGTGACCATTGTGTATTATTCTTATTACTAATACTGCAACCAATCACTTTTTGACAATAATCATAAAAAATAAAAGGTAAACAATTTTTTTCATATTATAAAATAATTTATTTCATTACAGACCATGAGTACACAAACCGTCATTTTACTTGCGAATAGGACATGCTATTTTTTGCAAACGTCACAAAATATTTTTAAACAATTTCAAACTTTGCAAATAATATAACAAGATTTAAAAGTAATACCTTGTAACTAACTATACCCAATATGATCGAATAAAAATCGTATGTCAGCGATGGCTATGAAATGACAATCGATGACATTTCCCATATAAATTTACATATAAAATGACAGCGATCTTCATTTCATAGCCAATGCTGAGTCCGTTTTTATTCGATCATACGGTACTTATATATCGAGGAACCATGGTTACTCGTTGAATTTGACACTTTATATCAGTTTAATAATATATTTTCGTACTTTTGTGCTTATGCGTAAAAGTGCTTTATTTTTTATGCCTAGGCATTAAAATTACTTTTTATTTTATCAATCACGTCGCCAAAATTAATACTTTTGTTGCGTTTGAAAAAAAATCATTTATTTGTAAGTTTTATAACATATCTAATTAAATTGGGCTGAAAGAGTCAGTTCTGAACACACATCCGTGGTTCTGAATCATTCTTAATTTATTTTTAAAAAAGAACATAAATACCTAAAAACAAAAAAATTAAAGTTAGTAGATATGTCAAAATAATAAAAGTAAATTAGATATTTTTTAGAAAACCTGTATATTTATTTAAACTGGAAAAACTGAGTGAAATTTCATATATCTTTCAAATTAGAAAGACTGACTATTTTATGATATTTTCCATAGATTTTATCTTGTATCCTAATTAATTTTTACTCTAAAATTGCTAAAAACAGATATTACAAAGAATTAAGTTATAAAGTGAGTTTAGTTATATTAAAGTTCACCATATTGTCAAGAAAAAAAAATTATTGCTTTTAAATTAAAAAATTATGTGCAAGTTAGGTTAAACTACACTTTAAACAATATACAATGATTTTGTGATAAAATTTGCTTTATGATGTCAGATCATTTCTTATGAAAAATACACTAGTTAAAGCATACATTAGATTTTTAGTAAAGTAGACGCTGATGGGTGTGATAAAAGATCATTGACTAATATAGCCTTGTCCATTTTATTTATAAGAGGTCACGACATTATTCCCACTTAGAGTCTTTGACTGACATATTAATTAGGGTGTATAATAAAATTAATACTTGTTTTTATAATAAAAACCATAAAACATTTATTTGTGAGTTAAATGAACTGCCCTCTCCTGTCCTTAGGCAACCAAAAATACATATAAAAAAATCTTGTAACTTTAGATGAACTTTGGTAATTATGTCCAGTAAACTCTTAGCAGGTGGGCCCTCTAGTCTATTATATTTAATGTACAAATATATTGCATAAATTTTAATCATAGATTAAATATTTTAATCTAAGCATTATAGTAATAAAACTATAATCATACCCATTTGTCACTTAAGACTTCACAAAGCATATACTCTTGGTTACACAAAACAGTGTAAAGGGTGTAAATAAAATGTATAATCTTTGATTTTTATATATAAACTATAAAACATTTATTTCTTATTTGTGAGAAATAAAAAACAAAACAATGCATAATATAAACTATTTTAGAATTGGTATAGGCAACCAAACACCTAGAAAAATAATTTTAGATAAAACCTTGTAATTATTTATTAAATATGTCAATAAAGTGAACTCTTTAAGTCTCTAGTCTATTTTTTATTTTATATTTTTACATAATATAATACCTTACACTCTTTTCCGATACAGAAAATTTTACATTTAATTGCTTCTTGAAAATGCGACAACCCTGACAACGCTGTTTTTAACGTTTCGAGGACGCGTTCGGGTGGACGACGCCACCCGAACAACTGGTATATGGACAGATGCTCATTGGGACAGATGTGGTTCTCCCATCTGTCCCAATCTGTCATCTGTCCCTATCCAAATACAGGTTTCAAAAAATATCCTCGAATTTCCGAACTTAAAATCAGCGTTGTCAGGTTGTCTTTAATTTTCAAAGAGCAATTAAGACCTTTTTGCTAAATAATTACAGAGTTTATCCAGGTATTTATATTGATGTAAATATTAAAATAAAAATAGACTAGAGACTTAATTCTTTTTATTGACTATGACTAATAAAATAATTACAAGGTTTATCTAATTATTTCAATGTGTGTTTGGTTACCTATACCTAGTTCTAAAATGGTTTATATTATGCATTGTTTTGTTTTTTATTCTCACAAATAAGAAATAAATGTTTTATAGTCATATTATAAAAAAATCAATGATTATACATTTTATTTACACTGACTACACTGTTTTGTACTACCAAGAGTATATTTCGGTGACCTCTCTTATGATAAAATGCAGGCACAAATGTTTTGTCCGCAATACTTAGATTAAATATTTAATCTATGATTAAAGAACTAATAATATATTTGTACGATAAATATGAATAGACTAGAATAAGTTTAACGTATCTCTAAAGTTCATCTAAGACAACATTTTAAAAATGTATTTTTTGGTTGCTTGGAACAGGCGAGTGCAGCGTTTATTTAACTCACAAATAAATGTTTTATGAGCTTTATTATAAAAACAAGAGATTAATTACCCATTATACACCTTTACACCTTCACAAAGATTCCAAGGACAAATCTTGACCTATACATAAATGGACAGTTTATTAGTCAATGTTTAATAGTTACCTTCAGCTATCTTTTGCTATAAAAATCTAATGTATTCCCCATCTAGTGTAAAATGGATTTAGGTGACAGTTTATGGCTGACATCATAAATAGCAAATTTTATCAAAAAAAAAAAATTTTTGATTATTATTGTTTAACATGTATTTAACTAACTTGCACATAATGCACAATTTAAAAGGCCAATATTTTCAGTGAACAATATGGTGAACTTTAATATAACTAAACTCCTTTACTAACTTACATTTTTATGTGTTCGTTGCCAAGTGAAACAAAATTAATTGGTGTACAATTTCTAATTTTGAAATATATATGACATGATAATCGGGCCCTCCAATTAAATATACAGGTTTTCTAAAAAATATCTTAATTTACTATTATTGACATATCTACCAACACAATTTTTGATTTTTAAATTTACATATTTTTGCAAAAATAAATTAAGAATGATTCACCACAGATGTGTTCAGAACTGACTTTCCTTTCGACATTTAGTTAGATATGTTATAAAACACACAAATAAATGATTTTTTTTTCTCAGGCAACAAAAGCATTAGAACGGCGACGTGATGATAAAATAAAAGTAATTTACAATGCCTAGGCATAAAAAAGCACTTTTTTACGCATTTTACAAAAGTACGAAAAATATATTAAACTGGATTAAAAGTGTCAGAGTCAACGAGTAATTTCGATAGTTACTGTATATCGCGAAAACGGCCTCCAGCGATGGCTATGAAAATGAAGATCGCTGTCATTTTACTATGTGAATTACTGTAAGGAGAAATGTCATCGATTGTCATTCATAGCCATCGCTGACGCCGTCGATTCGATCATACGGTAATTAGTTACAAGGTATTACTTTAAATCTTGTATATATTTTGCAAAGTTTGAAATTGTTAAAAAATATTTGTGACGTTGGAAAAATGGCATGTCCTATTCGAGTAAAAAATGACGGTTTGTGCCTCTATGACCTGTAATAAATTTATTTTGTAATATGAAATTGTTGATTTTATTATAGATTATGTCAAAAATTGGAGGGTACAGAGTATTAGCAATAAAATAATACAATGGTCAAGTGGTCGACTATGAAATACTTATTGCTGTCATTTGTATTTAAAATTATGAAATGTCATCGATCGTGTCATTAACAAGCAACTGGACGCCGTTTTCGATCATACTTTACTATACAATTGAAAAAAAATACCTTCTCCAACTGTTTTTACACTTATTACAGTATGCTATTTATATGTAATTTGTTTTAATCAACTTTACATATTACGGTTTTATAATCTCTTTGCTCACATATTTGTTCTTATTATTTTACCGGTTTTTCTCGTTCTTTAAAAATAAATTCATATTGATTCTCAGGCAAGAAATACCTACATTATTAATGTTAGATTATTATTAACTACTTTAAAGTCGGTACAGGCTAGTCTTTGCTATATACGCATAACCACTAACTAGGTGGCACTTGCCTACGAATAAGCTTCCATGGTCTTTCACTTTCTCGATGCTTTGTGTGTTGAAGAGCAAAGTGAAAAGAACTGTGTAAATTCTCGAATTTTCCTGTATTATTTTCTTGACAATTTGGAGATCTTTTATGAAAGTACTTTTTTAACTTATACCGTAATTTTAACATATTTTAATAAATAAAGATGTTTTTAACACAGAGGATTGCTAATTACAGCTGCAGACTCAGGCTATTTTTCATAATTTTTCTGGTTACTTTGAAATTAATTCAGATCGATACGTTTTTAGTTTGAAAATATTTGAAATTCCTAAACTTATGCAATTTAAAATACAAAAATACCTTAACTTATTATGACATTGCAACTTAAATCATTTTTGCTTTTTAGGTATCTACTCGTTACTTAAAAAATAAATTCATATTGATTCTCAGACTGATTAAAATATTTTAATCTAGAAAGATAATAATACAAATAAATATACTTAAAAAAAAAATATTTATTACATTCTAAGGTAGGTATATCCTAGAGCTTGGCATTCACAAATTCCTTTAAATAGAGAAGATTAATGTGTATAAAAATACGGTAAAAATATTTATAAAATAATCTGTGTACTGGGATTGGCGTTGCTGAATTAAATGTTGTGTATGAAATGAATGTTTCGGCTGCGCTGAATAAAGATATTATACTACGATTTGGCAAGACCGTGGACATGTATCTGATACTTGGTTTAAATTTATGCTAAATCATCAGATTACTGTACGTTTATGCTTTAAATGTTCGCTATTGTTTCGATATCACGAAGACTTATACATTCTTACATCGATATCACGTCTACGATCTTAATCATTGTCCTGACAAGACTTCTAATAAAGTATCTCGAAAATAGTGATGTTCTATCTCAGGTAGTTTTATCTAGGAGCTTATTATTCAATAAATCTACAAAATAAATGAGTTAACAGGTTAGTCGAATAAATGAAAAAATAAATGCCTTAGTGATCAGTCTAAATGTGCTAATGTGATACACGCAGGTGATACGATTTTCATGGTATATGAAGAGTATGGCCAATATGCTTATTACAATCAGATGTATTGAACTTGTATTAAATGCATATAGGAAATCATCAGATTAAGTGTGTGGTTATGTAATAAATATTTTATATTTTTCTATCTCCGACCAGATCACCATACATTCACACTCTTACACTGCAAACACCAACCTAAGGCTTGCTTCGATATGTCCTTTGTGCTAGAAGAATATAAAGGTATTGGTCTAGGACTCCTGACATCACTGTCTCACCGGATAATCCCGAAAATCGTCACCAGTTATCTTACTTAGACGAGCATCCTCACTCTATATAATTTTACATATGAAAAGACACTATCAATCGACCTTCGGCGATCCGGTTGATCGGACTGACGGTCCGTTTTTCTATATATATTGTACCTAAGAACCGACATGGTCTTCATACCTACCTATCTCATATCTATACCTTATGCATTTAAAGATGGTTTATATGATCTATTGTATTAATTGCGATAGATGTAATTCAAAAGAAATACATGCAATGTAAAATACCACATGGCATAGTGAATAGATCTCATAATAAAATAGTTCTCATAGTTTGTTTCTTCCAGTTTAACGGTAAACTTCTATTTTATCAGTTTTAATCAGTTTTCTCTTTGAGTTCAGATTTCTTAACCTTAAAATTTTCTCACTCTTTTAAACCATCTCATTTTGCTCATATTTCTTTATAATTACTTATTATGCCTAATACATGCCCGTGCTGTTTCCTGAAGAATGAATTTTGTGTAAGCTTACGATCTTGCAATTAAAACAATATCACATACCTGGAACCTGAAAGGACATCATGTGGGGAAAATAATTAAGAACATTTTTTCCGCAAATCACCGGCTAATTTATTTTCAGGAATTTGTGGATAGCTTAATATTTTCTAAATTGTTAAATCGTTTTACAGCTTTTGTTTGAATACATATTATCTAGATACACACCTGAGATTTCAACCCATGTAGACGTATTCTTATATAAAAAACATTATCAAAGGTAATCGTGTTGCTATCACTTTCATTTTGTTTATGCTTTATTTGTAAATATTTCCGGATTATTTTATATCAGGTTCTATTACATTATTCATAACATTATTCGTCAATGTTCATAAAAATTATAATTTTAAACTTTTCTGAGGTTAATCTTGTCAAATTCCAAAACAAAACAAGATTGAAAAGTATGCGACGTTGACAGATTTAGTACGTTAGCCAGGACAAAATTCCTGAAACAGGAATTTTTAGGACTACCGAACATGCCCGAAGTGACGTTCGGTTGGTAGGACAAATACCCCGTAGGACGAATACCGCCACCTCATGGGGAGAACCACATCTGTCCTAATGAGCATCTGTCCTACCAGTTGTTCGGGTAGAGTCGTTCACCCGAACGCGTCCCGAACGTTAAAAACAGCGTTGTCAGGTTGTCGCATTTTCAAGAAGCAATTAACAAAATTTTCTGTATCGGAAAAAGAGTGTAAGGTATTTATATTATGTAAATATAAAATAAAAATAGACTAGAGACTTAATTAAGACTTTATTGACATATTTAATAAATAATTACAAGGTTTTATCTAAATTATTTTTCTTGTGTATTTGGTTGCCTATGCCTAATTCTAAAATAGTTTATATTATGCATTGTTTTGTTTTTTTATTCTCACAAATAAGAAATAAATGTTTTATAGTTTTTATTATAAAAAATCAATGATTATACATTTTATTTACACCCCTTACACTGTTTTGTGTACTACCAAGAGTATATTTCGTGACCTCTTATGATAAATGGGCACAAATAGTTTTATTACTTAATGCTTAGATTAAAATATTTAATCTATGATTAAAAATTTAATAATATATTTGTACATTAAATATAATAGACTAGAGGCCCAATTAAAGAGTTTACTGACATAATTACTAAAGTTCATCTAAAGTTACAAGATTTTTTATATGTATTTTTTGGTTGCCTAGGACAGGCGAGGGGCAGGCATTTTATATACAACCAACATTGCATTATTTTACTCACAAATAAATGTTTTATGGTTTTTATTATAAAACAAGGATTAATTTATTACACACTATACACCCCTTACACCTTCACAAAGATTCCAAGGGGAATATGTCGTGACCTCTTATATTAAAATGGACAAGGTTTATTAGTCAATGTTTTAGTTATCCATCAGCGTCTTTAATAAAAATCTAATATATTCTATCTAGTGTATTTTTCATAGAAATGATCTGACATCATAAAAAGCAAATTTTATCAAAAAATTTTGATTATCTATATTGTTTAACTTGTAGTTTAACCTAACTTGCACATAATTTTTTAATTTAAAAGCAATAAATTGTTTTCTTGACAATATGGTGAACTTTTATATAACTAAATATAACTTAATTTTTGTAATATTCGTTTTTTTAGCAATAGAGTAAAAATTAATTAGGATACAATTTCTAATTTGAAAGATATATGAAATTTCATCAGTTTTTCCAATTAAATAAATATACAGGTTTTCTAAAAATATCTAATTTACTTATTATTTTGACATATCTACTAACTTTAATTATATTTGTTTTTAGGTATTTATGTTCTTTTTTAAAAATAAATTAAGAATGATTCAGAACCACGGATGTGTGTTCAGAACTGATTCCTTTCGGCCCAATTTAATTAGATATGTTATAAAACTTACAAATAAATGATTTTTTTTCAAACGCAACAAAAGTATTAATTTTGGCGACGTGATTGATAAAATAAAAGTAATTTTAATGCCTAGGCATAAAATAAAAGCACTTTTTACGCATAAGCACAAAAGTACGAAAATATATTATTAAACTGATATAAAGTGTCAAATTCAACGAGTGTAACCATAGTTTCTCGATATAAGTACCGTATGATCGAATAAAAAACGGCCTCAAAGATGGCTATGAAATGAAGATCGCTGTCATTTTATATGTAAATTTATATGGAAATGTCATCGATTGTCATTTCATAGCCATCGCTGACGCCGTTTTTATTCGATCATACGGTGTAATTAGTTACAAGGTATTACTTTTTAAATCTTGTTGTTTTTATTATTTGCAAAGTTTGAAATTGTTTAAAAAAATATTTGTGACGTTTGAAAAAAATAGCATGTCCTATTCGGAGTAAAAATGACGGTTTGTGCCTATGGCCTGTAATGAAATAAATTATTTTATAATATGAAAAATTGTTTACCTTTTTATTTTTTATAGATTATTGTCAAAAAAGTGATTGGGTGCAGTATTAGTAATAAGAATAATACACAATGGTCACAGTGGTCGGCTATGAAATAATGATTGCTGTCATTTTATATTTAAAATTATATGGGGAATGTCATCGATAATCATTAACAAGCTAACTGGACGCCGTTTTTTTTCGATCATACAGTACTATACAATTGAAAAAAAATTGCTGCTCTTCCAGCTGTTTTTTTTTTGATTTTACAGTATTTATATATATTTATATGTAATTTGTTTTAATCAACTTTACATATTACGGTTTTTATGAATTCCTTTGCTCACATATTTTGTTCTTATTATTTTACCGGTTTTGTCTCAAGGCACTCAGGCAAGAAATACCTAATTATTAATGTTAAATTATTATTAACTACTTTTAGGGGTCGTTACAGGTAGTCTTTGCTATACACAGAATAACTAATTAACTAGTTACTTTACTACGAATAAGCTCTCCATAGTCTTTACTTTCACTCTCATTAACATAATTGGAATAAAGTGAAAAAGAAATTTCTGTAAATTTCAGAATTTTCCCTTTTTATTATTTTCTTGACAATTTGGAGATCTTTTTTTATAAAGTACTTTTTTATAACTTTATACCGTAATTTTGTAATTTTAATAAATAAAATGTTTTTTAGCAATACAGAGTATTGCAACCACAGCTGCAACTTTAAGATAGATATTTTTTTCTGGTTATATTTGAAAAATTAATTCAGATCGATACATTTTTTTAGTTTGAAAAATATTTGAAATTCTATCAGCTTTTGCAATTTAAAATACAGGTTTTCTAAAAATACCTTAACTTATTATTTTGACATACTAACTTAAATCATTTTTGCTTTTAGGTATACTCGTTCTTTTTTAAAAATAAATTCATATTGATTCTCAGACTGATTAAAAATATTTTAATCTAGAAAGATAATAATACAAATAAATATACTTAAAAAAATATTTATTACATAGAATAGGTATACTAGAGTTGGCATTTCAGGCCTTGGGTGCCGATTTTTGTGTGTATGAAGAGTACGGTCAACACGCTTAGTAAAATAAGATGTGTACTATTTGTATTTGGCAGAATAAGTTGTGGATTTTGTTTCTGAAAACAATAAATTTATTATATTACGACTTTGCTGCACACATGTATGGATAATTTATTTACCTTTATGCTTTAATGTTCAGACTTTACTGTAGTTTACGCTGCATCATTCTAAATTGTTCCCGAAGGGTATCCTGAAGACTTTATACATTTGTCCTACGTCAGATATTTTTCTGTAATCTTATATCATTGTCCTGACAAGATCTTCTAAATAAAGTATTCGAAAATACCCATGTTCTGTCTAAGCAGGTTTTTTTATCCTAGAGCTTAATATTCAATAAATCTACAAAATAAATGAGTTAACGAGGTTATAAATAGAAAACAAAAATAAATGCCTTTATAGGATCAGTCCTCTTAAATGTGCTATGTGATACACGATTGATACGATTTTCATGTATATGAAGAGTATGGCCAATATGCTTATTACAATCAGATGTATTGAACTTGGTATTGAATGCATAGGAAATCATCAGATTAAGTGTGGTTATGTAATAAATATTTTATATTTTTCTATCTCCGACCAGATCACCATAGCGATTCACACCTACACGCGTAAACACCAACCTAAGGCTTGCCGATATGTCCTTGTGCTAGAAGTATAATATAAAGGTCTGTGGTCTAGGAAGGCTGACACTTATGTCTCATATAATCGAAAAAACGGCGTCCAGTTGGCTTGGAAATGACGATCCTTGACATTCCCTATATAATTTTACATATAAAAGACACCGATCTTCATTTCATAGCCATCACTGACGCCGTTTTTTTTTCGATCATATTGTACCTACCACATGGTACATACCTACCTATCTCATATATCATATGCCTTATGGTTTTAAAGATGATAAATTGTCTTTTGTATTATGCGTATAGCTGTAATTCAAAAGAAATACATTTCGTAAAATACCACAATGTTATAGTGAATAGATTCATAATAAAATACTTACTAGTTTGCTTTTCCAGTTTAACGGTACTTATTTATCAGTTTTTAATCAGTTTTCCTTTGAGTTTCAGATTTCTTAACCTTAAAATTTTCACTCTTTTAAACCATCTCATTTTTGCTCATATTTTTATAATTACTTATTATGCCTAATACATGCCCGTGCTGTTTCCTGAAGAATGAATTTTTGTAAGCTACGATCTTGCAATTAAAACAATATCACATACCTGGAACCTGAAAGGACATCATGTGGGAAAAATAATTAAGAACATTTTTTCCGCAAATCACGGCTAATTTATTTTCAGGAATTTGTGGATAGCTTAATATTTTCTAAAAATTGTTAATCGTTTTACAGCTTTTGTTTGAATACATATTATCTAGATACACACCTGAGATTTCAACCCATGTAGACGTATTCTTATATAAAAAACACATTATCAAAGGTAATCGTGTTGCTATCACTTTCATTTTGTTTATGCTTTATTTGTAAATATTTCCGGATTATTTTATATCAGGTTCTATTACATTATTCATAACATTATTCGTCAATGTTCATAAAAATTATAATTTTAAACTTTTTCTGAGGTTAATCTTGTCAAATTCCAAAACAAAACAAGATTGAAAAGTATGCGACGTTGACAGATTTAGTACGTTAGCCAGGACAAAATTCCTGAAACAGGAATTTTTAGGACTACCGAACATGCCCGAAGTGACGTTCGGTTGGTAGGACAAATACCCCGTAGGACGAATACCGCCACCTCGAATACCGCCACCTCGTCCAATCAGATCAAAGGAGTAATCGTCGTAGATCGTGCGTTATCGATAATGTTCGGTGCCTGGAGAAAATTGACAATTGACAAGAGAATTAATTGTTTAATATTTTTGACTTTTTAGTTCGTTTAATTTAATAATATTTAAAAATAAAAGATAAAAATCTAAAAAATTAATTATCTATTAACGTGGATTTGGACGACAATAGGTAAGAACACTAAATTTATTTCTATATTCGATATAAACTTAGGGTTCCCAACCGTCCCGGTTTGACCGGGATTAACCAGGAATCAGAAAGTCTGTCCCGGCGAAAATTTTGCCTTGGCCGGGACCAAAAAAATCACATTTACATATAATATATTTTAATTTCTAATATTTAATGTTTTGTTTCAATTATTTAAAAACTTAAAAATAATTGTCCCGGAATCACCGATGCTCAAGTTGGGAATCCTATATAAACTTGTTTATTAGGTTTTTAGTTTGTGATGTTTCATTTGATAATCATTTTCATGTTCATCGTCTTTGAATTGACATGAGGATATCTATGGAAAAGTAACTAATCTGAAAGTAAGCCAACATATCGTTTGTCCTTTGTGTGCTAAAGAAAAGATTTTCTTTTCGCATCATGAGGAAGTATTACATCAATTAAAAAATGTTAGGAAGTTGATTACTTGTCATGGAAAAGTATACCAATGGAAATTATTTGTTAAAGAAGTATAATTCTAAGGGTAAATTTTATTATAATTAGTAACCTGTCTATTTTTTATACGTAGATGTTTCAGGTTTTAAGAATAAATTGGTTGAACCCAAAATCTGGAGGAAGTACCCTATATCCATAC
Organism: Sitophilus oryzae; assembly: GCF_002938485.1. Classification (NCBI taxonomy): domain Eukaryota; kingdom Metazoa; phylum Arthropoda; class Insecta; order Coleoptera; family Curculionidae; genus Sitophilus; species Sitophilus oryzae. The sequence continues at coordinate 10,909,022 of NW_022145945.1, forward strand.
ACAGAATATGCCCATTAAAAATACTAGTCCAAATTTTCTTTAATGGTAGACAATTATTCAATACAAATTAACTTTTTAAGTGACTGAAATATTAAATAGTTTAGAATATGGTATAACAATGTAAAAAAATATTATTTTCAGGAACGATTAGGGCCCGATATATTTGAAACTCATGTTGGACATACTTGCCTATAAAATTGTCTCGCTATCAATTTCTATGAAAATGTAACATATTATCTGGTTTTTTCTGTGTAGTCTTCAAATGATCTAAAAATTCAGCAGGAATGATCCACAGCAGGAATGATTATGCAGCAAACACACTGATGTTGAATCATTGGAAGCTTTTTTGTGGGCATTTCACAAATAAAATAAAATGTCTGATCAAAAACTGAAAATGCAAAACAGATAGTAAGCTTTATAAATACATACATATATATAAATAATCATACCTACATCTATTTATGTCGGTACAATCCAACCGATATTTTAATATCCTAGCCCAAGTAAATAATCAAAATGTGCACTTTTTTATATCAAAAGCAGTAATGTTATCAAGGGTTCCAATTAATATCCAGGATTTAAAAAAAAACACGATCCTAATTCTTATTATTTTTCTAAATACGTATTGTCTGATAGGCAATTACAAAAATATAAATCTGATGTAAATAGAAAAATAAGAGTAAAACTGTAAAAACAAGTAAAAACAACAACAAAAATTCTAACCAAAGATTTAACCGTCATACGACATGAGCATCACGTGATTGCACAATACCCAACGATAGGGTACGTACCTCTTTCATCCGATTGGACGGTTGGTTGCGTATTTTAATGTATCCTGTTACACAGGTATAAAACTAATAAGATCAAAACTCAACCTTCACCATATTGTCAAGATTTGGCATTATAGGAAACAAGAAATTACAGTAAATTAAGAAAAGAATATCAAAGTATACGATATTAAATATTGTAATGTATTCTACGACACAAACCGTCTCCCTTCTAAAGAGAAAAAGATAAAACACAAAGCTTATTTTAGTCTTATCAACACACTCTTCGATAAAATATATGTCTAAAATTGCTATTAATCCACTAACTTGATATTTTTAAGAAATTATGATACAAACATTATAATCAAAGTATATTATATTAGTAACATTATAAGTAAGATGTTACTTCTATCTCCCATTGATGTGTATTGTTCTATAAGACTCGTCATGGTAGTATTTCAAAACATCAATACATATAATCAAAACTATTGTTGCCTGTAAATAACTAGAAATTAAATAACTTGAAAGAAATAAAATAATTCTAATAAGTTTAAAACCATTAAGAAAAAATCCGTGCATGATAATTTTTAATTCTAATGTAAATATATAAATAAATGTTATTTATTATTACAATTTTATATATTCATAATACTTTCATTTCACAATCTTCATTATCCTTCTTACCTTAATTTTGGATATCAAGATGAATCTGAAATTATAAAATTAATTATAGAATTTCTATTATTATTGATTAACACTCGAAAAAAAATTTTCAACTGCAAATAATTCGAAAATAAACTGCAATTTGGCAACATCGATGATGTGCGCTTGCGTAGTATCGATGATCAAATGCAGCAAATATAGGTTTCAAGGTCAGCCACCGGATCCACAGAATATACTAACGGAAAAGATCACAGAGTATATCCTCGATTGGAGTTGCTACTTGCTACGGAACAACTATGCACAACAGAGGGTATACTGGTATACCCACAAAACACGTACACAAAACGTATACCCAACAGAGTTTCTACACGGGTTTCTAGATGGTGTTGATAGTCCGTCCTTGGTCCGTCCCAAGGAGTTCGTCCGGTCCAAGACGTAGTCCAAGATAATTACTTCTTTATCTATGATCAAAACTTGGATCTGGCTTGGATAAAGTTGTCTATGGCTTGGATTCAAGATATGACAAATGACAAAGTACGTTTTATTTTAAGTTTATGTTCTGTGGTTCTATTTTCTTTTGTCAATTTGTCAAAGTTTTGATCAGGTCTTGGTCATAGTCTTGGTCATAGTATTTTGTGGTGTTTTCTTCGGTATTTATGGTTTCTTCAGCTTTACTTTAAACTTTAAATAGCTTACAAGTTGATAAAAGTTAAATGTATTGAAATCATTTCTAAAATGGCATTAACAAATATCTTATTGTTAAGTCAAATTGCTGGTTATATTATTGCTTTTATATTGTCATTATGCATAGTTGTTCCTATGAGTTTGCAACAAGATGATTTTAAGTAAGTACATTATAATGTATAAGTACCAATGGATTATAGGTAGTATATATAAGTGTAATTATTAAAAGCTAAATAAATTTAGACATTTTCTATAAAAAAAATACTTTGGTACTTTTTTTGAATTATTTATTATTAGAAAATATCATGGGAGATTAACATCTTAAATAAAACATGATATAAATTAATACATTTTTCAGGGGTCATTGCTTACTATTTTCAACTGGTACTTGGCAAGAAACTGATGGACAGTTAGCGGTAAATTGGGCATCTCAGGGATATTGTAATTATACTATTTTTGTAGGAGTTATGTTATGTCTTGTAGCAATCATTCAAATTTATAGGTAATCAAAGTACCAAACTCAGACCAATCTGAGATATCAACACTTAATGGAAAATAAAGGATTAAAATTATTTTTTTAGATTATCTGTTTTCTTATACAAGGGTACAGACAGTAGTTTTCTGTCAGCTTTTATTGATGTCCTTTCTGGAATATTCATGAGCGCGTTTACTATTATAGCTGCTTGTATGATTACATTTGGTTTTATGGCATGGTGTCAAAATATGACTGAAAGATTCCCATCGTGAGTTGAAAGATTTTTTCATTCTTCAAAAATACTAACATAGATTTTTTCATTCTAATACTAATGTATATTTTTACAAAAATTATAGATGTGAAATGGCAGCAGGTCAAGATATAGACCACAAGGACAAAATAAATACCAAAAATTTTTATATTGAATTGGGCACAGCTCAGTTCGGGATATGGGGCTCATTTGCCACATGGGTAGGCTTATCTGTCTGTGCCCTGTTAAAGCTTTTGCGGTATCACCAACTAGAAAATATAAGGGTTTCTATGTTTCGTGAAAGACAAAGATTGATAAATGAAAATGCTGATTCTCCAAGTAAGTCTAAATACCACACAATTGAAAAAATGGCTTAAGATATGGATTGGAAATGAAGACTTCTGTCATTTTGTATTTAAAATTATATGTTAAATTTCATTGATTCTCATATCCTAGCCAACTTTTTGATCATACAATATATATATTTATAAGTATTGTGTATTACTGCAGTCTTTTGTGAGTATTTTTATGTGATTTTATTCCTTGTTTCCAGGTAGTTCTTTGGGTAGAGAATCTACCAATACCCAGTCTACAGCAACTGCGGAGTGATTAACTCGAACCATATTACATTATCCTTATGTTATCATATATGCTATTATACATATATCCTTGTTTATTCATCATACTATATATCGTTTTGTTAATATTTAATAGTAATTATCTACTTAATATGTAGATATAAAAGGAAAATAATTGTAAAAAGAAATGCTTCAATTTTAAACATTTCATTCTTTTATATAGTCTTAAAACTTGATATTTTATCGTATTTTATTGTGATATTAGAATGTAGTGACAATATATTTTCAAAGTATAGGGTATAAACAAACATTTAAGAATACTTTTTATTTTAAAGGCGCTTCAAATGTTTCTGCTAATTTTATTACAAAAATATAACTGAAGATAAACAATGTACAATTAATGAATATGTCTTTCAATAGATGCTTTTTGAAACAAACACATAGCCTTAATAGCAAATGCTTCTAAATGTATAATATGCTTATTCCCTTGTGTCATACGGTGTTCATATATAGCTGCTTCCCTTACCAAATAAGGAACAACTTCTGGGTCACACCTTATAACAAGACCTTCCACAATATTCCTGAAAATTATTTCTGCAGGTATACCATTTGTGAGTAATTCATATAGCTGATTTCTAATCTTCATTATGTTAGAAATACTGTGTTGGTCCATTATACTTTTGGCAACTTTTCGTATGAAAATTTCCCAATCGGGGTGAGGAATGTTGCTGACGTCCTGAAAAGTGTTATTTTCAACTTTACATGCTTCACACATTAAAATTGCTCTTCTCAAATTCCCATTACATGCTTTTGCGACGCTCTCAGCAAAGGGAAGAGGCAGATTTACATCCTCTTTTTTGCAGGTATTCTGTAATACATTGACAATTTCTTTAATACAAGGTGCAGGTACTCTCACCAATAAACAACGGGATTGTATGGCTGGGATTACTGGTGATAATGAAGTGGCACACAATATGAGCCGACAATTACTGGAATATTTCTCCATAGTCCTTCTTAAGGCATGCTGGGCATCATTGGTTAAATTATCTGCCTCTGTGAGAACAACAACTTTGAAATCTCTGGGATTGTTTGTGGTAGTAATGTGCTGTCCTTGAGCAATATTTTTGATCAAATCCATTACAATGACGCGATCGTATATGCCCACATCTGAAGGATTTATCTCAATATGATAGTTACTATTAACAGTCATAATTTCAACTTTTTTATTGGAAGGGGTTGTAACAGTTACATTTTCCATTTTCAAGCGTTCCACTCCCGGGCCAAAAAGTTCTTTTAAAATACACATTATTCTAGTCTTTTTACCAGCACCACTAGGGCCATATATAAGCATATGAGGAAAATCGCTGCGCTCTACCAAGTTTTTCAGTTCCTGTGCTTGCTGGATATGGTAGTCCAACGATGCAAAATCCTTTGGTCGATATTTATCAACCCACAATAAACTCATTTTGAGAAATCCTCGGTTTTGAGACGACAGACAAGCAAATAAAAGCAAACAGATAAACAGCAAATTTGAGCCCTTTCAAATCAAAACAGGAAAAGGCGCTGAAACTGAAACTATTTGAGGTTAGTTATATCATAAATGTCATTTTTTTTAAATTGTGCGCGTTCAGGCAGCGCAAGGATATATAGAAGAAGGATATTCAACTCCCTATAGCGGGCTATGTAGGAAAATATGCCGTATTTTGTCGAGGAAGACGATTTCGTCACGACCAATGAGCGTCGAGTATTTGAAATTGAAAACATATAAATTGACGGTAACCTATGTTTTTTGACTCATTTCACTGACAGATGTGATGAGATTATAATTGTAATTTATAGATCCAAACGTTTTTTGAAAAAATAATGTATTTTAAAGTTATTTCCTAGAGTTTGGTTTGGCCTTCTATATCTGGTATTTGTCTACTAATAAATAATATCTTATTTTGTATTTCGATGTATGGAAATCCGCAAGTTTTGTATCTGAAGCCGCAAAGAAATTTCGCTCTATAGTGAGAAAAATGTTATTATATCTTTTTAGACGTGTAGAATTACAAAATTTCTTATTTCAGATGTTCTAAATGTGAGTGCATGTCAAAAATTTAAATATATACTTGAAATATTATTTCAAGTTATATGCTTTGACATTTTTTGGAAGTAAACAAATATTGAAGAAAGTGTTGTGCCTTCACAGAATTTAAATTGGCATTAGGAATAGATTTCCTTGATTTAGTAATGATATTGCTCATAGAAATTGATAATGTGAAGAATAACAATACAGGAACATAGAATAACAAGAAAGAAATTCTAGCAGCAAGTTAGGTTATGAGATTTATTGTGATATTTATATTGTGAATTTAAGTAGTTAGAGTTTTGGTTGTTTAATAAACGAATTAATGTGCTTATTGTGTATCTAATTAAAAGAACAATGAAAAGTTGAATACCATAGGGGTACGTATGTTATACAAAGAATTTGCATCAACATTTTTTTGGTTATATACTTGTACTGATATTTGTTTCTTGAACTAAAGAATTATACAGTACCTACTACACAATATAATAATCTGCAGCTACATAGGTAGGTAGCTGTTGGTAATTAAATTTTTTATCTAATATAATATCTAACATCAGAAATATTGTTAATTATCAACTATAAACAACTAAGAACTAGAATTATCAACTATAAACACAATATAATATACTGTATCTTAAGCAATATGTAATTATTTAACAATTATTTTTTTTGGGAAATAAAAACTGGTACTAAATTCTTTTTGACTATTTAATTTCTAAGTCACAAATAATGGTGGACAAATAGCAAGAAAATTATACAAGTAAAACATAATTTTAACTTATTTCTCTAATGGAATTTTGGTATTGATCTACTTAGTAGGATATGCAGTTTATCATATTTTTGAATATTTATATTCAATATTGTTCAGGAACAGCCCAATTACTCTGAAAAAAAAATATATGGTCAAATTCTTTGAAAAGAAACTTTTAAAATCAGTAATGATAAAAAAATATATAATTGTTGTATAGCAGAACCAGGGGACACAGAATTAGGGGAATTAACAATAGATTATTAAAAACTGCCTTCTCTTAAAAAAGTAGTATTATATGCACTTAGAAAGACTATAAAGGATATAAGTACGCATAGAAAGAAAGTAAGTATCTATACTACTGATATATATATATATAACTATATATGAATAACGATACCTACAGTATACAATATTACTAGTATAAAATAACAGCACAGTCGGCACACTTTAAAATAAAAAGCAGCATAATATTCAGGTATGTATCTAAGTAAAATTTTCTCAAAAATATTAGAATATGAAATAAATTGCAACTAAATTTTAATTAATAAACATAAACAAATAAAATTCAGTGTTATTAAAACTTTATGCAAATATATGTTACCTTAATACTTTGTCTTTAATCCTACTCTTCTGACATGGCTTTTCAAACTAATATTTATGAACTTTTGTTTCCATATTAATTTCAATATATTTGAATAAAACTGGAAAAATAATCAATATTGGCACTTGAAATTTTAATTTCTTATGTCCTTAAATTATTTATATTGTGTTATACATAATACTTACATAAATATTCAATTTAAAAATAGATCAGCACTTGAACGAGTGAATATAAAATAGTATATTATCAATTTCTATGAGCAATATCATTACTAAATCAAGGAAATCTATTCCTAATGCCAATTTAAATTCTGTGAAGGCACAACACTTTCTTCAATATTTGTTTACTTTCAAAGGGCAAAGGGTATAACTTGAAATATTTCAAGTATATATTTTAATTTTTGACATTAAGCACTCACATTTAGAACATCTGAAATAAGAAATTTTGTTATTCTACGCGTCTAAAAAGATATAACATTTTTCTCACTATAGAGCGAAATTTCTTTGCGGCTTCAGATACAAAACTTGCGGATTTCCATACATCGAAATACAAAATAAGATATTATTTATTAGTAGACAAATACCAGAATACAGAAGGCCAAACCATTAAAATAAATTATTTATTCAAAAAACGTTTGGTTTTACAATAACAATCTCATGACATTTGTCAGTGAAATGAATCAAATAACATAGGTTACCGTCAATTTATATTGTTTCAATTTCAAATACTCGACGCCCATTGGTCGTGACGAAATCGTCTTCCTCGACAAAATACGGCACGTTTTTTTTGGGCCAGTCGAATATCCTTATTCTATATATCCTTGAGGCAGCGTTAAGCCCCGTTCTCAGAACGACGTCGTGTTGCTGGCGACACAGTTTGACATTTCAAACAACCAATGGGAGCTGTACTAAATTTAAAATTGACAGCTGTTTGAATTTTGTACAAATCTCATTGGTGCTTTTGAAGTGTCGCTGGCGACAGTCGCAGTTCTGAGAACGGGACTTTAAAGCCCCGTTCTCAGAACTGCGACTGTCGCCAGCGACACGACAAAAGAACCAATCAGATTTGTACAAAATTCAAACAGCTGTCAATTTTAAATTTAGTACAGCTCCCATTGGTTGTTTGAAATGTCAAACTGTGTCGCCCGCGACACGACGTTGTTCTGAGAACGGGGCTTAAAGCCCCGTTCTCAGAACAGCGACTGTCGCCAGCGACACGTCAAGAGGACCAATGAGATTTGTACAAAATTCAAACAGCTGTCAATTTTAAATTTAGTACAGCTCCCATTGGTCGTTTGAAGTGTCAATCAGTGTCGCTGTCGACACGACGCAGTTCTGAGAACGGGGCTTCAAGGGAACACACACAGCGGCTGGCCGGCAGGGTTCGGAAAACTACATGTTACTTTTAAAAACTACATAAACTACATTACATGTAGTTAATGTAGTTTATGTAGAGGGTGTAGTTTATGTAACCTATGTATGTAATTTCAAATATCAAAGGTTTGAGGTGAGGTTAATAAATGATACTTGCAAAATATACATATAAATTTTGTGAATGCAAATAATAATACATCACTATTAGTAGATATTGAATGTTTTTTGTTAAATTAGATCGATTTTCAAACCCCAAAATTTAAAATATATTTACATTTTACCCAATATCTTATGTAATACATTATTTGTATATTGTAAAACATTTGCTGCATTTGTAGGGTTCATAGTTTATTTGCCAAAGTATTTATTACTATAAATAGGGATATATGTTGTAGTTATTAACTGTATATTATGTATATTTCATGTGAACTATATAATTTTTAAAATACAAACCAAAAATCTGAGGAATAATTATGTTTTCCATGTATTCTACAACATATTTATTAATCCGTAGTATCTAACTAGCGTGACGTCATATATCTCGCCCCAAGGCTGTTCTATTAGAGACGGCATTGGGCCATTTACTGCATTTACTGTGTCATTGACAATATGGCTGAGAACTGAGAACCGCGGTTCGGAGTCCGCGTATATATAAATAAAGTAGGCTCCAAGAAACAACCTTAGCAGCAAAACAGAGACGTTAAAAATCGAGAATACCGAGACCGACAGAGGTACCGAGCAGGACCGAGATATGAAACTTTTAAGAAGATTTTTTTTTTATAACATGACCTAAATTTTTTTCGAAAATTCAAAGTATTTTTGGGAACTTCCAAAATCAAAACCTTAGACCTTAGTTCTGTTATCTGTGATCAAAACTAAAATAATTGGAATACAAGGATGACTATTAGTAATCGAACATTAGTAAAAATTGCAGCAATCGGTGGAATAGCAACCTGCACGATGGGTTTTTTAGCTCGAAATAAAATACAACAAAATATTAGAGATACTTCTTTCTGTAAGGATGGTTTCAAGTTAGTTCGTGCTCACCCTGCAGCAGTAAACTTATTAGGTGAACCAATAAAAGTTGGATCAATAAATATAGATGACAAGGAAAAAAATTTCTGTGAGAATAATAAGGCTCAATATGAAATTTCATTGAAAGGATCCAAACAAAAAGGCATTTTGTATTTATGGGCAGAAAGGGAATCTGATAACTCTCAGTGGAATGTCACTAGATTAGAATTAGAAGCAAAAAACATTCCTGGAAAGAGATTAGTAATTACAAGTGTAAAAGAGTCAATTTAATTTATTGGAGAAATAATAAGATAGAAAGTCTGAACAATACAGCATCAAAATCAATTGGACAGTTTAAAATATTGTGAGACTTTTTGTAAATTGTAAAATAAAAAAAAATTGTATATATTTACAGCCTAACACAGAAATAAAACATATTACCACATAGCATAATCCATAAAGCCATGAGGTTTCTGGAACTTTTTGGTTTTAAGATATTCAGTTAAGAGTAATTCAAGTCTTGTGACTGCTCCCCCCGTACACTGAACTTGTTGACACTTAGGCATAAATATCTAAAAATATACTGGTGAACAAAAAACAAACATGTTCATTTAAAATAGTTACCTGCAAAATACACTTCAGTACTTTATGAAAGACTGTTCCATATCTATTCTCCATTTCAAATCCAGCTGTTTCCAGAAAAACATGTAATGCTGTAGCAGTAATGTCAATTTGAGGTTCTAATTTCAAAAAGGAGGCAAGCCATCTCCAGCCATTTTTTAAATTGTGTGGTGAAATATTCTGCCCTCTTTTAGGCTTGCTTATTAATATTGCAAAGTACAATTTTAATATGCCTAAAAAAGATCTTTATTGAGTATGTTGCACATGAATAAGTAATGAAATCCACCACTAAGGGTGTAAAATATATACAATGTGTTTAAAATGTTGGACATGTGAAATTTTTTTTTAGAAATTGCTAGCCTGTGCTAGTATGCTTAAATTATATCTTCACCACAATACATTAAAAACAGAACATTGGATACACGTTTTGCTAACCATGTTTATTATCAATAGATTATTTACAGTAGTTTTAACCATTTGCTCAAATGCTACCATGGTTAGAAAAATGCGAATCAATGTTAAAACTAAAGTTTCCTGGTGTGTTGCAGTGAACTAGTATTTTATTTTGTTGTTACAACACTGAAGGTTCAACTCCACTGTATTATCATAAATATCATCTAGTATATGTGTAATTTTTCAAAGTACTTATGTATGATAAATATAATCGAGTAATTATAAACACACCTGTCATCCTTTTTAAAAACTTGTCTTGTTTCTCTACTTCACCATCATTATACTGGTATCCCAATTTCAAATAGTAGTCCTCATCACTTTCGCCCATTTCTTTTGGAATGTAATAGGGCACCAAGTATGGGCAAAATTTGTAAAAATATGCTAATAGCACTTTTCCGAAATTGGGAAAATCATTCCACAATGATAAGATAACAGAAGCATAACAAAATGCTGACTCTGGATTGCTGGAGACCATTAGATCTCCTTGTATTACAAATTTTTTAGCAAGCAAATCAGTGCAAAATGCAATTCCTTGTGGATGTTTAGAAGCATTTATTTGTTTATCAGCTATCAGAACTGTTTGCCCACTTAATAACCTGTAAAAGTAAAATGTAAGATATGTAAATAATTTTGCGCATTCAGGGAACACAGTGGCTGACTGACCGATGAGACTTTTGCTCAGCGGCTGACTTTTTTGCATGTAAAAAGGGACCATTTAGGGAAGTTGCTTACTCAGCAGCTGACCGTCCCTGAATGTGCTTGTTTTCTCTACAATCATACCTATGAAGTTTTTGATATTTGTCCATGATATGGTCAGATGTCACACCAGATAGAGAGTTTACAGGAATATTAATAGCTTTCTTCAAATCAAATTTAAAAGTTTTTAATGTACTATCATATTCCAACTGTGCAAAACTTTGCCTAAATATGTCATGGAAATCCATTATTTCTGCATATATTTGAAGGTCACCCATATCTATACATTTTGAGAGTTTTTCTAAATCAGAGGTTTGAGATTCACTACATTCAACAATTTTGAGATTCAATTCAGGTTCATTTATAGTTTGGACACTGTTTTTTGAAACCTCTATACCACTTATGTTTGATGGTACATTTGCTTTTGTTGCTTGAATGTTATTATCATATTCTGCATATGCTTCTTGTAAGAGTTCTCTGAACTTAATAACTTTAGATTTTACTTCATCAGACTTTTGTACATCTGAGATATCTATAGCACTACCATTTTTTATCTTACATTTTTCTATAATACTTGCCATTTCATTAGGCAAAGTTTGAAATAGATCTGCATCAATTTTTTTGGAAGATTTTACCAAGACGTTTGTAATACAAGGGCCACCCTTTAATAGCTTTGAAATTTCTAGCCATTCTGAATTAAATTTTGCTTGGTTGGCCCTAATTTGATTTACGTTTTCCAGAACCTTCTTTTTCAATCTCTCTTTTTCTCTTAATTGTTCCTGTCTGGCTTTTATTCTTGATATGGCACTTTGGGTTTGCTGCTTGAACAAAGCATCCTGTGCAGACTGAGTCGCTTCAAACTGCTCATTTGCTTGCAACACGTTTGCCTCATTTTTTTCAACATCTTGCAAAATATTCTGTTTTGTTTTCAACCACTTTTCCTGGCTTTGTTCGAGTTGAGATTTATCAAATTGTTTGAAAACTTGCAACCTTCTATTCAAGTCTCTCAGTAACTTATCTTGTCTTTGAAGGTCCATAATTTTCCAAAATTCTCGCGAAGGCAGCTTATTTACGTTATTTACATCGGAATTTACCATTGTTTTTGTTGTATTACTGTTAATGGATATCTGAGGTTCACCCACAGTATCTTTTTTGGGTATATTTGGACCGATGGTTACTTCGTTCGCTAAATGATTTATTTGCTTGACTTTCTGAAATACGTTAGTTTTTAAAACGTCCTCATTGTTTTCTTCCATTTTTATTTCATTGAGATAATAAATCAAAAATACCTTTATTCGATTTAAAAATTATAAAATCAACGAAAAACGACAAATGACCGTATGAAAACATAACCCAACATTATTAAGGAAATGAAAGTAGTTTACAGAGAGTTTAGTTCAAATGCACCTTAGTTCAGTGTTGCCGCGGCCAAAATTTTATTATCGGTAGAAATCTTGGTCAAAATTCGGTAGAAATCGGTAGATTGGATATTTAACACGTAGTTTTATTAAGAAGTGCTCAAAGTAAGTCGTTTTTGGGGTATAAAAATATGCTTGAAAAATACAGACACAAAATTGTATATTAAACATGAATACACAGGAGGAAACTCTTAAATAAATTAATAAATATCGTTTTAGTCCCAAAAAACGAGAATTTTTTTAATGGATGCTCTTGCAAAGCCTCTCCAAGTATATACTGCCTAAAGTTATTCAAAAATACTTTTAATACTTTTGGGAATTTAATTTTTACCGAGGCACTTTATACTCATTTAGCAACAGTCGAATTCACTAGATACATAGATAGTTTACTAAGTTTACTTCTTATACAATTTTCATCAACATACATTTCATCATACAATTCAATCATTTTTAGAAATTTGAGACTTTTTGATCCCTTTATCCCTAAAAAAGCACAAGCTCTACTTAGTCTGCTTTTAAGTAAATTTTATTCTTGGTTTGAGGTCAGGTGTAAATAAATATTTTAGAGATTTAATCCATTAATTATTATTTATTGATAAAAGAAAAAAGAACTATTTCATGACGTTTCGACCATTTTTAAAAATTAGGATAAGTTTTAACAAAAATTAACAAATCTACGTTCAGGATGGAACAAGTAGAAGATTATTACTCAATATGAAAAAGACCAAGTTATTGGTCTAAACGTCATGAAATATATTTTTTTTCTTTTGTCAATAAATAATAATTAATGGATATCTCTAAAATATTTATTTACACCTGACACCTGACCTCAAACCAAGAATAAAATGTACTTAAAATATATTTCATAATGTCAAAGAATAATTGAAACTTAGTCTTCTTTATAGTTTTCAAAAATCGGGATTTCCCCCGATAAAGGAATAATTAGGGTTGTCAGCTACATCTATACAAAAATAAGTGTGAAAAGTAAAGAGATTGCCCTTGACAAAACAAAGAAACTTTCCCTGATAATAGGTGTACTGTAATTTGCGTATTTGTGATTCAAGAAAATATAACTCATTAGATATTTCGTACAAATTTTATTACAACATTCTTTTTTAATATCTATGACACTAAATATTCCGAAGAATGAAAATCGGTAGAAAATATAGCCTTTTCGGTAGATCGGTAGATAGATTGCCAAATCGGTAGATCTACCGAAAAATCGGTAGAAGTGGCATCACTGCCTTAGTTCCGGTCTGTTAGGTTATTTTCTATGTTTCCGGTGGCGACTTTGGATGGCGACAAGTTCAACTTACAGCGGCGTACAATTTTTTCTTCTGTAAAGAATATAATCTAATATTAATGCATATTGGGATATACCTGTACAATTAGATAAACACCTAATTTTATAAAAGAAGTTCCCGACAACCGCATTGTAAATACCCGGTATAATACCATGAAAATTTTATAGGTATCTTATAGGTATATTATTCTCAAAGAAATCAGAAATCAAACAAAATCAACAATAGTCGTAGCGGTAGACCAAAAAACGTTTCAAATCGTGATAGAATAAAACCGCTTGGCAGAAAATTTACTTACATATAGAGTGCGTTCCACTAAGCGCTCATAATGCTCAAAATCTGCCTTCAGTCGTTCCACATGACGATCGCGGACGTTGTGGTCGCGGCGAAAACGTCACTAATGACGTCATTATTTTCGCTCACGCCGAGCTCACAACGACCCATCTGAATATTAGGATCGAAGTGGACTTTGAGGAATTTTGGCGCAATTTTTAAAACTTAGACAAAAGAGTTAAGATAAAAATTGTCATAGATTCTCATAGCCAATAATACGTGGCCTGAGTTTTCGCTTTTTACGATCGCGATTTTGTAAAATTGCATTCCACTATTCGTCTGAACTAGATGAAAAAGTTTCAGACACATTCCGATGCACCAAATATCCAACTGTCGCCAAAGACATTTTGATTTCTTTTTTTTGAGACAGATTTTTTAAATTTTCTTCTGTGATTTTGACTATTATTGACTATTTACATCTTATTTACATACATTGACAGGATTGACGCTTAAAACTCCCCATAACCCATTCCACTTGAGTTTATGATTGTAACGCTCGCAAGCAAGTGGAACCGGAAAAATCGCGATCTTGAGCGTGAACGTTATGAGTGCTTAGTGGAACGTACTCATAGAGTGCGTTCCACTAAGCGCTCATAATGCTCAAAATATGCCTTCGGTCGTTCCACATGACGATCGCGGACGTTGTGGTCGCGGCGTAAACGTCACTAATGACGTCATTATTTTCGCTCACACCGAGCTCACAACGACCCATCTGAATATTAGGATCGAAGTGGACGTTGAGGAATTTTGGAATTTTTAAAATTTAGACAAAAGATTATCGACTTAGGATAAAAATTTTCATAGATTCTCATAGCCAATAATACGTGGCCTAAGTGTTCGCTTTTTACGTCGCTATTTTGTAAAATTGCATTCCACTATTAATTCGTCTGAACTAGATGAAGAAGTTTCAGACACATTCCGATGCACCAAATATCCAACTGTCGCCAAAGACATTTTGATTTCTTTTTTTTAGACAGATTTTTTGAATTCTCTTCTGTGATTTTGACTATTATTTACTATTTATTTACATACATTGACAGGATTGACGCTTAAAACGCCCCATAACCCATTCCACTTGAGTTTATGATTGTAACGCTCGCAAGCAAGTGGAACGGGAAAAATCGCGATCTTGAGCGTGTACGTTATGAGTGCTTAGTGGAACGTACTCATAGAGTGCGTTCCACTAAGCGCTCATAATGCTCAAAATATGCCTTCGGTCGTTCCACATGACGATCGCGGACGTTGTGGTCGCGGCGTAAACGTCACTAATGACGTCATTATTTTCGCTCAAGCCTAGCTCACAACGACCCATCTGAAATATTAGGGTCGAAGTGGACGTTGAGGAATTATGGCGCAATTTTTAAAACTTAGACTAAAGATTATCGACTTAGGATAAAAAATTTTCATAGATTCTCATAGCCAATAATACGTGGCCGAAGTGTTTGGTTTGGTTTGGTTTAATAGAATAGCAATTTTAACTTTTATAATTTATTAAAAGTATATATATTAAAAAAAAAAATGGCGTGATTTTTTACAAAATGGCGCCGGAACCATTCCTTACTCTTCGGAACAAGGGCGGATACAGGAATTTATTTTAGGGGGGGCCCAAATAAAAAGTAATGTAGAATATGCTATTTAGGGAGCCATTTTAAACCCAAAAGCCTAATTTTTAACCAAACTTATACATTTTAGGAGGGCCCGGGCCCCATGGGCCCCCCTCTGTATCCGCCACTGCTTCGGAATCTTCTAAACTAAAATAAAAAATTAAAAAGAATAAGTCTAGTCAGAAACTTTTTGTTAGTCTAGCTCGGAAAATTATAAGAATATTTAAAAATACCAACTTTTCAATTACACTGTTGGTGCACATGTCTTTGCAGGAACTGCATTGCAGTGTACATGGAAGACCACTTCTTTTGCATTTACACCGACTACTGCTACATCCAGTTTTACAGGAGCATTTGGCATGTCTGCCATACATTTGGAAGAACAGACCATAGGGGAGTCCACTTTGAATTCTTTTCAACCCAGCCCCATCCCTTAGGTGATGGCGTTACGTCATCCATATCGTAAGAAGACCCCAGACTTGACCAGCTTGGTAAGCAGCTCTTAGGGTATGTTGATACAGTGCAGCAGAAGTCGGAGGTATCAAATGAATTGGCTTGTTTTGAGAACAAAATAATTATTTTTTTGTGGTGTCAGTGTTGATTGCAGTGCTAAGTGGATTGTACATCTGAACAGTCAAGCTAGCATGAACTTTGACGACATTGTCCGGAATGGAAGACAGTGATGGGCTTGAAATCGCTTGAAAAGCGTTGGTTGCCTTATCGCTCTGCGAATTCCATATTTTCCAGGCAGACTTTTTTCCTTTGTAAGAAAAGAAAGACACCGTGTCACATCTTGTAAAAGCATGAAATCCAGGACGAACGCTAGCCTGGTCGCCAAGAGCATCTAAAATATGATTTTTTAGGCCAAGTGTGTTATTTGTGTGTGAGAGGCTTACCTGCCATAAGGTGTGCTCGTAAATATCGTCTCTTTCCACTTGTACCAAAAAGAACCCATAAATTTTGGAGACCAAGAGATTTAAATTGTGCGTAAAAAAGCTATACATAGTACTAATACATCAGTATCAACTGTTCGCACTTACCACGTTCTGAGACCCATGCTGCACCGCATCCTTTAAATGTAATATTATTCTGCCATCTGCTTCTTCTTTAGTAGTACATTTTACACCATTAAGGGATGAGTTTGCCTTTGCTGATGAGTAAATTATGTCACCTATATTTGATACATATACTATTTTGCTTTCTACTGCAATAAAAGATTTTGCTAAAAAAACGAAGAGATCAATTTATTTTAATGGGTTTTTTAAGAAATCTGGCCAGTTTGGTGGAAGTCTAGTAAGGCCTGCTACTTGGCGGCGAATTCCATCCCATATAACACAACACAATCCTATATATATCTTGAGGATATCCACCAAGGATATAGTAAATATCTTAGAGATATCCAAAAACCAGAGGAGGATATTTATGGGATATCTAGATGGGACAAAAAAAGTCATCTTCAAGACATCCCTAGGCAAGCCTTTTACGATTATTTGGGATATTTATAGGATAAGACAAGGATGATGTTGGGAGCATTATAGAATATTTTTAGGACATTATATGAGGACTGTTATTTGACAATACTTTCTTCTTCCTTAGTTTATAGTAAAAACGTTCCCGATTTAGTTTTATTTAGCCACATTTTGACGTTATTCATTGGATATTTTTATTAACAGCTCTAAAATATACCTACATATTATGTCAATGAATTTTGCGTCAAAATTTAGAAGTTTATTTGTATGAGTTAAGATCGACCTTTCAATTTATACTGTACCATCGAAAAAAAAAACGGCGTTCAATTGGCTTGAAAATTAATTGTTAATCTAAGGAAAATTACGATCGATGACATTCCCAATATACAGTACATCTGCTGGGTCTGTGTCTATGAAAGGAATGCGGACAAAAAACATTTAAATAAACAACATATATATTTTATTCGTCGACTTGACGAGTACGTCACCGCAAATCGCTCCGCCCACTCATTTTATTGGCTACTTGCAAATTTGTCGAATTTTTATTGATGAGACGCGTCGTCTAATTTTTTACGAAAAACATCGAGAGAATATCGTTTCCCCTCTCACGGATACCCTGTAGCTATAGAACGGACAGACGTACTGTAATTTTACATACAAAATAACTGCAATCTTCATTTCCAAGCCACCTCTGATGCCGTTTTTTTCGATGGTTTGGTATTATACCAGATTATACTACCCTTTATGGAGTCTCGCAGTTTATGTCTAGCACAGTCTAGCAGTTTACATCAAAGTTAGCACACAGTGGCACACAGTAGTTAGTTTAAGTTTTTACGTTGTACAATAAAGTTCTGAATAATAATTGAAATATTGTAAAATAATTGTGGATTTTTAATAAGTGGATTTAATAAAGTCAAGTCGTTGTTGTACTGAGTGTTTTGAATTATTGGGACCCACGGATAGAGTAAATTCGTAACAATACTTAATGTAAAAGGTTTATATTTTATATGGAAATTTAATTTTTTTTCTTCAGATTTTCCTTAGGGGGGGGGCAAGCGGGGAAGGGGGGACGGAAGAAGGTCTTCTCACAATTACTTTCTTGGTGCGCCGCTGCTTATAATAAATTTTTGATTTCAACCAAAACTTATATTTCGCGGGTGGATGATAGAAAATTAGCTCGCAACTACTAATTATTACAGAACTAAATTCCGCCATTTTGAATTTTATATACTTAATCCTATTAGTATTAATCCTATTATTATTAGCATTTGAATTCAAAATACACTTATTAATTTAATCGATTAAAAAACTTAAAAAAAAAACAAAAAAAACAGTAATTCTAAAAAAGGCCGCCATTTTGAATGTGCCTCCACTTGCAATAAGGTGCTGCGGCTCAAATCGATTGTTTATGTGTATATACACCTATACCAAGTGGTTTGCTTCTATCATTATTTGAAATGTTTTTCGTGTATTTGGGTTCTACCGCTACGACTACAAAGAGGCATATGAATATCATTGGTTATAATATTATTTGGGTATACCATTATCTGTTATAAGTTAATTTCAAGATTACTATATTGAGATGAAAAAATAAAAATATATAATATAAAAAATAAATACATGATATATAATATAAAAATAAAAATATATAATAAAATAATGATACCTAAGTTTTCTTATATCCTTTGCCTATATAGTATAATAAGAATTATAAAATCCATGTAAAGTAGTAGGTACTTGTTTTCGAAACAAACAAAATATAACTTAGCAAGCCGTCAGAGCTGGAAGCTCACAGAAAACTTAAGTCTTTTTTTGATTTAAATCGTTTTAATGACTTAAAATAACATTTAAATAAACAGCAATATATATTTTATAGATCGCTACCTACACCCTGCTGGCAAGAGAAACTTTGGGTTGACGTTTACATGTATATGAGTGAATCGCTATGGCAATCTAGTAAGTCGGAGAGAGCCAAAATACGAAGTATTTATTACATAATCACTTAATTAAAAGCTAGATTCTATGCGCTTGGAAAAATACTTGCCTTATTCTGTCTTTATTCAGTACATCTTATATTTTACTAAGCGTATTGACCGTACTCTTCGCACACACGAAAATCGGCACACAAGACCAGAAATACCGACCCTTAGTATACACGCAGCAGAGAGTCTACGTTGATTGACGAGTACGTCACCGCGAACCGCGAAACACTCCGTCCACTCATTCCATTAGCTATATACTTGCAAATTTGTCGATTTTTTTTTACGGGGCGCATCGTCTAGCTTTTTACTCGAAAGATCGATTAAAACGGTGGTAGACCGAGCTTAGAGAACAGTGAAATCGTTATCGGTAAAATAATTTTTTTGTTAATTTTTTAATTTTGGATTATGTCTCATTTACATTGAAAAACTTTGAAAAAATAAAACTGATTTTTCAATTTTTTGAAAATATTTATAGCACGCCCATGAATTGCTCCCTAGCAGAGAATTTCGTTTCCCCCTTACCGATGCCCCGTAGCTACAGAACGGATCGACTACTGTCGTACGTTTTAAACGTACCTGGTAAGACTTATAAAAGTTTTAACTAGCACGTTTAATGACAAAATCATACAAATACAACAGAGGCTAGAACTGTAAATAAATATATCTCTATATTTAAAAATTCAAGGTCTTTTCCAAACGGGTAACAATAAATAAATTATTTATGGCTAAATCGCACAGGATGACAATCAAGATATTGAATTTCTTGGTCTAAAAGTATAAGAAAAACAGTACGACACAAAATAAGAATGTTTAATAATTGTTCGTGGAATTTAATAACATCAACCTGGTAGTTATATTTTTATAATCCTCTTTTTCCCGAACGCGCAACAATAATTAATTATCCTTATCTCGTATTTACATGTATTAATTTAATTTTCTGTTTTATAGACAGTGAATTTTGTTTAAGAGAGATAAGAACTCGTAGAATAACCTTTATTATTGTGCCAGTATATCTACGTAGTCAATTTATTTAAGATTTCTTATTTTTCTAACAGCATAATCGAGGTTACGCTGAAATTATAGTTTTTAAACCCACAGAAATGTAAAAAGTTAGTTTGTTTCTTTATTAGCTTGTTTTACACAGTTAGTGATAATAATTAACGTTAAAGTTGCGTTTGATATGGTATAGAGTTACATTTACGCGTGGTGGTAGAAAATTAATTGAATATGCCAGTGGTGCAATCACGAAATGTGCCTCCAAATAATGGGAGTACTTCAAGAGAAGATAGTTTTCGGATAGAACATATCTACAGACCTAGAAGTAGTAGCTGGGGCAATCAAAACCATCGCAGAAGACGCTCACCATCGATTATACAGGTCCAACAGGATGCTAGGAGAAGAACTAGTTGCATGCCTACTGTGGTAGGTTTTCTTTATTTATTTCTTTATATTTGAGTATGAGCAAGATATTACCCGATTAGCTCCAATATATAACTGTTTATATTTTTATACTTACCGCACTATATAATTAATTTCTTATCATATACTTGAATTTTCCATGGTTTTCTCTCTTTATTGGTACATATAGTATCTAGTTTTTTCTTTAACCCATCGGAAACAATACCACAGTAGAAGGATTTCTACTATAATAAACTTATATCAAAGTTGTATATAATGCTGTATCCATTTATAATAATATATATAATTTCTAATATATAATATTTGTATTGAAAAAAACAATTTTTTCTCTTTGATTGTGCATATTATCAGATGAACATGTGCCGTAAAAACTGTTTAAACAATGAACATTTTACAGCAAAATTTCAGAAAGATAGAATGATTCGACATTTCTAAAAACTTGACAAATGAACAATCATAAATGAACAATTTTATAAAGTGAAAAGTGAAGTTATTGTTTCATAACACAATATAGTTTGTTTTATTATTTTTTTACCACTACTTATATGTAAAGTCTTTAAATATATATAATAATAATAATAATAATCCATAATTATATATTTTATAGTTATTATATAGGTATTATTAATATTTAATATATAATTAGTATTTTTTTAGAAATGTAATTTTACATAAAAACAATCTGAGATAATAGAAATATATATATATATATATATATATATATATATATATATATATATATATATATATATATATATATATATATATATATATATATATATATATATATATATATATATATATATATATATATATATATATATATATATATATATATATACCGTACGATCTAAAAAAAAACGGCGGCAGCGATGGCTATGAAATGAAGATCGCTGTCATTTTATATGTAAATTTATAGAGAAATATCATTGATTGTCATTTCCCAGTCAACTGGACTCCGTTTTTTTTTTCGATCATACAGTAGATGTATGGGTGGCAATTAGTCATAATTATTATCTGATATTTAGCAATAATGACATACAACAAATAAATGAAATTATTGAAAAAAAATCAATTCCTACATTTTTCTTTTGTAATAATTTTAGTTATTTATGTAAATTATTTTTTGTGATATTAAATAACATTTCATTCAGTAGTTTAACGCGTCATCGATTTCCTCTACTTTTTTATGCAAGCTATTTGAAACTTTTTTTGTTATGAACAAGCCTGACTGGCAAAAATTCGCTAAACCTTGAGAAAATAAAATTAAAAGTAATGAAACAATAATGCCTTTATTAATCGTTGAATTATTTTAGTCTTTTGGGTTGTTTTTCCCTAGAAGCGTATCCATTTTTTTGCTTTTCTATCATTAATATTAAATATTCATTAACTAAAATACGAAAAGACTACACCACTGTGTTGTGAACAACAGTAGGTCATATGATTCTTTTAACCCTTTACTTTGAAATGACGTTAGGCACAGTCTAATGTGACGTTTAAAAAGATAGGGCAAGTTAAGTTTGTGTTGTTCTGAAAAATCCAAATAAGAGTTTTGTTTTGTATATATTTTTTTCATGCCCGATTAAAGTAAATTAGCGTGCAAATAATTTTTAATGGCTACTGATCATGTTTTCGGATATATACCCCAAGTAGGCGACGATGGATTTGTAAGTAATAAACAATTTAAATGTTTTTAGTGTCATTGCATTCCTGAGTGAGTTGAATCAGGTTCATTCTTAATTAACGTATCTAAATTAATGATTTTGTCAATAGTGTAATGTATAAGTATGTACCTAGAGAAGTAGTGCTAGAAAATTGAAATCATTTTCAGGAAATATAATTTACAAATAAAATATACTAAACACAATAAATATATTTCTTTAATTCCAGAGTGAAGAACAAACCAGTAAACTTCATATTAAGGTAATCAAAGGCAGAAGTCTGATGAAAAAGGACATATTTGGTGCTAGGTACAACAATTTAAAACTAATTAATTCTTTCAAAGTATGACATTTATTTTATGGATTTTAGTGATCCTTATGTTCGAATTGATTTATTACCAATTAATGGAGACGAAGTGATTGATTCAGTACTAACTCGGACCAAAAAAAAGGTGTACCTTTGCTTAATTTGTATTCATTTTGATTGAAATTAACAAGACTTTATTTTTTAGACATTGAATCCTGAATGGAATGAAGAATTCATATTTAGGGTAAGGAAATCTCGATTTATGAAATTTTCCTAGTTATTTATTGATAAAATTACTAAATTCAGGTTAAACCAACTGAACATAAGCTAATATTTCAAGTGTTTGATGAAAATAGGCTGACGAGAGATGATTTTTTGGGTATGGTTGACTTGCCTTTAGTGAATTTACCCAAAGAACAAGAGGGCCGTGTAATACCACCAGTAAAATATCTGTTACTGCCTAGAAGGTAATTATGTGTGTATATTTTATTAGCAATATTGCAGTATTAATATACAGGGTGGCGCACCTCATTGATTATACAAAATCGGAAAGAAAATATTTTATGGGTATATGTGGGAAGGCAATGTGCATGATTTAAAATTATTTTGAAATGGACAGGGTGTGTCGGAACTAATATCCATACCAAAATTATATGTTTTCTTATGGAACACCCGGTATTTTATTTCATTTTTGGATTCTAGGACATAAAATAAGGCATTTATTATAAGGATTTAATATGTCTAAAAGGTTTGGTTTTTGAGATATGTGTTTAAAGTTATTTAAATATAAAATATGCATGCTATAATAAAAAAGGTTGTTAACACCCTGTACATTACTTTTCAGAATTAATTCTTGTGCTGACTTTTAGGCCAGAGAAATAAACTTTGTAAAAAATATGATTGCTTTCTTAAATTTATACCGAGGTATCAAAAACCACTGGTCTATTTTAAATATCTATTTTACATAAAAAGTTCGTTATTTCAAATGTAAGACTCTGTATTTTTTAAAATAATCAAAGCAGATTTAAATGCTCTTTTAAACTATATTAGGGTTTCCCATACCTATCTGGCTCAGATACTGAATAAAAGGCGATTTTTCAATAAAATGGCAATCAAGATGGCTGGTGTCGCCATGGCAATTTTCTAGCGACAGTTAATACCGTATGATCAAAAAAAAATGGCGTCTAGTTGGCTTGGAAATGACAATCGATGACATGACATTTCCCATATAATTTTACATATAAAATTACAGTGATCTTCATTTCATAGCCATCGCTGACGCCGTTTTTATTCGATCATACGGTACCTATTTTCAAAATCGAAATTAGTTTATGGACTTTATTTAAGTTCATAGCAGCTTTTATTTATAAGATCTACAGTAGTTTAA
Organism: Sitophilus oryzae; assembly: GCF_002938485.1. Taxonomy (NCBI): domain Eukaryota; kingdom Metazoa; phylum Arthropoda; class Insecta; order Coleoptera; family Curculionidae; genus Sitophilus; species Sitophilus oryzae. Next base: position 10,932,900 of record NW_022145945.1, read on the forward strand.
TAAATAAGTATTTATTATTTTATCAAGAAAAGCGAAGAAGTAGTTCCTTTATTTATATTATGATTTATAGCAGATAATTGAATTTTCTATAAAAGAGCCAATTAAGGTAAATTCATTTTTTTTCACTTCCAACACAGGTTTCTGCCTAATATGTTTTTTATGAACTTCACTACCAGCTCTGCGAAATAGGAAAAGTAGTTTTTCAAAGGAGCGCTTATCAAGACAATTCCTATTTTGATATCTTTGAGGATAAACCCTTCAGGTCAACAAGCAATTTTCTTCACAAAATAAAATCACTAGTAACATATCCATTCCTTCCGCCAGCAGATACTGCTTCATTTTTCTTTATAAAATAACAAATACTTGCTTATTAAACTATTGTAGGCAAATTAAATAAAAGTAAACTGTTATAAATTTAAATAAAGTCAATAAACAAATTATTGAAAAATTGCTTTTTATTCAAAATCTGAGCCAGATAGGTATAGCAAACCCTAATATAGTTTGACAGAGTATTTAAATTGTTTCGACTTATTTAAAAAAAACAGAGTGTTGGATTTGAAATAACGAACTTTTTATGTAAAATAAATATTTAAAATAGACCAGCAGTTTATGATACTCCTGTAAACATTTAAGGAAGCAATCAAATTAAAAAAAAAGTTTATTTCTCTGGCTTAAATGTCAGCACAAGAATTAATTCTGAGAAAAGTAATGTACAGGGTGTTAACAAGCTTTTTTATTATAGCATGCATATCTAAATATCTTTAAATATCTCAAAAACCAAAGCTTTTAGACATATTTACCAACCCTTATAATAAATGCCTTATTTTATGTCCTAGAATCCAAAATGAAATAAAATACCGGGTGTTCCATAAGAAAAAAATATAACTTTGGTATGGATCTTAGTTCTGACACATCCTGTATATTTCAAAATAATTTTAAAATGTGCACATTACCTCCCCACATATACCCATAAAATATTTTGTTTCTACATCCTTTCGTTTTCGTATAATCAACCGAGGCGAATGAGGTGCGTTATCCTGTATATCTTATGTTATATGGATATTGCAGTATTTCATATGTATAAGGTTGAGTAGTTTAGATGTTAAAAAAAATCATTTTTTGCTATACTTCTAACAATAGCATCTATTTCTTAAAATATTTATGTAGGGAAACATTTGATTGGCTACTTCTCTGTATATTGTTTTGCTTTTGACAACTGCTTTAGGAGATACTACTGTATGATCGAAATAAAAACGACGTCCAGTTGGCTGGGAAATGATAATTGATGACATTTCCCATATAAATTTACATATAAAGTAATAATAATAATAATAATAATATATACCAGATATCAGCTCAGAAGAATCAGTAGTAGAAATATTAGATACTAAAAAACAACAACTACAGGCACAAGCAAAAAGACTAAAATGATACAAGAAGAGCCACCAAAGAAAACAAGAAAACAAACTTTTTAACACAAATGAAAAAAGGTTCTACAGATCTCTCGAAAGAACGGAACAGCAAATAAACAATCCACCATCAATTACAGAAGTAAAAAACTTCTGGGAAAATATCTGGTCACAAGCAGTAGAACACAACAGAGAAGCTCAATGGATAACAGAAGAAGAAAACAAGCAGATAAATACAACAGCCATGCCAAATGTAACGATCACCTGCCATATCCAAGACACACAACTGGAAAGCACCTGGAGACGACAAAATACAGAACTACTGGCTAAAATCATTCACAAGCATTCACAAACCACTAACGAATATATTTCAAAATTTTGTACAAGGAACGGAAGCCATCCCCTCTTTTTTAACTCAGGGAGTTACCTACCTTAAACCCAAAGGCATGGACACTGCAAACCCATCTAAGTACCGCCCTATAACATGTTTATCAAGAACCTATAAATTACTAACGGCAATAATAACAACAAAGATCAACACTCACCTGCAGAATAATAACATCATATCAGAAGAGCAGAAAGGATGCTGTCAGGGATCTAGGGGCTGCAAGGAGCAACTGGTGATAGATGCAGAAATACACACTCAAGCCAAATTAAAACGTAAGTCTCTACATTTTGCATACATAGATTATCAGAAAGCTTTCGACACCGTCCCACACTCCTGGCTCATACAAGTTCTACAAATATACAAAATCCACCCTCAAATCATACAACTTCTGCAGAGAATCATGGCAACATGGAAAACTACCCTAAACATCAAAATGAAAAAACAACTCATCCACACAGAACCAATTCAAATTAATAGAGGAATTTTTCAGGGTGACTCCCTCAGTGCACTCTGGTTCTGTATTGCGCTCAACCCCCTATCGAACCTACTCAACAAAACGCCCCAAGATGCTTATAAAATATCCTCACTCACACATCCATCTACCATCTCGCACCAGCTATATATGGATGACCTAAAGCTTTATGCAGCAACCAGAAAACAACTCAACAACCTTCTCAATATTACAGAAACATACAGTGAAGACATCCAAATGAAACTAGGAACAGATAAATGTAAAATAAACAGCATTATAAATGGAAAACACTCGATACAGGAAGAATACATTCTACAAGACTCAAATATCATACAGAATATGGAAATGGATGAGACATACAAATACCTCGGATACCTACAAAAAACAGGATTAGAGCATGCCAACATAAAACAGCAACTAAAAAGCAAATACAAAAACAGAATAAAACAATACTCAAAACAGAACTGTCCGGTCGAAACAAAGTGAAAGCAATAAATACCTATGCAGCGTCCGTCCTGACGTATTCATTTGGCGTTATAAAATGGAGTGACACAGAATTAGAAGAACTAAACAGGTTAACAAGAACAACATGTAACAAGTACCGAATACACCATATACACGCGGCAACAGAAAGATTTACACTAAAAAGAAAAGAAGGAGGAAGGGGATTCATGGATCTAAAGAACATGAACTACAAGCAAATACACACACTCAGAGAATATTTCAGAGAGAAAGCAGTTACCAGCCCACTACACCGAAGCATTGTTAACCTAACAACATCAGGTACACCGTTACAATTCAACAATGAAGCATTCATACCAGTTGATGCAATTACAACAACAAAGACTAAAATTGAAAAATGGAAATCCAAAGCCCTACATGGAAAACATGCAAACCAACTAACACAACCACACATTGACATAGCAGCATCCAATGCATAGCTTACTCATGGTAACCTGTTTGGAGAAACCGAGGGTTTCATAATAGCAATCCAGGACCAGATCATCGCCACACGTAATTACCAGAAATACATAATCAAAGACCCCAAAACACCTACAGACAAATGCAGACTATGTCACACACAAACCGAAACAATAGAACACATAACCGGGGGATGCCCTATACTTGCTTCCAGACAATATACCCAAAGACACGACGATGTTTGCAGAATAATCCATCAAGAAATAGCAAAGAAATATTCACTCATCTGCTACCATACACCATACTACAAATATCAAGCAGCTAACGTTCTAAAAAATAAGACAGCCAAGCTCTACTGGAACCGGGATATAATCACAGACAAAACCACACCACACAACAAACCAGACATCCACAAACCAACCAAAACGACATACTTAATAGAGATATCCATACCAAATTCACAAAATGTCAAGAAGAAACACACTGAAAAAATTAAAAAATATATACCCCTAGCAGAAGAAATAAGGCAGATGTGGCACCAGGACATTGTAAAAATTATACCAATAATAGTGTCATCAACAGGATTGATCCCAAAATCATTACATGATAGTCTGAAAGGCCTTGAACTTGCACCAAAACTTTATATACCCATTCAAAAAACAGTTATCCTCCACACATGTAATATTACACGACAAGTCTTAAATACACAGTAAAAAGCGTTGACGTTTGACTTAAGTCCGCGACAACGTTAAATACCGGAAAGCCGGAGATTCAAGAACATAATAATAATAATAGACTTAAGTCCGCGACTACGTTAAATACCGGAAAGCCCGAGATTCAAGAACATAATAATAATAAAGGACTTTATTCAGTAGAAAACTTTGAATAAGAAGACTAAGGAAGGAGCATAATGCTATCCATGTATTCATGCATGGTGGGCGGAAAAGGCACCATAAAAGCTCTCTAGGGTGGGGATCCTTGACAGTTCTGTTTGACGATTCATTTGAATTTGATTTGAAATTTTGTGGATTTGGTAGTATATCTAGATGGAAATTGTGGCAGAACTTAAATTAACAGTGACACTATCGCGATTTATCGAAAAAAACTCTAAAATAGTTGGTTGTGTAGTGTGCGGTAGAGATCTGCACGGGCCGGGTAGACCGAACGGGCCTCAGGCCCGGCCCGGCCCGAAACCGGGCCTCGGGCCAGGCCGGTTTCGCACTCTCAATAGGGGTCGGGCCTCGGGCCGGGCCGGTTCCGCACTTTAAAAAAATACAACTTTGATTCTGTACATGTTTTTGAGACACCCTCTATTATAACAGGTATTTTTAGGCTATGTTTATGTGAAATTGATAGATTGTCTGGAATCGACAAAGAACTACTTGGAATAATTGTAATTGAAAGGATTTTGTAATTTTATTTTGATCATTTTATTTTAATGGTTCAGGCCGGGCCGGAATAGTTTAAGTTTTAACTTTCCACAAACCGGGCCGGGCTTACAAAACCTACTTCTCTTCTCGGGCCGGGTCGGGTCGGGCTACAAAAAACCGGCCCGTGCAGGTCTCTAGTGTGCGGTAGATCTCGGCAAAAATTGAGTGAAATAATGGAACAACTTTTCGCTAGTAAGTGACTATATAATATACATACATGTAGTAAACCGATCATTTATGAAATTCACTTAAATTAACTAAATTATATATTTTTCTTGCATTTTAGCTTTTATTTATTACTTGTCAAAGATTAGATGTCAAAGAATTTAGATACGTTAATTTGACTTACCCGCTTCAGTAGCGTATCGGATGTTTGTGTTAATAAATACTTATTATAACTTATCTATTTTTATTAGAATTATATATTTTTATAACAATTTTAATAACTACCAACATTTATTCACAACGTAAAATCAACAACAAATTATTTAGTCTACTCCACGTCTACCCTACATCATAGTTTTACATTTTTTAAATAAAATTAGAACGACACTGATAAACCGGAATTTAAGTCGGCCATATTTGAGGCCCATCGCGGTGTACCTAAGATTTTTGATATGCTCCTTCCTTAGTCTTCTTATTCAAAGGTAGAAAAGAATAAATACATAAGTAATAAAAAAAATCGATAACATTTCCCAACAATTGCCGTTCGACAGCAGGCGAAGTCTAGCAGAGATGCTATTCCATTTAACCTGCAGGTCGACAACAAATGACAGCGATTTTCATTTCAAAGCCATCGCTGACGCCGTTTTTTTTCGATCATACAGTACAATAACTTGTGCAGAATTATGAAACAATAATACACAAACATTGAGTTATTTACATAAACACATAATATATATTATTTAATTTAATATAACAAGATTTAGTTTCATGATTGTAAATATGAGATAAATACAATTTTGCGGACCGCTTAGCGAAAAAGCTTTATTTTTGTTAAATACTACATTGTCTTACCTATAGTGTATATAGCTAAAATCCCTTTATAATCTGTCTACACAAAGAATAGTTCAGAATGCCAGTTGTTGGAGTTCCTTTTAATTCAAAACTAAATTTTTTCAGTCATTATTGGATGACGTCTGTTGAAATCAGATATTCTCTTGCTAGACAGACTATATTCTTGGCTTCTACTATTATTTAATTTTTTCACCATGATTTACTATCACGGGTCCCGTGCTTTTTTTACTTTTCTCTTTGCATGCTCTCTTACCTGCCCTGGTGTGATGTTGATGCATCGTAGCGGTTTCAGTGTGAAATCACGCGTCAGGGGCCACTTAGAGATTTACCACGCATACTTGTATGATGGTGAGGATGCCCCAGTTGCGGCACCTGAGGAGCCCATTAATACTAATGAGTGGGAGATCGTTGGAGAAGGCAGAGAAGAATCAGCAGCTCAGGTAAATCCAGTGTTTTAGAATATTTTTGTTGTGGTTAATCAGTCGTAGAGCTCCCGTGCTTCTACGAAACCATAGAGTTCCCAGGACATTGTGAAATATTTTCAGCAAAATTTACAGTTTTTACGGTGGTGACGGTGGCGGGACGTTATAATGATTATACAACTCTGTATATTTTTAGCTGGTAGGCTATTAATATCGGCAAAAAAAAAGTTTTTTTAATTTCACTCAAAATTAGTTATTTGGGTCATAAATGACCTGACCTTAAAAATTTAAAAAAATCGTAACTCCAAAATTACAGTAGCTAGCGAAACGCGGTTTTCAATTTAAGATTGGGAATAATATTAGTAAGAAAATTTGTAATAACATCAAAATCAGTCAAAGTCGCAGTTTTTGAGATAAAAAAAATTGGAAAAATTCCTTTACTTTAAAACTAAAAGAACTGCCTACCAACTTTGTATTAACATATTTTAGTATGGGCGGCTATATGTGCCTTCCGGCGCCAATTTTTTCTATATGTGATTAATAAGTGATAATCACTTAAGTGATTTGTAATTGTCATTTTTTGAAATATTAATTCAGAAGTCATTTCTGTCAGTTCCACAAAATATCCCGTCAATTCTTATTACAAAATGGCTTTATTTCGTTGTATAATCTTTTGAATACAACTCGATGTTTCGGGATTACCTAATACTTTTGCCTGACACTCAATGCGATACCGGCAACACTACTCCTCCTTCAGAGTTGTAGTGTTGCCGGGTAACGCATTTCGTGTCAGGTAAAAGTATTATTCGGTAATCCCGAAACATCTTGTAGTATTACATTCGAGAATCGCGCCTAAAGGTTGATGCTCACTAGACGGAAGCGCGACGGAGCGCAAGACAGCGCGGCGAAAAGGTAATTTTTATAATACATAGTTTTAAATGGGAGCGCGCTCACTTGGCGGAAACGCAGCGGTCGGCAGCGAAACGATTTAAAACTATGTATTATAAAAATTCCATTTGGCGCGCTACCGTGCGCTTCCGTCTAGTAAGCGTCGGCCTTAATACCGTAACAGCCGACTATACAAATACACGGGTTTAAATGGCGAGTACACGAACATTTTTTTCATAATATTATTTGAAAAGTATTAGTAATTGCAATTTGTGAAAATTGTCTAACAAAAATTAAAAATGTAAATCTTTTAATATCTTCAGAAGGTCTAACGTGTATTATAATTTATTACTCAAGCTAATAAAACTTTTTATATTAATAATAACACTCCGGCTGTTTCAACTACGGTAGCGATCATAGTTTTATGTACCGGTTTTGCTAGTTGGGACATAACTAGGACTATTTGGACTGTAACAGAAAATTTTAAAGGTTCATAATTATAATTTTAGAATACGCCCATAAAAAATTAAACAGTAGATTAAAAAGAATCGGCGCCGGCGTGATAAAGCCGAGAAGTTGTAAAATGGTGTTCCGGGAGAGTTGCATTGAGTGATATTGTACCCAAAAATCACGCAATTATGCTCTCCTTTTAATATTGACATTTTTCGGCAATTTTATTATCTAATTTAAAGTGTTTTATTAACTTTATTATTTGAAATTGTCACAAAATAACGCGTTGCCTAGAGATGAGCAGAAATTCGCAAACTGCGATTCAATCGCAGCGCTTGTAAATTTGCAATAGCAACCTGCGATCCTTTTTCATAGTAAACTTCGAGTTGCGATTGCAAATTTAAAACATCTATCTGCCGACTTTCGATTTTCAGGCAACCAATATTACTTCAGTTGGGATTTGTCAGTGCGAGTTCCGACGCAGCGATTTTCGATCGCACCGGCATCGACACGCCGGACGCCGCGCGCCCTCATTCACAATTGCGAGTTGCGATCGCAGCTCTCAACACTGCGATTCCAACAACACAGCAGCTCCCAACACGCGGCGCGGCATCGACAAAATCACATTCACAGTTACAATTCGCATTGTCTAGCAACTCAATCGCAATCCGAGCCCTGTCATACTTATGAAGTGGTTGAAAGTATGCTTATGTGTAGTTTGCAGCATAATATATAATATATGTCATGGTTAAAGTCCGATGTCCGGTTAATGTCGACATTAACAGGTTAATGTTTGGGTTTGGTTTTGTTTTTGGTTGTTTTGTTTTGTGTTATTCTCGAGATTAACCGGGTAATGTCGATATTAACCGAATATCGGATTTTAACCGTAACATACCGAGAAGCGTAATTACTATCTGTACTAATTGTGCAGAACCAACCTGCTCTATACACCGGTGGACTGTGTAATGGAGGACTACGCGTTTTTAAATATTTCTAACTATACTGATGTACAGCACAAGCAAGCTCTGCATCGCAGTATTGTTAGTAAATGTGTAATTAGCCGTGTCTACTTACGCCTAAATATACTCGAGCGCAGATCATATTCGCGATTTGTTTTTTCTCACGCGCTGCACTGTTCGAAGAAACTTATCATGTTTTAAGCAACTATAATATTCCAAAACTTTCATCAGATGACAGAAAAGATTTTGCAGGGAGAGAATATTGATATAAATACAGCATTTTTCGAGAACATGATGGAAACTTCTTCTCCTGACAATGAAATGTCAAGTTTCAGTCAAGACAACGCCAGATTTCACTTTGGAATAGATGAAGTTCCATCATCAAATGCTATTCCCTTACAGACATCTTCCTTGCCTGTAACGCAGGGGATCGATATCAAACGAGAAATGGCTATGCAAACATTAAGCGCTAATCTCTTGAAAATAGTTCAAATAATGAAAAACGAAAACACACCGGAAGCAACGAATATGATAATACGTTTAAATAACTCATTAGAGAGGATTAAAACACCTGCCGATGTCATGACTTTATTTGCAAAAATGAAGAACATTCGTAGACTGAAGACAATAAAAGTGCAACCTACGTCAATAAGCCGAAGAGCTGAAAGGCCTGGATTGACATCTGGGTCTAGAAGAATACAAGCTGGAAGGCCTGCCAAGAATGAAAGGACTGTTAGAAAACGTAAACATGGAAGATCATTAGCAGATGCTGTATCTGCAAATAGAAATAATGCAAAATCACATTAATATTATTATTTTTTTGTACACTCGCCTTTTACAAGCTTTTCTTGTTAATAATAATGTGTAAAATAAAAATGTTAAACTGTTTTAAAACTAGTCAATGTGTTAAGTCAACAATGAAATGATAAATAAATTGACAGTACAAAAGTAAATAAAAGTTTTTATCTTGGCCTAGCGCGCGTAGCGTAAATATAGTATGTTTAGAAGCTTTTAAACACGGCTACTTACACATTTACTAACAATACTGCGATACAGAGCTTGCTTGCGCTGTACATTAGTATAGTTAGAAATATTTAAAAACGCGTAGTCCTCCATTACAAAGTCTACCGGCGTATAGAGCAGGTTGGCTCTGCACAATAGTACAGATAGTAATTACGCTACTGGGAAACATAGGAAATTCCAGGCAAAATTTTGAACTGTTCAAATATTGGCTACCCTCTTGATTTTTTTTGATACATATGCCAAATTTGGACAATTTTGGCCCAGCCGATTTTGAGTAATTTAAGAAAGATTGCATCTATTTTTAAATTAAAACCGAACAGATAACGATCAAAGGTTTACAAACTATAATTTTGTCATTGCCAAAGTTAATAGTCAGGGGAAATTAACCGAAACATATCAGATACCATCTATTGGCTCGATTTTCCTTATTCAGTGTTAATTACCGCTGATCAATATTGTTGCGATGAATATAATCAGATTAAATAATTTAAAAAACCAGGTTGGACTTGAAATTATTTAAATAATAATTAAATAGTTTTGTTGTTGTTAGGGTACAACAAAAGTTAGGTTATAAAGTCTGGCATATCATTGTACTCAGGAGACCGAGTTCTTTCAAAACCTAAAATAAAAAATGCAGGTCCGTATTAAAAAAAATTAGCTGGCCTCTGTATCTCACAAATTATAAGCTAATTTGAAAATCGAAAAATACTATCAGATAGGCTTAATAAAACGGCTACGAGAATGTGCAATTAGTTTTTTGATTTTCTAAAAAGTAACGACAGGAAAAAATAAAATTGATTTTCAAAAAAATCAGCTTTTTTCAAAAAACTCAGCAATCATTGATATTTTTAAAACTTTTTTGATGACATCTTGGTGAACATCCCGAAGCGCAACTTTCCCCAATTTAACCATGTTTGTATCTATTACGGTTACCGAGATAGCAATACTCGTATCCCGAATCTGTAGCACCCTGTAGAATAGATGAATTAATAGCAACATTTGAATTTAATTACAAAATTATTCATAAGCACAGTTTTGTAGATTCAAATTAAAAATTATCTATTTTATTATTTATTAACTAGAAGACAGATTATGGTAAGGAATTAGTAAGGAACGTCTGTTAATATTTGATACTTTGTTCAGCCATTTTTATTTACTATATTTTGTTATATATTATCTTTACAGCGCGCAGCGTACCAATTTAATAATCGCAATCGCAGGTTACAGTCACAGCGATTTATAAATGACAATTGCAGTTTTGCTTATCTCTAGCGTCGCCCAGTTTGCGTTCTTTTTCACTAAATTTTTACTACTCGAAACAGCGTACATCACACAAACTTTGTAACTGAGACTTTTATAGTTTCAATAATTGCACTAGTAAATACTAAAATACTTAAATATGTTATGACAAAGCCACAATTTTAATATTATTTCAATGCGATCAACATAAACTATAATCGGCTGCGTGAAATACAGAGCCGGAAAGTTCGGATTTCTGCCATACCGAGCGCTGCTGTCGAAATTTTTAAAATCAACTGAAATGCACCAAGTTATGATTTTTATGAAGATAGAAGGGTGTGGTTTGCACAAACCTGTCCCACTTTTTTGCCAAACGGTAGATGCTGTAAACAAAATTTTCAGAGTCTTTTCGAAAATTTTGTAATTTAGGACAGCCTCCGTATCTTCGTTATTGTGAATGATATACCGGGTGCGTCTCAAAACTGGCTCACCCCTATAACTTTTTTATTTTTTTAGTTAAAAAAACGAGATGGTGTGTTAATATATGACATAAATTAGGATTGATTGATGTATTCAATTGTTTTCGGTCACTTCCGGTTTCACCGGAAATGACTACAACTTTTGATTTTTAAATGGCACCCCCTGTATTTTTTTACTTTATTAGATAGAAAATGTCACTCTGAATAGGATGACATATCATATGTCAACTTTGGACATTTTCGCAAATGGTTTATTTGAAATTATAACTTGCGGTTCGTAACGAAAATTTGGTATTATTGGTATCAAATTATTCGTAAAAAAATGCTTTTTCCAAATATGCTAATGACCCACCCTCGTTCCATTTGAAAAAATTGAGATATGATTAAAAATACGATTTGAACATTTTCTAACTGGCCAGGACAAGACACTAAAAACATTAGACGATCAAATCTATTTTTCCAAGGCTCCTTGATAAAGAATTAGTGTTTTTAACATAGCCATGGCACTCTAGATTGAATTTTAAAATACAATTTTTTATTAAGCGAGAATGTCAAAAGGTAACATCTGATATGTCATTCTATTCAGAATGTCATTTTCTATCGAATAAAGTAAAAAAATACCGAGGGGGCCATTTAAAAATGAAAAGTTGTAGTCATTTCCGGTGTAACAGGAAGTGACCAAAAACAATTGAATACACCAATCAATCCTAATTTATGTCATATACTAACATACCAAATCACGTTTTTTATCTAAAAAAATAAAAAAGTTATAGGGGAGAGCCACTTTTGAGACGCACCCGGTAGAGCAGATAAAAACTGATTCTTGGAGAACTTTTTACGTACAATACAGTGGTGTAGTCTGTTTTTCTATAAAAAAAATATTTTTGAAAATATGAACTAAATATATCATTTTCTTATTAATAGGCCGTGATAAATAACAAAAATATCAAAATGGTATTACTAAAATAGTCATACACATTAAGATTTACTGAACTGTTACTATTGAATCTCTGAATATATTTTTCTTTTTTTATAACGAAATTTATTATAACGATATGGGTTTGCAAATATCTATGCTTGTATTATTAAAACATTTTTCAGATTGGTGTTCGACATTGTTGTAGTTGCCACGATATATTTCATATTTCAAAAATCCCCAAAATCGGAAATCGAGAACGGGCAAATCCGGAAATGACGAAGGACAACATATGCGTCCATTGCATTGCATTGGTTCCAATTCATTGATTTGAGAAATAATAATTTAACAATATTCTAATATTTTCAATATTGTGAGGGAGAGCCCCATCTTGCTCAAAGCATATTTCATGTAAATTAGCTAAAAGTAGTAGAGAGTTAGTAGAGAGTTAAGTTTCCCTAACATATAAAGAATTTATTAGTGGCTCCCAAAATATAACAACAGATAGCAGTATACTTTTAATAATTCTTTGGTTTCTTTTATTATCAATCATGGTCTACTTATAAATATGATCTTTTAAAAAAACTTTTAAACATGACAGTAAATAGTGAAAATAAATATAGAGTGATATGTATTTTTGAGAAGCTTATTGCAAACCAAACCAAACCAGATCATCTAATTTATAAATATACTGGGTGTTCGATTTAAGAAAACATAAATATTATAACTTTAGTTCGTATCTTTAAAAATATTCTTTTTGTAGAATAACAGACTATGCCACTGTATTCTACCATAAAAAGTTCTACGATAAACAATTTTCACTTTCTCAATAACTCTTTTTAACAATAACAGAGATACAGGGGGCGTCCCAAATTGCAAAATTTTCAAAAAGACTGTAACTCAGAATCGAAGGGGGCTATGAAAATTTTGTTCGCGGCATCTTCCGTTTGACCAAAATGTGGGACAGGTATGTGCAAACCGCACCCTTCTATCTTCACTAATAACGGAGATATCGTATGATTTCAACTAAAATGGGACACCCTGTACTCCTAATCATAAAGGCACTTATTTATATAGGTGTTTTTTTTTATAGCCAGTTTTGGTGAATTCTTCACTTGCTGAGACTCAAACTCCTTTACCACATGGCTGGGAAGAGCGGCAAGATGCCAATGGCAGAACGTATTTTGTGAATCATTTGGCGAGAACTACACAGTGGGAGAGACCAACATTAACGTAAGTGTTTTGGGCAAAATTTCAATACATAATATCTTGTTAAATTCATTATTAAATATTTTTTTATTTTTATTAGACAGACTATATTAAATCGTTGCAAGTCTATAAAATGAATGTAGTCACTAAAAAAGATACTGGCATAGGAGCAAAATTAAATAAGGTTTAATGCAACAAATAAAATATTTTAATCTTTCGTAAAAATAAAAAATGTTTTTTTTTCTCTTGTTATGTTTATTAACTTTATTTAACGTTTATTAACAAATAGGCGAACTATATTTGAAATATGTGTTATTATAGAAGTAATACTCCTGAAACTGAGGAAGTCACTCGAGGTGAAGATAGACAAGTTTTTGAAAGAAGATATCATATAAGTGCTGAAGAACAAAGCAATGGTAGCAGAGGAGATGTATCTATTAACAATCAGGTCAGTATCGTTACTTTTTTATATTCCAAAATCTTTATTTTACTATCGCATTTTCTTTCTTAAAATTTGTTCTGCGAATTAATATGAATAGGTTTACCCATTAAATTTTATTTAGACATAAAAATATGTAATGATACTACCAGGTTTAAGTATTAGTATCTAGTAAAACTTAAACCATAATTAACTAAAAAATATATCTTATTTTATTTAAAAAGTCTTGAATAAAATATTTTAATTGTACACATAAATATATTATTACAAGAATTTACTTAAAAATATAGGACACTGTTTATATGTTCCATTGGTTAAACATAAAAAATATTTCTATCTCGTTTTTTATGTTTCCTTTCTATTTACTTCCCTTTACCAACCCTGCCCCCCAAATTCTCACAGCAACCCGAAGATGATGAAGAACAGCCACCATCACAGCACCCAGACGTTATTTCAACGGAAGACTCATCCTTGGACACAGTATGGCCTAGAAACCTCCAAACGCACTTAGAGGCGCCACTAACCATAACTAATGGTGCTACCGACAACAGGAACTCGCAGATAAGCGACGCGGGTTCGGACCTAGCGAACCCGGCAGGCGCAGTCGCAGATTCGGATTACGATGGTTCGGCAGAGAGCGAAGGAGGTGACAGTAGGAGGAGCTCGGTGGAAGTGTGCGTGGTACCAGCCAGGGCGGTACGCAGCGGCAACACGGTAAACGGGAACTGACTGGAAAGATACAGCTGATCTCGGTGGCGGTGGAGGGCGCCGGCATTGCTTTTATGTTATTGTTGTCACAGAAAAAAAGTATTTTTAAATTTATTTATTTCCAAGTAATAATTGAAATGAAGGATATTTGTTAGAATGTCAGTTTCTGAATTGACATTATCAGGACTATATTAATTGTTGATTGCATATTCTGTGAAGTCATTCTAACTCGCTTCAAACTCATTGTTTTTTTTTCTCATCGAATTTCACTGCTATATTGGGTTTTTAATATACCGGGCCCGAATTCTTTATCTTAGAAAACGCTAAGCGCTTTTAGATGCTCAGCGTATATGACGTTAATTTTTGGTTAGAGCGCATTTTACTACCGATATGGGTATTCTCATCTGACGTGCTTAGCATTTTTACCCATTGTGCTAAGCCATTTGAAAACGGCTACCTAAGGATCATTTTGCTTGTCGAACTGTGAGTAAAAACAGAAAAAAATGTGATTTTGCGCGTTCTCTTGCTCTCTAGTGAAAACTATTTCTTCTTCTATAAATTCCTCAATAAGTAATTGAGAATTTACGACTTGGCAGCATATTTTTCAAAACATCGAAAATACTGAGAAGGGTCTTCAACATTTCCCTCGTATAATAAAAATAATGACATATCCATAGAAAAATAGATTGACATAACTCAACAATCGGTTATAAAATTCAGATATTTTTCATCGTTTAGCGTTTTATCCACATTTAACTATTAGATACCTGAGAAATTGCGATGCTGCTAATATGTGCTCAACGCGTATCCAGAAAACGATTTGCACGGCAACGAGAATACCATAGTCGACTGCTTGGCGTTCTGCCAATCGAATACTTTCGCTTACCGCTTTGAAAGCGTAACGTTTTTATGTCAAAGTTCAAGAATTCGGGCCCTGGTCCTGTTTGAAGACCCTAGTTGCATGCAAAGTCAACAGTTTGAATTTATCAATGTATCCTGTGCAGCTCCTATATTTTCATTAATTCAATTTTAGGATTTGCCATATTAAATCAATTTATTTGAAAAGCCACTACATATACTAATTTTTACTGTTTTAACTTAATATGTTGTTTTAATAATACAATAAAATTGATTAGAGTATTGATGAGCTTATTGCCTCTTGGTTGGTCTAACTTGATATAATTGTCGTGTAGATTTTGTGAAAATAGGGATAGTACTATTATTGTACCCAATGAGGGAATGTATGACAGTGATAGTTGTCTGCCATTTTAAGTCAAACGTAAAGGTGAGTTTTTATGCATTGGTCATATACATCCTCCATCGATCCGTCGCTTCAATCATGTTGAAGTATGATCTGATATTTTTTAAACAAACCAATAAAATTGCATAAAAACAACAACGGGCGACGCATGCCCGATACATATTAACCCACACGAAATTGTTTTTTTTTGTTAATTTTTAGGTATCATTCTTGAAATCGCCTTTTCTCTGGTTTGATAGATTTTAGATATATACACTATTAATGTGTATCCAATTAATGGCACATCTAGTACCAAATTATTTGAAGATCATTTTGTAAATATTTTTATTTCATCATGTTTTATCCGATAGCTCAAAAGTTACGTTGTATTATTTATAAAATTTATTGTTTATGTTACACAAGAATTTTAGTTGAAATTATTATCAAATCTAAGAGCTTTTTACCGCCACTATGAGGTCGTAACAATCTACGCTTATGTTTTCTTTGTTGTGCGCTAGTACTTAATCTTTCTGGTACTGCACTCTTTCACTATTTGTTATTAAGAAAATGCAAATAAGTTTGTTCAAGATTAGTTTAATACTATACTAATCGCGTGAATAGATTGATCTTTTTGCGTTTTCTTTTAATATTTTCAGCTTTTGTGCATTTTATTTTGTATTTTTTGTTTCCAGATATAATTGACAAAGTAGTAATTTAATAATGTTGGCATTTATTGCAGAGTTTTGACAACGTGGATAGCAATAATTCGTCAAGAAGAGATTCCCCTGTGTCGGGTAGCAATAATACGTCACAAGTTGATCTGACTATTGTAGGGGATGATTTACCTCCAGGCTGGAGTGTACAAAAGTAAGCTTTTTACTACTATCAAAAATGTGTTTGAATATATTATGTCTTTGTATAAGAAATATTACCTGTATATCATATATAGTTTCATGTAGTTATAGCTCTTCTTAAGAGAGCGATGGAAACAACATGCATAATACTATAAACATGGGTAGATAGGGGCATACAAATCAACTTATCAACCTTCTTTGCATCAATTATTATATACTTGTGTCAGGTGGTATATTTCCTTGCATAACCTAAAAGAGAGCTACGTTTGGCGCGTTGTATATTAATTTTAAATATACGAAGAAAATAAACAGACGAAGAAATATTTTTCTTTTTTTGTTTGGTTTGGTTAGGTTAGGTTTTTTTAACAATTTTTTTTACTCATCTTTATCGATTGGTTACAATGGGGACTCTTAAGCAGGCTAGAAGACCTGGATTACGCAGACGATCTATGCATCTTTTCCCATTCACATTCGGATATGTCTCAAAAACTTCTTAGACTCCAAGAGGAAGTTAATAATGTCGGTCTTCAAATCAACGTGGCGAAAACCAAAGAAATGAGGTCAAATACTCCCAACAATCAAGATCTATACCTCTCCAACCGAGCCATCGAGAGAGTTGATGATTTTCAGTATCTGGGAAGTATGGTTCACAGCGATGGGGGCACAGAGAAAGATATAGAGGAAATGATTTTGAAGGCACAAAGAGCTTTTGGCATGCTTACACCTGTGTGGAACTCCTCTATATATATAGCAAAAAAACTAAAGTCCGGCTCTTCAATAGCAATGTCAAATCTATTTTGCTTTATGGATGCGAAACATGGAAGGTTACGCGTGGTCTCATGGATCCGCCTACAAGTGTTTGTTAACAAGTGTCTTCGAAGAATATTGAGAATTTTCTGGCCCAATCAAATTAACTACGAAGAACTGTGGAGAAGAACATCACAAAATCGAATAGATATCGAAAATAAGAAAAGAAAGTGGGGCTGGATTGGGCACATTTTGCGCAGACCCCACAGAGATATCGCTAGACAGGCACTTGAATGGAATCCACAGGGAAGACGTGCCAGGGGAAGACCAAGGAATACCTGGAGAAGAACAGTAACCTCTGAAGCCCAAGAGGTCGGGAAAACATGGGGAGAGATCAAACAGACAGCTCAGAATAGGATCAGATGGAAACATCTCTTAGAAGCCCTATGTCCCACGAAGGGATGACGGGAACATATATATATAAAATATGTGAACAAAGACCCCTCATTTGGGCGAACTAAAGTAGTAGAAAATAGAAAAATGAAAATAACCTATTCTATTTTCTAGACATTTTTCGCTAACTTACCCTCTTCTAACAAAAAACTACACTAAATAAAAGTGAAACGTAGCCCTATCATATATTACAATTAGGTGAAAACAAAAACAATTTTCATGACTATATATCAACATAACAAAGAAGGAAAGGATTAAACGGCCTAGCCCTCAACAACTCGCAACCGTATACGGGCTAGGCCGTTTAATCTTTTCCTTTTTTTTATATGTTTCCCTCACCATTTCATTCTTGTTCATATCAACATAACGCTATTGTTTTAAAATCAATATCTAGTAACATCGAAACTATTAACCGATGTTTTTAAAACATGGATAAAAACGCTCAACACTAGTATTTAGTAGTAGTGACTTCTAGTATAATGCCATCAATCAACATTATACAATCAGTTCTGATGATCGATAAACTCTCGCTTTCTCATTTGAATACGGTTTTCTATTTCACTGCCTTGGCAGCCGAATTGTGATATGTATTATTATAAAGTAGCTTTTTAGGAGTATTATTTATATGATCAATGAGTAAAAAATACAATTACATGTAATGCCCATATACAGGCTGCAGCAGAATTTGTGATGTTAAGCTTGTTTCATATAGACGCGAATCGCGAATTGCGATTTTGCGAAACTGCTCTCATTGGTCCAATTTTACTGATCATGGCGGCGCTGTCAGAAATTTTAAGATTTTGGCGATTCGCAAGATTTAAAATTTGGGGGGCGGGAAAGTTAAAGTGTTTTCAACTTTTGCGAATATTCGCGCGATTTTAAGGTACGCGTTTGCGCAGAATGGTGTTGTGATCCGGTTATCGATTATTTTGACGACGCTGCCGCAAAGTAACTGAAAGCATTTCTCCAGTTGAAATGGGTTCTCGTACATAATATGTTTTTGATATATATGGCCAATTTTTCAACTTCAACCAAGTTATCAAACTTCCTAAATTTTTTCTCATTTTTCTTCCTGATTTTTTGAATTAAACTGCGACAAGCACCTTGTTGCTTACGAAATTTGAATATTTCACATGTCCCAAATGACCCATAAATGACCTATAAACCTGTGCTATAAACCCGTTCTCTTCTACTTCTCTTCTACGTTTTAACAATAAGTAAATGGCAATTTTACACCTTATTCTATTCCAATCCCACAATCGTAATCGATATTCATAATTATTAAACAAATTTAAATTCATATTGTATGCTATAAAATATAAAATAAAGATCGTAAACACGAATAAATATGTATAAAACAAATTAAGTTATCTCAGGTTATGATTTTTTTTTGGTAACTTTCAGTGGAGCAAAAATGAAATGTCCCTAAAAATTTGCGACTATATGAAATAGGTCTAAATTTTGCTAATATTTTTTGGCGAATCGCTTTTTGCAATTCGCGATTCGCGTCTATATGAAACAAGCTTTAGACGCAATTTTTTTAATAATTTGCGTGTAGTGAACTTTGTATAAACTTTATTACAATGGTGATTAGTTGTTTTTAAAACAGTAGTTTGTTAAAACAATAGTAGTCTTTAAAACATGGAAAAAACGCCCAACACTAGTATAATGCCATATACAATCGGTTCTGACGATCGGCAAACTCTTGCTTTCTCATTTGAATACGGTTTAATATTTCACTGTCTTGGCAGTTGAATTGTGATATGTATTATTATATACTAGCTTTATAGGAGTATTATTTATATGATCAATGACTAAAGAATACAAGAACATGTAACGCCC
Organism: Sitophilus oryzae; assembly: GCF_002938485.1. Lineage (NCBI taxonomy): Eukaryota > Metazoa > Arthropoda > Insecta > Coleoptera > Curculionidae > Sitophilus > Sitophilus oryzae. The sequence goes on from NW_022145945.1 coordinate 10,952,405, forward strand.
ATATACAGGGTGGAGCAGAATTTGTGATGTTAGACGCCATTTTTTTTGTAAGTAAGGAGTGAGTCATCAGCGACAATTTTAGCGATTTTTAATAGTTTGTGTGTAGTGAACTTTGAATAAACTTTATTATAATGGTAATTAGTTGTTCAGCTTTCAAGTGTAAAAGCCTTAACGATAAGGCTAGGAGTTACGGTTCATAGGTAAATAAACAGTCCACTCCACCTTTTTAGCGTTTTTTTTTATTGAATTCAGTAATTATTTTTCTGATATTATATGTACTTGATAGGTGCTCTACGTCGATACTAAATTTGTACCTTTTGTTAACATTTTTTCTTATAATTAATTAGCATGATACCACCGCATATCACTATAGTCGTAGTCAAAACATTTATCAAAAATATAAATATCTCTTCAAGCAGCTTTTAAGAAAAATATGTACCACGGTACTGTTTGGAAGTATGGTAACAATTTGGTCTCGGTTGTTATTAGTCCTAGTATGCTTCAGTCATTGTATATGGTATAGTCTATACTTAGTTCATGACTTCATAACTATATATGTTATTCAGAGCACCCAATGGCAGACTGTTTTTCATTAACCACCATGAGAGGACGACATCATGGGTAGATCCAAGGACGGGCAGGGCCAGTCCTATGCCCAACCAACTAGCGGTTCAACCAGCAAACAGAAAACCCGAAGACGACTTAGGGCCTTTACCTGAGGGTTGGGAAGAAAGACTGCATACAGATGGAAGGATATTCTTCATAGATCACAGTAAGCCTTTTCATCATTTCATCAGCTCGGTTTCACAGGATGGAAAATAGAAGCGATATATTTATACATATATGGGTTAATCTCCATACCAATACTATGGGTTAATCTCCATACCAATATCTCCAACCAATACTTTGAATAAAAAGATTAAAGAGCATATCAAAAATCTTAGATCGAACGCGACGGGATTCTAAAATGACCAAATTAAATTGGGGGTTTATAAGTAATATCGGGTTTATAAATGTAGTTCTAATTTTATTCAAAACGTGTAAAAATATGATGTAGGGTAAACTCAATAATTTGTTGCTTTATTTTACGTTGTCAATAAATATTGGTAGATATTGTAATTGTTATGAAAATATATAATTCTAATAAGAATAGATAAGTTATAATAATTATTTATTAACACAAACATCCGATACGCTACTGAAGCAGGTAAGTCAAATTGTCGTATCTAATTCTTTGACATCTAATGTTTCATTAGTAAATAAAAGCAAAATTGCAAGAAAAAAAATATAATTATTGTAGTTAATTTTAAGTGAATTTTATAAATGATCGATTTGCTCCACGTATATATATATATATATTATATAGTCACTTACTGGCGAAAAGTTATTCCATTATTTCCCTCAATTTTTCACCGAGATAAACCGCACGCTACGCAACTAACTATTTTACAGTCTTTGTCAATAAATCGCAAAAGTGTCACTGTTAATTTAAGTTTTGCCACAATTTCCTTCTAGATTTACTACCTTTAAACAACTATCAGTAGTAGAATAAATAATAAATAACATAAAATAAGCTCAGTAAGGACTGACAAATCCACAAAATTTCAAATCAAATTCAAATTGTCAAACAGAACTATCAAGGATCCCCACCCTAGGGCCCTCTCTCCGTCTACCATGCATGAATAGATGGATAGCATTATACTCCTTCCTTAATCTTTTTATTCAAAGAACCAATAGTACAATTAGTCTGGTCACCTTGTACTCAAAAAAAGCCTTTTGGAGGAAAGTTTTGGGTTAGTTCTAATTTCTTTTGTTTATTAGGTTTTTTTGGGGTGCTGAATTCGAATCTGATGTTTGCTAACAAGAATTCGTTACGAAACATGGAGAAAAATGTAGTGAAAGTAAAAAAAAGTGAAAAAGAATTGGATTTTTTGCGTTTTTTGTTTATAACTTAAAATCAATTTTTCGTAAATAATCTTTCTATTCAAAATTAAAGTAAATATAATTTCTGTTAATTAAGTTTTTTTCTCTGAAGAACTAACTGTTCGGGCTCAACAGTCAGTTGAAAATTAGCGTTTTTTTGGTTTTTTTATACCTACTTTTTGTATCCAAATACTCTTAATTTATTTTTAAAGTCTAATATGTGTTTTTTTATTAGTTTTAAGTTAAATGTTATATAAACAGCGATTTCAACAATATACACCTACCCCAAAACTTTCCTCAAAAAAATACAATTTGACCATACTAAATAGGGAGTTTTCGTTGCTTTAAAAAAATTCAACGGTACGGTTAACGGATACGTAACCATAACCGCTATTTTGACAGATAGAAAAACAGTTTTCGGACTCTCGGTTCATCGGTTCGGAGCCGACATACGATACGATAACCGAAAACTGACAGCTGAGCACAGCCCGTAGCGTAGTGTTTTGATTTTTGGTTTTTGTATTGTTGTTTGATTGGAAAGTGCTTTATATGACTTTATTGGGTTTCGCTATATAGGATGGACAATTTAATTTTATTGGACTCTAGTGATGAATCGGATTTGGAGGATGCTATGCTGTTGGAAGGGTTTGAAAACAACATCGAATATCGAGCAGAACTTTATGGGGAGTTCAACCTAGAAATATTATCTGACCAAGAGTGCAAAGCTAACTTCCGCTTTGAAAAAAACATTCCTCGATTAGTTGAAGCACTAAGAATTCCCAACGAGTTTAACACAGATAAAATAAATAATCAAAACATAAACAAAATAGAATGAGGTTAGGTTAGACATGTATTTTTCAATGTTGTGTTTCTACTGCGCTAGTGCGCATGCGTACCTATGTTAACGGCTTTGGCTAACGTCCGTAAAATATCGGCAGCTAGCGGTTACGATATACGATAATCGAAATTGAAATGTCAAAGTTGTCAATTAGCGTTAACCGGAATTGCAATTTGTAAGCAACGAAAACTCCCTAATAGGAAAATAGCATTTCGGCGTAAGCTTATTACTTCCATCTTCTAAAAGACGAACTTATGTTCCTAAACCATACAAACTCGATTTTCTCAATACTGGAACATAAATCTATATACGATAACCGACACCGTTCGACCAATTGGTAAATGGCATTTTGGTCATGCATATTACTTGCATTTTCTTGAAATAAATAAACTTATGTGCTGGAACTATGTAAACTTGAATTTCTGCCCTTCGCTCATTGATTATTATCACTTTCACACCAAGTTGAGTTTTGGACTGGGGATTTTAATGTAAACAGGATTAATAACAATACGTAATTAAATAAGTGTAAAGTAAACGGGAAGCCATCTTTTTACATGCTCTAACTTCCTAACAACCTAACATGCTCTAACAACTAGAAATAGAAGCGAGAAGAAAAAATAGAATGCCGTCCGATAGGCATCGTTTGATTATTTTGTATTGTCACATTGCACTTCTTTCTATTCTTTGTTTTAATAGGGGCACCTTTGAATAAGAAGACTAAGGAAGGAGCATAATGCTATCCATGTATTCATGCATGGTGGGCGGAAAAAGCACTCTAGGGTGGGGATCCTTGACAGTTCTGTTTGACGATTCATTTGACACATTTGAATTTGATTTGAAATTTTGTGGATTTGTCAGTTTTTACGGAGCTTATTTTATGTTATTTATTATTTATTCTACTACTGATAGTTGTATAAACATAGTAAATCTAGATGGAAATTGTGGCAGAACTTAAATTAACAGTGACAATATCGCGATTTATCGAAAAAGACTCTAAAATTGTGTAGTGTGCGGTAGATCTCGGCAAAAATTGAGTGAAATAATGGAACAACTTTTCGCTAGTAAGTGACTATATAATATACATACGTGTATTTATGAAATTCACTTAAATTAACTAAATTATATATTTTTCTTGCATTTTAGCTTTTATTTATTACTTGTCAAAGATTAGATGTCAAAGAATTTAGATACGTTAATTTGGCTTACCTTCTTTAGTAGCGTATCGGATGTTTGTGTTAATAAATACTTATTATAACTTATCTATTTTTATTAGAATTATATATTTTTATAACAATTTTAATAACATTTATTCACAACGTAAAACAAAACAACAAATTATTGAGTCTACCCCACGTCTACCCTACATGTACCCTACATCATAGTTTTACATTTTTTAAATAAAGTTAGAACGACACTGATAAACCGGAATTTACGTCGGCCATATTTGAGGCCCATCGCGGTGCACCTAAGATTTTTGATATGCTCCTTCCTTAGTCTTCTTATTCAAACAGGGGCACAGAACGAGGTAGATATACAGGGTGGTCCGAACTGTATTCCGGAAACTTCGGCAGCATATTCTGTAGATAAAAATAGTTAAAAAAGTTCGTATAAATGTATGTCCGAAAATACTTAGTTTCGGAGATACAGGGTGTAGAAGTTTCATTTTTATTTCGATTTTTGCCAAATAATTTCTGAAATAACGTCAATATTTGGATGAAAATTGGTACCTGGTTTTTTTTTTGACACGAGAAATTTGATTTTGATGTCAATATGACTCCTATTTGTAGGGGGCGCCACCTACATTTGTTTTAACTGTTTTGAAGAGTAATAACTTTTTGTCCGTACCTGTATAAAACTACTGAGTGATAAAATATACATTTCCATGCCTTTCTTAAAAAATATCTCTTAGTAAAAATCGCTACGAGCAACTGTTCTCAAGATATTTAGAATGTAAATAGTCAATACATGCCATAATTGAGAAAAAAATAAACACGTTGAGTAGATACTTATTTGACTGAAATAATAAATTTGGGAAATTTTAATTTTTTTAAATTAATTATAATTTTTTCTGCGAAAAAATGATGATCAGTTTCTGTTGAAGTTTTGACACAAAAACATTTCAAATTTATGATTTCAGTCTAACTATTTAGTTGACATGTTTAATTTATGTCAATGATAATAGGTATTGATAATTTCGATTCCAAATATCTCGAGAACTAGTACTCGTAGCGATATTTACCAAGAGACCTTTTTTACGTAAAAAACGCCGTAAATATATATTTTTTTACTTAATAGTTTTATACAGGTACGGATGAAAAGTTATTACTTTTCAAACCAGTTAAAAATATGTAGGTGGCGCTCCCTACAAGTAGGAGTCATATTGACATAAAAATCAAATTTCTCATGTCAAAAAACCCTCAGACACCAATTTTCATCCAAATATTGACGTTACTTCAGAAATGATTTGGAAAAAATAGAAATAAAATTGAAACTTCTACACCCTGTATCTCCGAAACTAAGCATTTTAGGACGAACTTTTTTACTTATTTTTATCTGCAGAATATGTCACCGAAGTTTCCGGAATACAGTTTGGACCACCGTATGTTTGCGTATTTTCTTGAACCTTCTTTTGAATATATACAGGATGCTACAAATTCGAGATTTAAATTACTTTTCAGAAAATCAAAAAACTAATTGCACATTCTCATAATCACTTTATTAGGGGTATCTGACAATATTTTTATATTTTCAAATTAGTTGATAATTTATGAGATACAGAGGTCAACTTATTTTTTTTTAAATACGGACCTGTATTTTTTATTACAGTTTTTGCAAGAACTCGGTCTCCTGTGTACAATGATGTGTCACACTTTATACTTTTTTTTTGTTTTGGGTACTTTAACAACAACAAAATTATTTAATTATTTAAAGTAATTTCAAGTCCGACTCTGGTTTTTAAATTATTTAATCTGATTATATTCATTGCAACAATATTGATCAGCGCTAATTAAAGGTAGTATCAGACACAGCTACTTTTGTTGAGCATTTTTTTTGCAGCCGCTGCAAAAGTTGCATACAGTGTTCATACACCAGCAGAAAGTAGCGCAAAACGCGCAGTTTTTATGCAGCAAACATAAAAAAGTTGCAGGTCGACACTACATGCTTTTCATATGTTCACACCAAAGCGCTACTTTTGCAACATATTTTGGTAGCCGCAGTCTTGGAGTGGCAACATTCAACAGTACACCACCCACAGCTCAAGGTATCGTGTGTTTACCTTTTGGGAGAGCAAACCGAATTTGTAACTTTTCATTGAACGTTCTTTCGAATAGTGTGCATGCAACGTGTGAATTTTCTTTTTTATGTCTTCATATGAAATTCAGAAGAAATTTCCGAAATAGAGGCTCGTCTTTTCGTTTGGTTGTGATAAAATGGACTTTTTACGTTCTATAAACACTTCCTTGCTTCTACCGCTTCTATTAAACATTTTACTTGTTCTCTGTTCCAAATCGCTTGTTTTGACTTCGCAATTGACGTTTTTTTTGACGACAACGCAATTTGTCGGTTAATTCATTACTAAATACCTACATATAAATCCTGGAGTTAACTGAAAGAAGCGTATACATTTCGGGCATACCAACAGAATACTGCACCGATGTCCGCAGTAAAAGTTTCAACTAATTAGTAATCTTTTTCTGCACTTGCAACCTTCCTCAACAACTGTTCACACACGGCTATTTCTTAAACTTGCAGCAGATCAAGTTACGCAGTTTTTTAATGTGCTGCGCAACAAAAGTAGCTATGTCTGATACTACCTTTACATTGAATAAGGAAAATTGAGTCAATTGAAAGATTCAAATTAGTAATATCCAGGTCAGCAATTTAAAGATATTATTTTTAACTTTTTTTATTGTGAATTTGAAATCTCAGTGTACGATCTAATAATATGCATAATATTAACATAGTATAAGGAAACTAGTAGCTTTACTCCTTGTCAAATCCTTTGTTTTTTTTCTGCCACTTTATATGACCTTGTTCTCGCCTCCCGTGACCACTGACGTAGCTGTATAGTCGTGGTCTATTAACGGCAAAGTATAGTCTTGGCACTCGCCATAGTTTCACAGATATGTATTTAGGAAAATATGAGTTCACAATAAAATAAAATAAAAAAATTGATCATCGAGTAAAATCTTGCTTGAAAACAGAATATTTTCACATTTCGTGTAGGTAACAATTCTTCTGTATCTGAAAATCTTCTGATGGGAAGAAATGCAGAAAAAATATATAATGACATATTTTTATATTATTATCCATTTCAGAGATTTTCTACAACTTTTTTTTTATTTAAAACAAGTTTAATTTTCTGTAGAAAACTGGATTCGGCATAAAATTCTGCATATAGTACACTGTCTTTATTTAAAGCATACTGCGGTGTTGCCATTCTATTTCTTATTTACTAAAACTTTGGTTAAAAACATTATATACGAAAAGTGGTAAAAACTAGAGTGAATATAACTTTATTAATACTTAGCTATGTTTTCTTAAACATGAAGGATACCAGAATAAATTCGTGTAGAAAAATTTACTTTATCTTACACAGGGTAGTTTTTATGGCGTCACCAAAATCGTAATGTTTAAAATGTTGTATCTCATTTTTTTAAATGCAACACCTTGTATATTATTTTTCTTTCAGATGTAAAATTAAAAGGTCAACCTTTTTTTGTATTTAAAGTGTTCTTAAATTTTTAGCCGTTTTGCAAATTTTTCTGTATTTTATTACATATGGGATTTTCAACGATAAAATATCAGACAAGGATCATATTAGGTGGCTTTGATAAAAATTTACTGTTGAAAGAGCCATATGTAATATAATACTGCGAATATCTGCGAAACCGTTTAAAATTTAGAAACACTTTAAATAAAAAAATGCTAACTTTTTAATTCTGCATCTGACAGAAAAATAATATACAGAATGTTGCATTTAAAAAAATTGATATACCATTTTAAATATTCCGATTTTGGCGACGCCATAAAAAATACCCTATATAGAATAATGTATATAGAATGATGTATAATAAAAAAAATAAAACTAACTTTACCATAACTTTTTTGTATATAACAAAATATTTTTTGGATACGTCCCTTTATAAACCTTGAAACATATGAATAAAACTTTTTTGACATCTTCGACAACGACGACGATATTGGACTTCCTCGCACTAATGGGGCCCTGGATATTTACGGTGATTTAAAGCTAGGTGTGGGACTTTTCTTCCTTCAAATATAAATTCAATATTTTGTCTATAATATTTTGAATTGCAAATCCCCTGACCAAAAAATATTTTCATGTGCATATTTGAGACAACCTGTATAGCTAAAAAAATAGTTTTAAAATCTGCCCACATGCTAAAAAAATAATAACCTTTAATTAATATTATAATAATTAATATCTCAGCTTCTAAAATAAACAAATATAATTAAATGTTTATTGATAATTACTCAACTGATCAGCTTGCCGATTTACATCCGATGGAAATCCAAAAAAATAGAACATATAGATCCCATAGAACAATTCTTTGAACTATTACTACAATTAATAGCAACACACAGTAAGGCACTCAATCCGTCTCTGTGCTGAGACGCAACGCTCGAACCTCGCAGCTCGACGGACGGAATTCAACTGAAACGCTTTGCAATCTGCCGATATTCGACAGATTGCAAAAACTGGCAGAAAATATTTGCGAGAGTACAACTATTCTTTTCCTTAAACTATGATATTAATCGTAGTTATTATAAATAAATCAACTTCTACAAACTAGTTTCTATTGCTCTACATGTTCGAAAGGGTTACCACCCTTCCTATTGCACAACTTTATTATTCGTTCAATTTTATTTATAGCTCTTTGAACATATCTTCTTCTTATTCTTCCGAACGCATTTAGTACTCTTTATTGTAAATGTTTAAAAAATTGATTTCACTTTTACAAATGACGTCAAGTAAAGCCCCCCGCCCCTTGGCGACAGGTCCAGACTTCACTGGCCATTATATTGCTCCACCATTTCCAATCCATCTACCATTCCCAATCCATCTTCCGGGGAAATTACTTGATTGTTTATATTATATTATATTATATTTATATTATTTATTTTTATTATTTTTTATTGCATTTGATTTTCCGTATTCAATGTTTTACCCCACGTCTAACAATGAACGTGCATTTAAAGGCTTATCGCTATTGTAACGATGAATAGATTAAATATTTAAAAAAACAGAGCCAGACTTCAAATTAGTTTAAATAAATTGTGTTTAAATTTCCGAAACAAAAAAAGTATAAAGTGTGGCATATCATTGTACTCAGGAGACCGAGTTCTTTCAAAAAATGAAATAAAAAATGCAGGTCCGTATTTAAAAAAAAAGTTGGCCTCTGTATCTCACAAATTATCAGTTAATTTGAAAATCTAACAGGTGAACATCCCAAAGCGCAACTTTGCCCCAATTTAACCATGTTCGTATCTATTACGGTTACCGATATATCAATACTCGTACCTCGAATTTGTAGCACCCTGTATATATATAATATATTTTTTGTATTATTGAGATTTTAGTTCTAGGTATTGTTGATTTAATTTGAAAGAAGGAAGAAAATTAATTCAGGGCATTTAATATAAATATGTTAGTTCACGAATATCGATGCTAGCTAAATTCTGATGATGCCTAAAATAAAAATTGGCGAAACGTTAACTTAATGGTATAATTTCAAATTAAACCAAGAATACCTAGAACCAGAATCCCAATAATACTAAAATATACTTGGATTTTATCTTCATTAAATATACAGGGTGGTTCGAACTGTATTCCGGAAACTTCGGCAGCATATTCTGCAGATAAAAGTAAATAAAAAAAGTTCGTATAAATGTATGTCCTAAAATGCTTAGTTTGGGAGATACAGGGTGTAGAAGTTTCATATTTATTTCGATTTTTTCCAAATAATTTCTGAAGTAACGTTAATATTTGGATAAAAATTGGTGTCTGCGAGTTTTTTTACATGAGAAATTTGATTTTGATGTCAATATGACTACTACTAGTAGAGGGCACCACCTACATATTTTTTAACTGGTTTGAAGAGTAATAACTTTTCGTCCGTACCTGTATAAAACTACTGAGTAAAAAAATATACATTTACGACGTTTTTTACGTAAAAAATGTCTCTTGGTAAAAATCGCTACGAGTAGTGGTTTCGAGATATTTGGTATCGAAATTATCCATATCTGTCATTAACATAAATTAAACATGTTGACTAACTGGTTATTAGACTGAAATCATAAATTTGAAATGTTTTTGTGCCAAAAGTTCTACAGAAACTTTTATCATCATTTTTTTGCAGAGAAATTTATGATTAATTTAAAAAAATAAAAATAAACCAAACCTAACCTAACCAAACCAAACCAAATTTATTATTTCATTGAAATAACCATCTACTTAACGTGTTTATTCCATTCTAAATATCTAGAGAACGGTTACTCGTAAAGATTTTTACAAAGATATATTTTTGACGTAAAAAGGCACAGAGATGTATATTTTTTTCCTCAGTAGTTTTATACAGGTACGGACAAATAGTTATTACCCTTCAAAACAGTTAATACACATTTAGGTGGCGCTCTCTACTAGTAGGAGTCATTTTGACATCAAATTCAAATTTCTCATATCGAACTTTTTTACTTATTTTTATCTGCAGAATATGCTACCGAAGTTTCCGGAATACAGTTCGGACCATCCTGTATATTGGAAGGCGGTGGTATATTCTTTAATAAAGGATTGTTTGGTTTATTTTCAGGTTAGTTGTCAGTGACTCAAAAACTTATTTGTTTATGTCTTAATATTTCGTAAATCTTTATTTACTTCATCAGGAGATATAAAAACTAAAAGTCAGTCGGATCTTTCAATATAAACTTTCATTACGCCAATAATCTACTTTCAATTACAAAATTTAACGAACAAAGCAGATGTACACTGTTAGTTACAATTGTAACTTCCAAACAATCATTTAAAACAGTACGGTCGATATTCAAATTCCATTTCTTTACTAATTCTTTAATAAATATATGGTTATGAGACTTTCTGAATGGTTGGTTACCCTGTTTTTTGTGTTTAATAATTTTTTCGTCGTTTTTAGTGTCTAGCATAAACGTTTATAAACCATTACAGATACGAGAACGACACAGTGGGATGATCCTCGGTTATCCAACCCTGAAATAGCAGGTCCGGCCATACCATATTCTAGGGATTATAAACGAAAGTATGAATATTTGAAGACATCATTAAGAAAACCGGTAATTGATTTTTTATTTAATTTAAAATAGTTTTAAAAAATAGTTTTTCGAGCGATTCTTATACAGGGTGGTCGAACTGTATTCCGGAAACTTCGGCAGTATATTCTGGAGATAAAAATAAGTAAAAAGGTTTACATAAATATATGTCCTAAAATGCTTAGTTTCGGAGATACAGGGTGTAGAAGTTTCATTTTTATTTCGATTTTTTCAAAATAATTTCTGAAGTAACATCAATATTTGGATTAAAATTGGTGTCTGGGAGTTTTTTGACATGAGAAATTTGATTTTGATGTCATTATGACTCCTATTTGTAGGGGGCGCCACCTACACGTGTTTTAACTGCTGTGAAGAATAACTTTTTCACTGTACCTGTATAAAACTACTGGGTGAAAAAATATACATTTCCGGGTTTTTTTACGTAAAAAATGTCTCTTGGTAAAAATCGCTACGAGCAACCGTTCTCAAGATATTTAGAATGGATATTATCAATACGTGTCATTATTACAAAAACATAAACATATGTCGAGTAGATAGTTATTTGACTGAAATGAAGCTTGGGAACTTTTTATTTTTTTAAATTAATTATAAAATTTTCTTCGAAAAAGTGATGATAAGACAGTTTCTGTTGAAGTTTTGGCACAAAAACAGTTCAAATTTGTGATTCTATCAGTCTAAGAACTATTTAGTCAAGGTGTTTAATTTATGTCAATAACGACAGATATTGATAATTTCGATTCCAAATATCTCGAGAACCATTACTCGTAGCGATTTTCACTAAGATATCATTTATACGTAAAAAAAGTCGCAAATGTATATTTTTTTACCCAGTAGTTTTATACAGGTACGGACGAAAAGTTATTGCTCTTTAAAACAGTTAAAACACATGTAGGTAGCGCCCCCTACAAGTTTAGAGGAGACATATTGATATCAAAATCAAATTTCTCATGTCAAAAAAAAACCAGGCTCCAATTTTCATCCAAATACCGACGTTACTTCAGAAATTATTTGGAAGAAATCGAAATAAAAATGAAACTTCTACACCCTGTATCTCCGAAACTAAGCATTTTTGAACATACATGTATACGAACTTTTCTACTTATTTTTATCTGCAGAATATGCTGCTGAAGTTTCCGGAATACAATTTGGACCACCCTGTGTAAGAATCGCTTTTAAAACGTCCTTCGACGTAGTGCGATGCCTAGTCGCCATTGGTTTCGTTCATGACAGATCCCTTGAGCTCATCGCCTTCTTGACACCCTCCATTCAGTTTGTCCTTGGCCTTCCCCGTTTCCTTCTCTTTCGTGGAAGCCAGTTTAGTACCTTCTGAGGCAGTCGCGTGTTGTCCATCCTTCTCACATGTCCATACCACTTCAGTTGGGCACTCTCAATTTCCTCTACTATAGTTTTCTGTCTACCCATTTTGTCCCTGATTGTTTCGTTTCATGCTCTATCCAGCCTTGATGTTCGTGCTGATCTCCTTATCGCGTCCATTTCTACCGCCAGTAATTTTCTTTTGTTATTCTCCGTTAACCTCCATGTTTCCGCCCCAAATAACAGATTGCTTCTGATTATTCCATCATAAATCCTTAGTTTTCTGTCTTTACCTATTTCGTTACTCCAGAGTATATTGCATTCAGACATTTTATTGCATTTCTGGCCTTGACTATTCTCGAGCTCATTTCGTTGTCGTCTTTCCCGGATTTATCGAAAGTAACGCTTAGGTATTTGTATTCGTTACATGTTTGTATGTATTCATTATTCAGTTTTATTGCTGTTTGATCCGATCCAATGCAGAGATATTTAGTTCTTGTTAATGCTTGAATTGCAAAGTGTATAAGCAAGAATCTTCACTTATTGGTATGCCCATGCCTCTACATTTGCTTTTCCACTGCTTTAAAACTTGGTTGACGTATATTTTAAATAAAGTTGGTGACAGGCAACACCCTCGTCTTAATCGTTTAAAAACATGAATCTTATATTTTTGACCTGATTTATTATTAATTTTCTTTCCAGACCAATGTACCAAACAAATTTGAAATTAAAGTAAGAAGAAGAAGCATATTAGAAGACTCCTTCAGAGTGATAAGAACTGTAGCTAGAGTTGACCTTCTTAAGACCAAACTGTGGGTAGAATTTGAAGGCGAGGTTGGTCTAGACTACGGAGGTTTAGCGAGAGAATGGTTCTACTTGTTATCCAAAGAAATGTTCAACCCTTACTATGGACTGTTTGAATATTCTGCAATGTAAGTTTTGCTTTTCCATTTTTTGTAAAAAAAGTATTTTTTTCTGAAATATTTAATTGATTTTATTGATCGCGTTCATAAGGTTGTTTTCACCACGAATTTTAACTAGTATTGATTTAACAGCGTGTGATTTTTTTTAGCGGATTTATTAATGTGTTCGGGATAATAATCAGAATTTTATCACTAGGAAGTTACGATTTAGCTTTCTTTCACCTTTAAAATAATGCTTTATTTAAGCGCTATTATATGTGCTGGGGCTATCGTTTATAGTTTTAATAATTGCCAAGATTTCGTTTTGTGAGGTGGGGTGGGGTTTTCAGTTAATAACCGTAGTTTTACATTTATTATACATCTAAGTTAATAACCGCAGTTTTACATATTTTGCTTTACATGGTCACAAAATAACTTAGTTATAGAGAAGGGACAGTCGGCATCTGCTCCTTTGAAGTACTTGTCCTACACTTTTAACCTTAAAATCACATATTTTGACTATTACCAAAGAATATTTTAATACCCTAGAAGTCTCGTCTTGCATCAAAATTCGATCTGGCATGCCGATGGGGCCTCGCTTTGGCGAGCGCATATATTTATAAAGTATTCATATTGACTCCAAACTGCATTCTGTGAAGCCAAGCCGGTGAAATGGATATATAAATCTCCTCAGGAAATTTGCATAAGTCGCTCAGTCGGCTCGCAAGGATAGTGCGCAAGGATTTTGAATTATCGATCGGATAACTAGACCAATAGAGACTAATGAAAAACAAAAAAATCCGGCGACGACAGTTTTTAGAAGAGCCAATTAGCTATCTTTTAGTAAAAAAAAGCAACTTTCTAGAGCAAATCGTTACTTCAGACACTCGTTCGACACAGATAAACATTAGCATTTTATATACCGGGTGCGTCTCAAAAGTGGCTCACCCCTATAACTTTTTTATTTTTTCAGATAAAAAAAACGAGAGTTGGTGTGTTAGTTAGTATATGACATAAATTAGGATTGATTGACGTATTCAAATGTTTTCGGTCACTTCCTGTTTCACAGGAAATGACTACAACTTTTGATTTTTAAATAGCACCCTCGGTATTTTTTTACTTTATTCGAAAGAAAATAACACTCTGAATAGAATGACATATCATATGTCAACTTTTGACATTTTGGCATGTGGTTTATTTGAAATTATAACTTGCGGTTCGTAACGAAAATTTGACTCGAAATACCAAGTGTGTGGTATCAAATTATTCGTAAAAAATGCTTTTTTCAAATATGCCAATGAGCCACCCTCGTTCCATTTGAAAAAATTGAGATATGATTACAATACGATTTGAGCATTTTCTAACTGACTAGGACAAGACACTAAAAACATTAGACGATCAAATCTATTTGGAAAATTGGAAAAATCTATATTTTTCCAAGACTCCTTGATTAAGAATTAGTGTTTTTAACATAGCCATGGCACTCTAGATTTTTAAAATACGATTTTTTATTAAGCGAGAACGTCAAAAGTTGACATATGATATGTCATTCTCTTTAGAATGTAATTTTCTATCAAATAAAGTAAAAAATACTTAGGGTGCCATTTGATAATCAAAAGTTGTAGTCATTTCCGGTGAAACAGGAAGTAACCGAAAACAATTGAATGCGTCAATCAATCCTAATTTATGTCGTATACTAACACACCAAATATCGTTTTTTTATCTGAAAAAAATAAAAAAGTTATAGGGGTGAGCCACTTTTGAAACGCACCCGGTATGTAGATAATATTACATATTATCTAATAATATATAAAATTCTCGTGGCACAGTTTTACCGTACTCTTCCGAAACGGCTTAACCGATTTGAATGAAATTTTATATGTACATATATACTATTCAGTAAGTCTGAGAATAGGTTGTTATCTATTTTTTATACCCTTAAGGGATAAGGGTAGCCCACCCCAATTTTTGTTATTTTTCGAAAAGAAGAAATATTTTTATTTATTTTATGATTTGGCATTAAAAAATACATACTAGCCTAAATTTTCACTCTTCTAACCATTATCCCCTATTCTTTAATAGGAGTTGTTTTTTTTTATTTTTTTGTTACCATTTCCGAAACGACTTGACCGATTTTGATGAAATTTTATATGTATATGTATTTTTATACCCCTAAGTGATAAGAGTGGTCCACCCCAATTTTTTTTATTTCTTGGACAAAATTTTTATTATTTTTTTTATGATGTGGTATATAAATTCTGCGCAGGCGTTTTTTAGGTTACGTAATTTCTTCTTAATGCTAAATTACGTTACATAAGGAACGTCTGCGCACAATTCATACTTCTAAAACCGATTTTAACAAATTTTTGTACAAATTTTCATCCCTTATTTTTTAGGGGATGTAAAAAATTCGCTTCTGGGTACTCACTTTCTTCACTTATGGGACCTCTGTACAAAATTTCATACTCCTAGAACTAATAATTTTTTGTACAAAATTTCACCCCCAGTTTCACACCCTTAGGATATAAATTTCCGAAAATCGCTTATAAATGTTCAAATGCGCCACCTCTGTGAAAAAGTTCATACTCCTAATGCAGATTTTATTTTTTTGTATAATTAGACTCCCTTATCAAATTACACCCCCTTAGGGGCCGAATTTTAAAAAACAACTTAGTAGTGCTCCTCTTAGAGAACGAATTATTATTCTCCCTATTTACTCCAGTTTCCTAATACTATTTATTTTTTTATTGGAATGGAATAGAAGTATTTTGTCTTAGTAGTTACAAAAAAAAATAAAAATCTAAAATTTTATTTTCATAGTTACGTTTTTATAGCCTTAGGTTGCCTCATGTACTAACGAATACGAAATATATAATCAATACGTATTTCTTTAAATATGGAGAAACAAAATTTTTTTCCAAACTAAGCCAAAACACCGTACGAAATATCGCCGCGCGTAGTTCTCAAAATTTAAAATATGTATTAGCATTTTCAGGCTTCGATTATGTTCAAAAGCGCCACCGTGTGACAAATCACTAAAGCTTCTACAAGAGCGTTCTTAAAATTATAATATTCTTTGCTGTTAGTTTATCTCTCTTGTAGTCTGAAAAATATATAAACCTTTATTGTAAGAAAATTTTATATTATGCCCTGCAGACGTTTTATTTTTTACTAAATTTAGTATATACAAATTTAAAGAAATACAATGTACAAGTTAAAATAAACTTATAAACCTGGTTACAGGAGATTAAAGGGGAAAAGTTCATTCACTACCAGGTTTGGTTTGGTTTGGTTGCAGGTCTCTTTTTACGTTTTGATGTAAAATACGCGAAAAAAATGTAAAAAAATAAAAAGGGCAATCAAAAACCAATAAGTTCTGGTAGCAAAAAGGTATATAATTAATTAATTTTTTGTAACAATCATTAACAGTAAACATGAGTTTTAATGAATCTACTAATCGAGAAAAAGTAGTTTTTTTTTTCATAAAATATTTTATACGAGTAAAATACAGTATTTTACATTTCGGTTTTTGACACGTTCATCCCAGATATTAATCATTAACATCCCAGATAATTAATGCTCAAAATTTAACAACCGGCGTCATTTAAATTATAGCCTAAAAAATTTACAAACTCACTTATTATTTTGTACAGAAGAATTTCCCCGCGTCACTTCTGTTTAAAAGTTTGTCCAACGAGTCAGAGAAGATTTGGACAGACGACATTCAAAAATGTCAGAAAATACAATTTAGGTCTGCATTAAAATGACAGGCACAATAATTGTCACTGTCATATATTCTTTTGTTGGATGATTAGGTAATAATATGATTCAGGTAATTCTGTGGTTATAACATGCAAACGATATCTTAACCAGGAAAACTTTGTTTGGAAAAGGATTTCTATTATACTAAACAAATATTTGATTCCTAATACTCAATTTATTATATAATTAATATCAAACTCTTTTATTATAGGGATAATTACACACTTCAAATCAATCCAACTTCAGGATTATGCAACGAAGACCACTTAGCTTACTTCAAATTCATTGGCAGAGTGGCTGGTATGGCTGTATATCATGGGAAACTTTTAGATGGTTAGATTCCATTGTTTTAACTTGCTTAAACTATTTTTTTAATTCATAATATTACTGTATCTAAAATAGCAGGTGGTATATCTAAAGGATTTAAAAATGAAGGTGTCTATGTCCTTGTAAAGTGTAAATTGAGATTAATTTTGATGATATTTAAATAAAATAAACCCATTTAAATTATAAATATGTATGTAGACATATAAACACTGAACTAATGAATATTTTTTTGTTAAAATGATATTAGTTTGTAAGTAAGTAAATTCTAGATTTTTTTTCTAAAAAAGTTTTATTTAAAAATATAAGATAATTTTGTTTTCTAATAATTATTTTAACAAGTTTGTTTTAATATATTCTATTAAATATTTCCAAACCAAACCAAGCCACAAAATAAATTAGTCAGTGCGTTCTACATGACAGAAAGCAGCCTTTAAATGCATAACACCTAATAGTTATATACCAATTTTGCAACAAATGGGATTTTTTAATATTGAGTTGTAGTTGTTGAATGAAAAGTTTGTGCAGAATTTTATTATACATCTAGAGATCTAGAGGTAATATCGAAAAAAGATAAATTAATGTTCAGAATCTGATTTTATGCTTAACTTGCTTTAATAACTTGCTGGCATTCTGTATTATAATCTGAATTTGCTAAGACTCAATGTATGGTTTGTGGCATATTCAGTAACATTGTAACATACATATTCATCCAACTAATTTCTTTTGCATTTTTTAGCCTTTTTCATTAGACCTTTTTACAAAATGATGCTGTCTAAACCGATTGATCTCAAAGATATGGAGTCTGTGGACTCAGAATATTACAAGTCTCTTCTATGGATAAAGGAGAACGACCCTGCGGGTTTAGATTTGACGTTTTCGGTGGATGAAGAAATCTTCGGCCGTACTACCGTCCACGAACTGATTGAAGGTGGCGCTAATGTACCATTGGAAAATTCAAATAAAGACGAATATATTAAGTAAGTGATTATCTTAGATTA
Source organism: Sitophilus oryzae (assembly GCF_002938485.1). Classification (NCBI taxonomy): domain Eukaryota; kingdom Metazoa; phylum Arthropoda; class Insecta; order Coleoptera; family Curculionidae; genus Sitophilus; species Sitophilus oryzae. The sequence goes on from NW_022145945.1 coordinate 10,970,797, forward strand.
AGTTTTTTCAATGTGAGGCTTGCAAAGCTCATTCTTTTAATAATTCTTATTTTAGATTTTCGAAGTTATTCTTACAAGCTTTTAATATATTTTCTTGATGCTTCAGGTGTATTATACAGTGGCGGTTTGTTGGAAGGGTCCAAGAACAGATGAATGCTTTCCTGGAGGGTTTCAGCGATTTGGTGCCGTTGAGCGTAATAAAAATTTTCGACGAAAACGAATTGGAGCTGCTAATGTGCGGTATACAACACATCGACGTAAAAGACTGGAAACAGAATACAGTCTACAAAGGAGACTATCACTGTAATCATCTCGTTGTTCAGTATTTTTGGAGGGTAAGTACCTGTATTTTCCGCTTTGTGTGGTATTTTTATTTCTTATATAAGAAAAGTTCGAAATTATTCAATTACAGTAGACGCTCGGTTATGTGAACATCTTTTATATGAACTATCCATTACAATGAACAGTAGAAACGTAACATTACAGGTTCTATAGAGCGAACAGCGGCAACCTCGATTAAGTGAACAACTCTTTTGGTAATTCTCCGACTTGTCGGGTATATTTTCAGCTTATTATCATCAGTTGTTTTATTAGAATTCAATTTTCATTGCTATTACGACGAACTAGGCGAGTATTAGTCATTGTTAAGATATTTTTTTTTGTTCGAAAAGGAAAGCTGACGGTGTTTGAAAACAGCAATATTATAAAAAGTTTAAAAAATGGAAAGAGTGTTACTTACCTCGCAAAAAAGTATGACATTGCTAAGTCTACTGTGTGTGCAATAAAAAAAAATAAAGTGAAAATATCTTAGATTCCATAAATCGTAAAATGGCACTGAGAGTAACATCGGCATATAGAACGTCCCTAACTAAGGCCATTATGGTACTAGCTGGTATCCCACCCATAAAGCTCCAAGCAGAACAAAGGAGTCTAGTATATAAAAATGGGGATCAATTCAGATTTGAGGCGAGAAATATTATACTGGACAAGTGGCAGGAGGCGTGGTCGCAATATCAAAGATGGGCTAAAACTTTTATTCTAGATGTTAGGTTCTGGGTAAACTACAAGACGATAAATATAGACCACTTTGTGACACAAACCATTACCGGACACGGGATGTTTGGCACCTACCTAAAAGGAATCGGCAAAAGGGACACCGACACTTGCTTTTATTGTGACGATGTAGATAGCCTGCGTCATACAATATTTATCTGCCCTAGGTGGCAAGCCATAAGGGAAGAAAAAGAAGCCTTAGCCGTCTTTGGTGCCGTTTTTTTTTCGATCATATGACATTTCTTCAACAAAACATTATAACATGCCTCCCTTTTGTGACTATTATGTTAATGTGGATCCTTTTTCCCCGCAGGCATGGTATTTTTCATAAAGCTCAATAAACTCAGTTCAAACAAAGATATGTCTTATCTACTGCGAAAACTGACAGATGAACTGACATGTTTGTTTACACATCATTTTAACTGACAACTGATACAAAAATTTTGGAAAATCTATCGAACCAGGGCTCCGTACCATACGCCAAATACGCGAAATTGAAAAATAACGCTAACCGTTTAATTTCCGTTAAGTTGGACATTCCGTATGAAACAAAATTATTTCAGTAAAAATTACGTACTGTAAACTGCAACTTAGTTGCGGCAAGTTGCTGCAATCTACTTGCTGATGCTGCTCTTTGATGCTTGTTGCTCTGGATATATCCACAGAGCAACAAAGAGCACAGCCTTATCGTATAATTTTCTGGAGACTTTATAAAATTTATCAGGTACTGGTAGATTTTAAAGGTCAAGAGGGTCAATATTTAAAAGGGTCGACTGATCATAAAATTGATGTCTTAGCTCAGATCAAAATAGATCAGGAAACTTTTAGTCGTGAAATAAGTGACGAGTGTAGTATAAGCGATTCATATGTACGCAGAATTATTAAAAAATATAAAATTTCACAACTTGCATCCCAGTGATGACGAAGGCATACTAACATTTTGTAAATGGTTTCTAGAATGAGTTCAACAGTCCTAAAACCAATTACAAAATTCTAGTCTGTTTTCGACATCACTGCAATAGGACTACACATTAAAAGCCCCGTTTTTTCTATAAAAATATTATTGAACCAATGAACTAATCTTACAAATTCTTGTGTCAAACAATCAAATTTGTAAAAACAATCAAGTCTCAAATTCGTGGACCAGTCTACGAATTAGATACTTTCTGATTGTTTGGGCTGTCATTTGAAATAAAATAACAACAATGAATAAGAGCGCCTACGATAGCCTTACTATAATATAATTTATTAAGTAAATTAATTCTTTTTGCATAAAGCGTTATTTCTTCCTCTAAAACAGACATACATTCTTGATGTATTTCAATTTTTTTTAAATACTCTCACATAGTGACCTAATACATATTTAAGATATCGATAATGTAACCGAATTCGCGTCTCTTGTAATTTTTGAGATGTCAATGTTGAGCATCAAAATTGTCAGTTAGAATGTAAGGATTTAGACAAAACTTTAAACCTCATAATTTAATTTTTTTTCTAAAACCAAATTTAGGAAGATACTTTGCAGTAAAGTATAACTTCAATATTCCGGACACTCTCTGGAATACGGACACGGCTATTATTCGGACATTTTAAAACATTTGCCCCTGAAATCCGGACAAAAAAACTCATGAACTAAATCTCTCAATTTTCCAATCTGGACAAGCAGAAACGTTTACATTTTGTTCATGAACTGAGTCTATATTTCAGCATTGGATTCTAGAGCGGTAAACTTAATCGGTCCAATCAAACGAGTGCATAGATGACTTTTATTAACACTCGCCGAAAAATCTAAAATATTAGAGTATCTTGATTCTGGAAAAAAAAACTCGCCAAATTGCGGAACAGATTATGGTTTCAAAATCTGCATTGTTCGACCTGAATACAAGGGATAACATAATTTCAAAGACCAAGTAGGAATACCACTGTCTGTGACTTATTGTTTTAAAGGCAAATAAAAACAATTTAGAAGAGAAAAGTAATCTAAACTTGAACTATAGTATATCCAATGGGGGGATCCGTGACAGTGACACTTGTGTCTATCGTTTTAAATCACAGGTAAATTGTATTTTCTGCTATTTTTTTTGAGGATATGTGGCCAGAAATGTTACTGATTTCCAGGGATGTCATCGCCGTGATTCCGTTTCAGGAAAAAGTTTAGATCTGTTATTCTAGATATGACAATGTGCAAAGAACAAGTATTTAATGCAGAAGAGTTCATCAAGATGAAAAATCAGATCCATATTAAAAGATCGAAAGACCGACTAACTAGGTTATATGGGAAGGTTTTATGGGAAACTAGTATTTATCTATAATTTAGATTAATAAACGTTATTTTTTGACAATTTTTGAGATGTTTTCATTTTCTAAAGAAATAAATACAAGGTGTTTCAAAAAACACGTGCCATCTCTCGTGGGGAAATTCCTCATGTAAAAATAAGATTTATTTTTATTATATGTAACATAAATCCGATTCTGCTTTGTTTCGTAGCTACAGGGTGTTAAAGTCTTAATAATCTTTCTATTTATTATAATTTTCTTCCAAGTACTTTTAGTGATTTTTATACAGGGTGCTTTTTGAAACACCCTGTATAAGTAGCTACAGTAATCCGGGCAAAAATATATTTTGTACAGATTTTATATCTTTTTTAATAAAGAATCTTATTCTTAAAAAATTCACATTTAATTTTCAATCAAAAGAATTTTAAGAGATGAAATCCAGTTGTAGATTTAAAAAACAAACTAATTCTGAATATATCAATTATTTAGGTTGTGTTATCATTTACTAATGAAATGAGAGCCAGACTGTTACAATTTGTCACTGGTACGTCAAGAGTACCCATGAATGGCTTCAAAGAACTCTATGGGAGCAATGGTTTGCAACTGTTTACCATAGAAAAATGGGGCACGACAGATAATTACCCGAGAGCACATACTTGGTAAGTTATTTTGATATTTTTTATATTTAAATTGCTTTACAGGTGGTAGCGGTAAACCTATTGCAGAATTAGGTGCTTCATTAAAACCACGATGAATAATTTTACTTATTTTTGACTCACTCTGTACATTAAATATTTTTACTTTTTCAGCTTTAATCGGTTAGATTTGCCACCATACGAAAGCTATGCCCAACTGAAAGAAAAATTAGTAAAGGCCATAGAAGGTTCACAGGGTTTTGCTGGCGTGGATTGAACATAGAGAAATTAAAAACAATTTATATACTTATATACACATATATATTATATATAAATAATTTTTTGAGATTATTTAAACAAATCTGTCCATTACATCTTAAGCATTTTCCAATTTGAGAAAAACTTTTAGCTCTTTACTGTTAATGTTGTCTGCTTGGGGGAAGGGGGGGCTGGAAGTCTTCATTAATTTGGAGGCAGCAAAGCAGATATACATGGTGGTCGGAATTGTATTCCAGAAACTTCCGCAGCATATTCTGCAGGTAAAAATAATTAAAAAATTTCTTATAAATGTATGTCCTAAAATGCTTAGTTTCGGAGATACAGGGTGTAGAAGTTTCATTTTTATTTCAATTTTTTCAAAATAATTTCTGAAGTAACATCAATATTTGGATTAAAATTGGTGTCTGGGAGTTTTTTGACATGAGAAATTTGATTTTGATGTCAATATGTCTACTATTTGTAGAGGGCACCACCTACATGTGTTTTAACTCTTTTGAAGAGTAATAACTTTTCGTCCGTACCTGTATAAAACTACTGAGTGAAAAAATATACATTTTTGTGACTTTTTACGTAAAAAATGTCTCTTGGTAAAAATCGCTAAGAGCAACCGTTCTCTAGATATTTAGAATGGAAATAGTCAATACATGTCATTATTGACAAAAAACACGTTGAGTAGATAGTTATTTGATTGAAATAATAAATTTAGGAAATTTTTATGTTTTAAAATTAATCATAAATTTTTCTGCGAAAAAATGACGATGAGACAGTTTCTGTTGAACTTTTGACACAAAAACATTTCAAATTAATGATTTCAGCCTAATAACTATTTAATCAACGTGTTTAATTTTTGTTAATGATAATAGGTATTAATAATTTCGATTCTAAATATCAAGAGAACCATTACTCGTAGCCGATTTTTACTAAGTCCTTTTTTACGTAAAAATCGTCGTAATTATATATTTTTTTACTCAGTAGTTTTATACAGGTTCGGACGAATAGTTATTAATCTTGAAACCTGTTAAAAAAATATGTAGGTGGCGCCCTTTACAAGTAAGAGTCATATTGACATCAAAATCAAATTTTTCATGTGAAAAAACACTCAGACACCAATTTTCATCCAAATATTTACGTTCCTTCATAAATTATGTATCTCCGAAACTAAGCATTTTTGGCATTTATAAGAAATTTTTTAATTATTTTTATCTGCAGAATACCTATGCTGCCGAAGTTTCCGGGATATAATTCGGACCACCCTGTATATTATCAAAAATATTTTTTTTACAGTAAAAGCAGGCCTTTATATTTACATATAAAGTAAAATGACATGTCACTTTTTGACGTTTAATTTACAACATTGATATCTAACATGGATGATTAACAACAACAACTAAACCACTTTTATTAAATTGAGAAAAGTGTAGAATTATCTCTGAACTTACAGTCATATGATATTTTTGAATATTTTCTGTTAAAAAGTTTTGATTGTGATAAAAAATTTGATCAAACCATTTGTTATAACATCTTGACTCTCCCTGTATGTACTATATAATTTTAGACCTGGGGGTTTATTCCAACTTATTTTTAAAAAAATGTAGTGGGTGTTATGTGTAGTGTCTTAAAGCATTACATTTAAAGCATTCATATCTAAAGTCCGTCCAACAAGGAAAAAATTACTCCACCAGTACATTATATTTTCTGTCATTTTTTGAATGTCATCTATCGAAATATACCCAGACTCGTTGGACAGATTACTTTCCTCCAAGATACGTATATAAATAAAAAAACATATAAATTTCTTTGGTATAATTTCAAATAGCATATATAAATTTTAATATAAGTTTAATAAATACCGTATGATCGAAAAAAAATGGCGTCCAGTTGGCTTGGAAATGACGATCGATGACATTTCCAATATAAATTTACATATAAAATGACAGCGATCTTCGTTTCATAGCCATCGCTGACGCCGTTTTTATTCACCGATCATACGGTATTATAAATATATAGGTTTGCCTCTTTGGTCACACTTGTTGCCATCCTGTACCCTATGAAAGTCGTGTACAGGTAAGTGTCTCACTCAATTTACAATTTTCCTATTTCCTATTCAAAAACAGTAGAAATATTTTAATGTAATTTTTGCGACGATGCCGATTTTCTATCTCAAAATGTTTTAAAACATCAATTTTGACTGATGCGACGCCATATTATTTTTTTTTAAACGGAAACCCCCCACATGTTTTAGCATTTTCCTGTAGACATATTTTACCTAATTTCAAAAATATATAGTTTAGTATATTTTGCTCTTACCGTTTTCGATTTACAGTGCATTTAAAAATGAAATGTTCCAGAATCATTTTAAGCGACTCATCCAGTTTACAATTTTCGAATTTTAAAATTCTTAAAAATGTCATATTAGACAAACACGACGCCTAAAACTTTTTATTTATTTATACTTTGATATACTCAACGTTTTCTTCAATAACTATTATATTTAATAAAAACACTTTTTTAAAAAAAAAAGTCTGATGGTGATTTCTCAAACAAAATAAATGACAGCTCAACCAACTGATGTCATGTTATACATCTTATAAGAATTATATTTTAGAGATAATTTCGGGAGATAATTTCTGAGTAAATTTTAAAGTTAATACATGAATAAATTTATTATTAATTTTGAAGTAGATCCTAAACGTATCAAGTTGGCTATATGAATTTCGGTGGATCAAATACCGGTCTTTGTAGAAAAAGTTAAGGTTTAATTAAAAGAAAATTAACAATACAATCGCCAGTGCCGTAGCATATTTTTCACAAAAGTTCCTTTAGATGATTATTTAGACCACAAAATTTCATAAAACCAGCTTAACTCACTGGGGAGTAATTTCAAAATGATTTATTTTTTGCTAGCATTTCATTTCGTATCTCGGTAATCAAGTCAGCAAGGGCTATTATTATTTATAATAGTTTTTAAATTAAAAATAATACCAGCAATCATCCCTGAAATTTGTGAAAATTCTTTTAAATCACTAGTACATGTATAATAAGGGCCCTAAATTTGCCAAGAAAGGTAGCGTGCTGTGGTTTGGAACATTTGTATTTATTTGACAGCCGCCTATTAAAATGTTAATTTAATGGCAATTTGATGTTCTTGTCTTAGTGTATTGGTCAATAAATTATTACCAAAACTTTTAATATCTAACTTCTAATATATTATTATCTTCTAATTTTGTGTTCTTAAATGTTCTTAAACTCTTTGGGAAGTAAGAGCGTTACAATTTAAACACGAAAATATAGTAGCGTCAGATTACTAGATTGACTTTAGTATATTTTGTTTGCTATTTCTTCACTTGCATTAGAAATAAAATTTTTAATTTTGATTGTGTCTTCATTCATATTTTTAAGTAACTACTAGCTCATACAGGATGTCTTGATTTTCAACACCCTGTATATAGAAAACGGTGGAAAGTATACTAAACTATATATTTTTGAAATTAGCTAAACATGTCTACCCGAAGATGTTAAAATATGTAGGGGTTTCTATTTAAAAAAAATCAAGATGGCGTCGTATCTGTCAAAATTGATGTTTTAAAAAAATTTCAAGTAGAAAATCGGCATCGTCGCAAAAAAATACAGTAGAAAATGTTTCTACTATCTTAAAATACGAAACAGAAAAATTGAGTAAGACACTTAAAATAATGTCCCTGTACATTGAGTGCCTTCAGGGATGGTCGGCGGCTGAGTAAGCGACTTCCCTGAACGGTCTATTTTTACACACAAAAACCGCTGAGCAAAATTCTCAGCGGTTGGTTAGCGGCTGTATTCCCTGAACGCGCACATTAATTGAAAAAGCTGTTTTAAAAGCTACGGCCGTGAATACCGTGGTGGGGCGCTATTCGGTACACGGCATCGACAATCGTCGATATCTGTAAGTTGCGATAGTTTTTTAATGGAAAAAATGTGTTAATTGTTGTTGTCATAGTTACCGATCGGTCATAGGGCAGATATCGCAAATTTGTACCGACGAGAATCGGTATCTCTACCGTGCCCTTGTTAACCCCATGGTATAGAGATACCGATAGTCGTCGGTACAAATTTGCTATGGGCCCTATTGATGACAGCAACAATTAACACGACGTTCATTGGCCGTACGTACCGATAGCTGTCGGTAACTTACCGATACCGACGATTATCGATGCCGTGTACAAAATAGCGCCCCTGGCAACTGTTACTTGTTGGTCGGTATTTACACGTGTGGAAGTAAATTGCAAGAGAATCGGTATCTCTACCGTGCCGTTGGTCACCCCTTGGTATAGAGATACCCATAGTCGTCGGTACAAATTTGCTATAGGCCCTATTGATGACAGCTAAAACTATGACAACAACAATTAACACGACGCTCATTGGCCGTACGTACCGATAACTGTCGGTAACTTACCGATACCGACGATTGTCGATGCCGGGTACAGAATAGCGTATCAATAAACAATAATAATAACAAATAAAGTATCACGAGACCTAATTAAATCGTGAAGCTGAACGCATGTTGTTCACCTTTCCCTAGAACTTTAAGTACTCACAGAGGTACTGATTGTGATACTGTACGTCTCTTAGCAATGTGCACAGTTTCTCGATTTATTTCGTACGTTTGGCAACGTGTTTACTGTTATCTCTTTGTTCAGTACATATAAACGCATTGTACTCTTCTTACATACGGAAATCTCGACCCAAGACTAACCTTTGCCAGACCTTAGTATTTATACCTATAATAAGAATCAGTAAAGTATTAGTAAAACAAACGACAAATTATATCTGGGGTTGCAGCCAAAAAAATAATAATTCTAAATATATATTGTTATATTCAATAATCGCAAAAATCATATTAAGATAATGCAACAGAATTTATTTAATCTGACAGATAAAACTCATCATCTTCTTGTCTCAATTAATATTCGTTCAAGCTTCATTTTTATTATACAGTATATCCTCGGATCGTCTCTACGAGAGGAAAAAGATTTTGATCATTAATATTATGAGAAAAATGAATTCTTTATAAAAATGGTTGCTTGTTCTAAAATAGTTAATGTTAAAAAAGTACAAAATTTGTTTATAACCTGTCCAATGTATTAGGGAAGATTTCGACAGATGACATCCAAAAGAATACAGAAAATACAATTTGCCTGTAAATTAAAATAACAGACACAACTTATCACTGTCAGGGATCGTTGGACAGACGGTGATAGAAAAAACAGACATTGGACAGACGCTGATAGAAATCCTTTTTGATTTTTCAGCACTTAAATTCAACCGTAATTTCATATTCCTTTTTTATTTTATCTAAAATGGTATGGAAATTTGGAATGTAAAAAGATTAACCATTTTAGAATTGCAAAAACTTTTATAAATAATGCGTTTTTCGAAAAATGTTAATAAAGAAAAGTTTTTCCTCTTGTAAATACGATCCGAGGACATACTGTATTTATTCACGTAAAGTAAGATTTATTTTTCATATCAACATAGATCCGATTCTGCTTTGTTTCGTAGCTACAGGGTGTTAGGTCTTAATAATCTTTCGATTTATTATAATTTTCTTCCAAGTACTTTTAGTGATTCAAATGAAATTTTGAGGCTAAAAGTTACTATAACACTATACTAAGTGATACATATTTGAATGCCATAAAAGTGTCGATAAATTCATCATATGGATTATCACTTGAATATTTTACAAAAAAAATGTGCGCCACTGACATTTTTTCTTCTGATATCAAAGTTGTGTAGGCCGTTTAATGCCAATTAAAAGTTATCTCTTGATATTTTGTCGAATTCGGCCTCCTTGATGAAATAACTAAGTAATAATAATAAATTACATATTTTATATACCTAATTTATTATTAAACATTATTACTATTAGTTATTATTCATATTAGTCCAACCTACAGAAATTTCAAATTAAAAAAATGGTATTTAAGATAAATTACAGAAAATTTAATTTTAAAGTTTTAATATCCTGTAACTACTATGCATTTCCATACCCACGTTTAAAGGAACTTTTTTTCATATTTTTGATGAGGAATCAATGAGTACTTATTTAAATCTTTTGCAAGTTAATGATATTAAAATTTTTAAAGGTTGCTATTAGATTTGGATCAAGACGAATTAATAAAATTACGTTTGTTTCGTCAGAGGCCGAAATCGACAAAATATCAAGAGACAACTTCTAATCATAATTAAACTGCTTACACTATTTTGCTAACAAGAGAAAAAAAAGTCAGTGACGTACATGCTTTTTTAGAAAAATATTCCAGGGATAACCCGATGCTTTAAAATATATCGCATTTATAGTAACTTTTATCCTCAAAATTTCATTCGAATCGCTAAAAGCATTTGGAAGAAAATTATAATAAGTTATAAAAAGATGAAGATTTTAACCCCCTGTAGCTACGAAACAAAGCACATTCGGACCTATGTTGATGTGAAAAATAAATCTTTTTACGTGAGGAATCTCCCCACGAGAGATGGCATATTTGTTTTGAAACACCCTGTATAATATATTTTAATACATATTTCTTCTTTGCATCTGCCCAGCTATTTAAAAAAGTCGTGTTTTTCTTGTACGGCACCACAGAGATAGATAAATGGTCGTAGTATTTGTTCGAAAAGCCGCGTAAATACGGCAGGTGCAGTGACGTTGGCAACACTGTTATCCTTCTATTATAGTTATCAAAAATTTGGACTCGAATGATTAAGTTGATTTTAATTTTATGAGTCCAAATTTCTTCTAACTCTATATGAAAAAACCATTGGATAATTACCCAATCAACAATCATTTCCACTGTCTTCTTGATATATTTTAAGACGTTCAAAAGTATTAAGGCTAGGGCATTTACAGTTTTGACTTACTCTGATAATTTATATATTTTTGAAAAAAAAATGATTTGGAATATCTCCCTATTTTTCTGTATACTGAATAAATTGTAAAAATGAATTAAGTGAATAATAAATCTATTTCAGCAGTATATACACTTGTAGATTGTGATACTCTATTTTATAAGCTTTTTTTAAAAATGATATAAAATTGTCATATTTGTATAGTGTATTTTAGTTTTCTAGTTTTTTGCATTAAATGTATTTTTCTGAAATGTTTCCATCATCCATCAACGTTTAACAATCTATCATATATTTTTGTTAAGAAAAATACAAACTTTGTGATACCAGAAAAATAAAACACACTGTATTTATATAAACTTGTTAAAAATATTGTATAAAATTTTATTAAGTGTAAAAATTTAAGACGTTTGAATGGAATATTAAGTTTTATTTTAGCTTTAAGTATATGCAATTATTTATATTTATCTATAGTTTAATAAAAAGAAACTTTTAATATACATAAGCGTACTTATATGATGCTTAGAAAAATCTTTATAAATATTACTATTATTCTTATATACTAGAACAGGATATCCAGGAAGTTAATACGAACCCTGTCACTATTACTAAGGTGGACAGGTAGGAACATGTTTTCTGATGCCTTGTACATTTACTTTTTGTTCATAATAAAGTTTTTGCAAAAAAATATTGTCCTAGTTTTTTAGACTAGTGGATATATTAAGGCTCAAAGTGTAACTCATGTCTGCACATATTTCATTTCCATTTGATCACATGGTATTATATTTGCTGTCCTCCATTCATGCAGCTGTGCAGCTCTGAACTGTTCGAGAACGCGAAACTCTCACTCGATTCAAATGAGTCATAAAGTTCAGACCTGTTCCGCGCCATATGAAGACACCAGGCTATTACGCACAGGTCCTTTCAGAACCGTTCTCGAGTAGCCCAGGGCGTAAAGCACTGGAACTTGAAGTTCGCGAATGGAGGACAGCAATTGTAGGAAAAATGTTCTATTAACTGAAACTTTATTTTTATGATTAAACATGTCATTTTGATAAAAAAAAACAAAAATATGACAACATCAACATGATATCAACTTAAATAAAAAAAAAATACTTAATACTAGGTATATTTAAATTTTATACAACAGCTGTAATAAAAAATATTTTTTTAAAAATAAACTCACCGGCAAAAAAAACCGGCCACTAAAAACTAGACCCAATTTCAAAGTTGGATTTCTCGCGAACCACTTATTAGATTTTGATGATTTTTCTTTTAAATTGTAAATTAATTCCTTTTTAACGGATGCTACGTCAGAAATTTTTATTCCGAATTTATTTTGAGCATATACAGGGCACAACAATAAGACGAAGTTTTTTGCCCGAACTTTGTCTTTTGAAATTAAATCACATTGTAGCCTCAACTTTTGTGAGCATTTTGTTGTTTTAATCACCATATTATCTCTTTTTGTATTGGAGATATGCTGTTTTAAAACGAACGTCTCGGAAAAATTCAGAATTCATTTCGGAAAAGGCAGAAAGTTTTATGTGTAAATAATCAAGGCGACACATAGGCGAAAACGGATTTATGAGTATTTGCAATACGAGAAAAACGGTTGTCAAATTAAAAAATGCCATTATGTGTAACGGATGTTGCTCGTATTGTGACTTTAATTGGGGATGGCCAAAGTCAACATTGTCTCCAATACCCTGGGTATATTTCGAACAACAGTCCAGGATGCCTGGAATCGGTATATGGAACCGGGAAATTTCACCAGGCCAGTGGACACTAGATATTAATCCCTTAAAATTTCTTTACCTTTTTTTTAATTTTCTTGTTTTAGTTAGTTTACGTCTACGTTTTGATGTTTGATTTGATTTTAAAGCTTTTTTCAAGCCGTTTGTTTTAAAGCAGCTTATCTCCAATACAAACAGAGATAATGTCGTGATTAAAAAAAAAACAAAATGCTCAAAAAAGATGAGGCTACAATGTCATTTGATTTAGCAATAGCTACTACAGCTGCTGCACCCTACAGGGTGTTACAAAGTTTGGGCAAAAAACTTCGTCTTATTGTTGTGCCCTGTATATGCTCAAAATAAATTTAGAATAAAAATTGCTGACGTAGCATCCGTTAAGAAGGAATTAATTTACAATTTAAAAAAAAATCATCAAAATCTAATGAGTGGTTCGCGAGAAATCCAACTTTGAAATTGGGACTAGTTTTTAGTGACCAGTTTTTTTTGCCGGTGAGTGTATATCATCACTATCAGATATAAAAATAAATTTTATAACTATTTCTATGTAATTTGTTGCATCAAATTAATCACTTGAAATTAATAAGTAGTTGTTTTTGACTGATATTGCAATTTTTAATAATCTTTATAACACAATAAACGATTATTGTTAATTCTTTTCTCCATTTGGGATATTATCTGATTTATTTTTACTATTTCTTTCTTGTTCTAAAGTTTCAACTAACTTTTTTACAAACGGATTGCTAAATTTCCCTTCAAGGGCATCAAAATACTCCTGGCACTTCAAAGCTTCCCCATCACGCTTCTCATAACATGCTGCAGTAAATAAAAGGTCAAATCTGTCTAAATCTTTAACAAATCTGGCTTCTGGAGTTTCTTTGGCTTCATACTCTTTGTATAAATTATAAATAAGCAAACCAGGTTGTCCTAGAAAAGACATTTTTAAAAGAGAACTACTTAAGTGTTTAATAAATTTTACCTATATGACCAGTAATTTCTTTCATGGCTTCATCTTCTTGTTTATGTTTCTCATCTTCGGGAACATTGTCATGAGGAGTTATATCTCCTACTATAGCTTCGGCTAAATCATGCACTAAACACAACTGGAGGCACTTTAACCTATCAAGTTTGGAATTATTTCCAAGGAGGAAAGTCATTAATCCCATTGAATACATGTGACCTGTAATATTAATATTTTTTTACAAATGAAGAATATCTAATACATAAATTAATTTAGTATATCACACCTGAAATAGTTTCATGATCCTTTATTTTACTAAATATCCATCCCCTTCTAGGTAGATGTTTGAGGCTGTTTACAAATTCTAAAAATTTTAGCACTTCCTTTGGTTCCAAATTGTCCATTATGTCTATATGTGGTATAGTCGTGGTATAGTTATGGCTAGAACAAAATACCCCAAAATAGCACAATATTCACTACACATTCACTAACCAGTGCCTTCTATTAAAAGATCAGCCTACGGGCGACATTTATGACGTCACGCTAGTTAGATATAACGGATTAATAAATATGTTGTAGAATACATGGAAAACATAATTATTCCTCAGATTTTTGGTTTGTATTTTAAAAATGATATAGTTTAAATGAAATATACATAATATACAGTTAATAACTACAACATATACCTATTTATAGTAATAAATACTTTGGCAAATAAACTATGAACCATACAAATGCAGCAAATGTTGTACAATGTACAAATAATATATAGGTACATAAGATAATGGGTAAAATGTAAATATATTTTAAATTTTGGGGTTTGAAAATCGATCTAATTTAACAAAAAACATTTAATATCTACTAATAGTGATGTATTATCATTTGCATTCACAAAATTTATATGTATATTTTGCAAGTATCAATGTTCGAAAAAATTATATTTACAAATAATACAATATTATCTAAAAAAGGCGTCAGCGATGGCTATGAACTGGATCGCTGGCATTTTATATGTTAAGTTATTCTAAAATTTTTGATTTTCTTGGGATTTTAGGTTCAGGAAAAACGCTGATTAAGTTTTCATTTGGGTTTTCATTATTTTTATTTGGTTTAAAAAAAACGTTTCGGCTAACTATAGCCTTAACAGTGTTGTGTCATATAAGAGAAAAATAGTGTCGAATATAATCCAAAAATTACATATACAATATAATTCACACCTCATAATGTTTATTGCAATTAATAAACTAATATAAACTTATCAAAAGATGATACATATTTTTTTAAAATTATTATTCTTAACACTAAAATTACCTACATTGACTATGGGTACGCAGTAAACATTATGTGCGTGGTGTGAATATTTTATATGTAATTTTTTGGATTATATTCGACACTATTTTTCATATGACTTTTAACTTGCTGATGGAGGCTATAATGTTAGCCGAACCGTTTTTTTAAATCAAATAAAAATAATGAAAAAACAAATGAAAAATCAATCGCGTTTTCAGAACTAAAGGCCAAGAAAATCAAAAATTTAGAATATTTAGAATGAAGGTTCAAAGAATATCAAATTTTCCAGGATTGTAAAATTCTAGTTAATTATT
This sequence comes from Sitophilus oryzae, assembly GCF_002938485.1. Classification (NCBI taxonomy): domain Eukaryota; kingdom Metazoa; phylum Arthropoda; class Insecta; order Coleoptera; family Curculionidae; genus Sitophilus; species Sitophilus oryzae. Next base: position 10,986,239 of record NW_022145945.1, read on the forward strand.
TTATGTGTACAGTTATTTAGGGAATGTCATCGATGTTCATTTCCAAGCCAGCTAGACGCCGATTTTTTCGATGATACGGTATAATTCTTACGTAAAATGTAAATAACATTAGACCAATTAAAACAAAAGAAATATGAATTTCTTAGTATTTTTAGTAACTTACCTTTATTCTTAAAACTTAATTTTGTATTATGCAAATATACCAATTTTATTGTTATTTTATTCATATTGTATTCAGCCATCACTTAAATATTTGATATTAATTTGGTATTATAAATAATCAATACTATTCATTAAAAATTACTGAACAAATATTGTTATGCTTAACATACATTATATATTATCAAACAAAAACACATTCTTCTTTTAAACTGTATCAGTCTTGTCTTTACAAAAATCTTTTTTAAATTTGAACTCAAAATAATAATCTTTTCATGATCTCTAATACACATATTCTTTGTTATTTTTCCCTAGTTCATAATACCTACTTACGTGTTTGAATCTATCGAAGCTAAACCAGCAACACTTAGGAGTGGAGATTCCACAATATGAATAAAATAAACATAATTGTCCAGTTTTTCATTAATACCATCATGGGAGAATATTATTTTTAAATTTATTAAAGATATTTTCAATAAAATTCTCTTGATTTATAACTCGTACCCACTTTTCTTGCTCTTCGGACACTTTAGGCTGCCTAGTATAATAACTATCCTTTCCACCAGGAACACAACAAAGATGAGGCATAGCACCAATAACACTCCACTTAAGCTTTATTGATGAATTGTTAGAGTCTTAAAAACACACACAAAAATCACGATAAGCAAAAAATGTATGGGCACTTTTAGGTTAAATCACTTGCACAACGTGTAATTTTAAAATTTCTATTTTTTATGCGAAACCGAGTGACCATATATCTGGTAGTAGTTTATGTCACTTCAACACCAAAATAATTGTTTTTTGCACTACAATAATAAATAATACCAAAAATCAAAGAGTTAAAACCAAAAATCAACCGACAAAATATGAAACAGAATCTAACCCAATATCTAAGTATGTACAGCTGATGAAGTAAACAAAAGTCCGCCCGTAGGCTGATCTTTTAATAGAAGGCACTGCACTAACTAACCGGAACGGAAAAACTTATTTAAAGATATTAGAAAGTAGAGATGGGCAAAAGTAACCGGTTTTTTGAATAACCGGTATTTTCCTCTAAAATAACCGGTTATTTAAAGGTAGTTTTTTTTTCACCAGTTAACCTAATAACCTTGCATTACGTTCAATAACCTATAGCCGGTTATTTTTTAAAAAATCGTACTTGCTTAAAACAAGTAACAATTAAATATTAGCTGTTTGAATGGTAAATTTCGAAGAAGCGAACGGCACGGATCTTCCAGGGCCCCAATTCTTGAAAACCGGGGAGTAGAACAACCGAGAGAAAGGGGGCGTGGTTCTATTAAGAGACGCAGAATGGTATTCTTGAACGTCTTTCTATTGAACGTTAATAGAAGGACGGCTCCCTCATGCATCTACTGGGTAAATTAAAGGGATTAGCCGTCAGGGAGGTATTTTTTGACGGTTTGGAGCATTATAACCTTACTTTATTCTCTTTCTTTACAAATTTTGTGTTGTACAGTGGAATTTTACTATTTAATAATGAATAATAATAATCTTCAAAGATTTTTGTTGTGGGAAGAAATTATGGAAGATGTTAGAGATGCTGAAGAGTTTTACAATATAAGAAGAGAACTACTTCGAAGGTCGAATCCCTTCGATTTGTCTGATGAAAATTCATAAAGTTATTTAGACTTACAAAACCTCTATGTGAAAACTTAATAAATATTGTAAGACCATTCGTTCACCGAACCCCCTAGAAGATCAGCATTAACAGTGCAAAACAAAGGTAATGAAAAGAAGTAGTCAAATTAGTAAAAGTAATTAATTAATGCGTTAGAAAAAGTAAACCTACATACCAAAATATTTTTTTGTAACATGATAGGTATACTACCTATGTAACTTTGGCATGTTATCATATTTAGGTCTTGGCAGCTTTGAGCTTCTTTGGCACTGGAAGTTATCAAGAAATTACAGGAGCAAAAGCAATTATGTTGGCATAGCCAACCATCAGTGAAAATAGATGTATCAAAGAAGTTTGTAATGCAATGAATCAGCCTCAAATATTGAATAACTGGATCCATTTTCCCAGAAACATAGAGGAAATGCAAGCTCTTCGAACTAGGTATGCAAGCTATTGGTTTCGCAATAATGACTATAATGTATGTAATGCATATACCTAGGGAACTTTACTATAATAAAAAGGCTGTTTTGACAATGTTTACATTTGTTACATATTTGGTTGATCCGTAAATCCATCTGCTTTTTAATAGTAGTATGTAAAAAATAATTAATTTTTTTAGCTTTTTCCAGAAGTACCAGTTTCCAGGGGTTATTGGTTGTGTGGACTGCACACATATCAGCATTGTAGCTCCACATACAGATGATCCTGAGTTTCCAGAATATATTTATGTTAATCGAAAGAATTATCATTCGATAAATGTTCAGTTGGTATGTCAACAAATCAAATATAAAAATGATCCATTATTTTGTAAAATTTACATCTAATAAGATTTTAATTGTACGTTATATACTTACTGTTTTTTAGATATGTGATAGCAATTTGAAAATTATGAATGTAAATGCACAATTTCCTGGAAGTACTCATGATGCCAATATATGGCGACATTCACAAATCTCAACATTAATGGAGAACATTTATAGACGAGATCCACAGAATGTGTTTTTTCTTCTTGGAGACTCAGGTATTCTAATAATTATGCATAATAATACAATATGTCTAGCGACAGGGTTTAAGCAGGGCAAAGGGTCTAAATTTTGAATGATAGTGAATCCTAATAAAAGTTTATGTTTCAAATTAAACCCTAAGCTGCACACTACAACATCTGATTTAGGCTTTTAAATTGCATGCCAATTGTAATAAATATAACAATACTTATAATTTTTTTTAGGATATCCAACAAGACCATGGCTTTTGACCCCAATTCAAAATCCCACTGCTGGACCAGAAGAAAGGTTTAATGATAGACTCTGTAGCATTAGAGCGACTATTGAAAGATGTAATGGTGTGCTAAAAAACAGATTTAGATGTCTCTTAAAACATAGAGTCCTACATTATTCCCCTACAGTGGCAGGTCAAATAATCAATAGTTGTTGTGTCTTGCACAACATGTGCATTGCAAATAATGTTCCAGAACCACCAGCAGAACAAGAAAATGAAGATATTGACTACGGCATTTATGCAGTAGAAAATGTACCAGCTGAAAACATTGGAAGAGTAAACCCCGATTTGGCAGCAGCTAGAGTTCTTCAACAAAATATTATTGATAATCATTTCCGCCAATAAAATATTTTTTAAAACCAAATAAAATCTTTTAAAAAAAACCTTTATTAACATAACAAATATTTACATAGGTATTAAGTATGCCTATCTATGCATATAATGAAGTTTTATGAAAAATGAAAATCACAAAAAATGAGATCAAGGATATCTAAACATGAAAAAGTTAAGACTAAAAACTAAATAATAAACTTTAGGACCCGGCACTGGGTAAGGGTAAAATATGTCTAATTGTAATGGTAAACAGTGCTGGATCCTTCTGAATAAACCAAACAAAAAAACAAAACAATTCTACAACAGTCTTAATAACAAACTATTTTACTGCTTTTGACTTTGTGTTATCGCATTTTTAATAACTTGAATGTCTATTGCAATTTGTTTGTGGGCATTCGCAATGGTTTCAAGTGCCAGAGCTTTTCGGTCATTGTACCCACTTTTCTGTAATGAATCATTTTCCAACAGCAACAGTTTTCTTTGTTTGTATTCTTTTTCCGAATTATTGTTTTCTTCAGTTAATTTCAATAATCTATCATTATTTCTTAATGAATACTCCAGCCTGCCAATTTTAGTCCTTTTTTGGCGGCTAAAACTCACCTTTGAAGTTTCTGTCTTTTCCGCATCAACTCCAAACTTCATTGAAGGTGATTGTGGCTTGTGATTTTCTGTAAGGCAATAATCATGGACATTGTTGCTTTTAACCTAAAAAACAGTTTATAATTTAATATGGAAATTACAAAATATGCTATAACAAGTAATATGCCATGTAAAATCGCAACTGCTTTGATCAAAGTTTACTTACAGAAGTAGACGTGTTAGCATATTCACTCGCATAACTCCTGGTAATAGACTCTAAGTCTGGGATATTTTCTTCCAAGATATAATCTGTGGTGTTTGATTGATGGCTTATATCGAGGTTTACATCATCAGTATTTTCAAAGATGTCATCACTCTCAAAAAATTAAACCACGGCCTCTGTCTCCAAAATATTTTTTATTGCCACTAATTGCAACTGGTGTGATAATATTTAAAACCTTTCTTCGATTCGGGAAGATCATCAGGTGGAAGATAAGGTGGTGGACCACCCCCAGTGCCAGCCATATATTTCTTTTGGTCAGAATGTCTTGATTTCGTGTTCTTTTTTATATCCACCCAGCTCTACAAGAACAAAATAAGAATAAGTACTTGAAAATGAAACTAATATTTAAGAGCATAACAAGAGAATAAACATTATAAAAATACTGTGTTTTAACCACATAATATCTTTAACAATGGGGAACAAAAACTCAGAAAACAGTGTTTGTTTGTAATAATAAAGAGTGCAGTTTAGTACGGTAACCCTATTAATAGTCTCTTTATATTATACTTGCCCAGGGAAGTTTTCTAATTAATTATATTTTATATTATATGTTCTTGATTATGTTCTTAGTGTTGCTGTTGACTTACCTTTCTCCATTGTTTCCAATCTTTGGCAGGGCCTTCCGGAACACTATTTAGGATATTCGTTATCTCCTGCCAGTTTTTTAACATTTTTTCTCTGGTATACATTGGAGTTAATTTTCCAGTATACATTTCTTTTCGTGCAGAAATAAATTCTACCAATATTTCTTTTTGTCTTGGTGTTATTGGATTAGACTTAATTCTTTTCCTCTCCTGTTCCATAACTCATACTTTGGGAAATAAACTAAATTAAATAGCACAAATCACGAGAAATTCTAAACAATATTAAACAACCAAATAAATAACCTTCAAAAATCATGTGGAATAACCCTGAACCGATGACAATTGACATGACAGATTCCTACTGTCAAAAAATTCGGCTTTATGATTGGTCAAGAAATTTGGCATCACTGTGGCTACGTTCCCCTGTTCGATGCTCCCTCCTTTATACTCCAGAATACGGAAATGTGATCTTAAGAGAACGGCAATAGAGTAGAAGCGTAGAACGATCCCTGACGATTGTTCTATTCTATTGCCGTCAAGAATTGGCGCCCAGATATTACGACGATAACGGGAGATCCCGCTCCCGCTCCCAAAAACGAAAATATATGACATCAAACATCAAATGTCAAAATTAAATCAGGCATCAGGCGAACCCTGATGATAATAATCAAAACAACGGCCGAATGGCCCTGACAGGTCAGGCCGTAAAACAAAGTACTAATGGCATAGACTACTACTAGCCACCAGCTAGCCAAAGTGATACGAACCTAACTTCAAATAGATTCTCTAAATTCTATATTTAAATTTTAACCGAACTTGAACGGATTTTTAACGGTTCTTCAAAAGTTTTCCATGGTTTCGCCCAGTTTCACCCACGTTTTCACCGTAAATATATTTTTGTTGTAGTTTGAAGTCTCTCTTGAAGCTTAGACTAAAGAATACAAAATTGAAGTTCAAGTAATGAATGAAGATAATCTTTCATTATCTATTCATTCAGTCTCCTTATTTTTCTTTGGTATTTGATTAAAATAACTTGGTTGTAGGTGTAGAACTTGTGAGTTGTGTGGTTTATTTGAACGTTAAGTAATTACTAGTTTTAATATCATATCCATCTCTACTCAAAAAAGTGAGGTTAGCATTTTTATTTAAATTCATTTTGTATATATACATACTTACATTGCTACAATCTCTATTTAATCATGCGATTTAACTAAGTTTATTATCTAAATTTGGGAAGTAGACCTGGATGGAGTGAGGTAGAAATAAGAAACCTATAGGAAAACTAAATATTTAGTTTTGCTAGGTTAGGTTATTTGAATAACCGGTTAATTTGTGTCGGTTAATTTTGTCAAGTTATTATTTTTTAAAGATAATTCCGGTTAACCTATAACCGGTTTTTTACCAATAACCGCCCATCTCTAATAGAAAGTTTTGGTAATGGTGTGGATCCGGTGGCTGACCTTGAAACGAGTTTTTGCTGCATATAGTCACAGACACTACGCATGCGCACATCTTCGATGTTGCCAGATTGCAAGTTATTTTGGAATTATTTTCAGTAGAAAACAAATATGTGCTTTTCAGTGTTCTTTTTGTCAATATATACCGTATGATCGAAAAACGGCGTTCAGTTGGCTGGAAAATGACGATTGAGGACATTTCCCGCCATAAAATGACAGCGATCTTCATTTCATAGTCATCGCTGACGCTATTTTTTCAATCATAGTACGCATGATATTATTTATATTATTATTTTAATATTTCGCACAACACGTGAACGCTTATTATGTTTTTTATTATTTTTCATAGTCAATAAAATTAAATAGAAATAAAACTCTAGATTCCTATAATTAATCCCTATTGCTCTAGAATATTATGCTACGTTAAAAGGGCTTGATTAAAAATTCGGGAAATTAAAAGGGATGTGTCCAAGTTTTTTCTTTTTTTTAATTTTTAAATGCAATAACTCCATGTCATGTTCATAATAGTTTTTTTAACATTCCATCAACGCTACGGAGACCTTAAAAGGCCTTTTAGCCTCCGTAATTAAATTGTAGAAGTCAGCTTCAGCAACATTAACAGTTACCTTGTTTAATTCTGCTTATACATATATTGCATTTTTTTCTGCTACCTTAAGATTTCTCTATTCTTACACCTATATATGATTTATAAACCATATTTTCCTAATGGAAGGATGGAATAGGATATGCAAAATTAAGATATTTTAACATTTATTTTCCAGACAAAGCATAATATAGTATTAAGATTAAGACATAACAAATATTATAAGAAAGATCTTAATATAAATCACAAACTAACTAAGTCTTAATTTGGTCTTGTATAAACACAGGTATAAAACTAATAACACAGATAACACATTATATGTTATCTGTGCTAATAAGATCAAAACTCAACCTTCACCATATTGTCAAGATTTGGCATTATAGGAAACAAGAAATTACAGTAAATTAAGAAAAGAATATCAAAGTACACGATATTAAATACTGCAATGTATTCTACGACACAAACCATCTCCCTTCTAAAGAGAAAAAGATAAAACATAGAGCTTATTTTTGTCTTATCACCACACTCTGTGTCTCTCTTGTCATCGACAACGTACAGTCACAGCTTACAGAATAATATAGCTTGGACACTCGCCAATTTTTCCCACGCTCGAATTTAAAACGCCCTACTCCGACGATGCGCTAAATGAATTAAGCGACCCACAGTCAGCCTCATTCAGTCGATGCATAGCCTCCACCGGTGGCGCGTAGGGCCGTATTACGGAAGATTTTAATTCGAATTTTTTTCTTATATTTAACCATAGGTATTTGTGCTTTTATTTCAATTTATTTTTATTATTGATGGAATGGGAAAAGGTTTTCCGGGATGTGCGGCTGCTGGTTGCACAAATAATTATGGAAATAATTCAAAATATAGTCTGTTTAATTTTCAATTCAATTCAAAATTAATGTTCAATTCAAAAGTATATTCACACTTTAGAGCTTTTTCAAAACGGTGAAGACTACTTATTTGGAAGCTTGCTAATGCCAAGTGACCATTTTTTTATTTAGTTTCCTCATTGGAGGCTATTTTTAAGCTTTTATTTAACTTGCTTTGTATGTAACTATCTATGTATGTATGTACATGTTTGTTCAGGGGCAAATCTTGTAAAGCTAAATTAAAACCACTTCCTTTTATTGTAGGAGATTGAAATTTGGCATGTAGGTTCAGTCCCGATGACAATACATTTTTTGCAAGGCATGACCCGAATTTTTGACAGCTGTCGAAATGGCGGCATTTTTGAGGTTTTTGATTTTTTTAAAATTCTATTTATGAATGGATCGGGCTGAAATTATATATATATATATATATATATATATATATATATATATATATATATATATATATATATATATATATATATATATATATATATATATATATATATATATATATATATATATATATATATATACAGGTTATTAACCTCGACAGTTACTTATAGAGAGAAACAGAATGGCAACACTGCCTATTGAGGAACGTATGCATTATTGATTTTCTGCCGACTCGTCCCGTCGCGTCGTCTATCGACGAGCGGGCCAAGGTTATTTCAACCATAAAACTCTTGCCGCGAGTAATGAACAATTTAACAACCTGTATAGGTATATTGTGGGCCATATACATATGAAAAAAATATATGGGCTGCCATCTTGAAAAAATGACAGGTTTAATGACATGTCAAAATTTCAAAGTCAACCGATTTTCATAAAAATTGATATATAGGATGGCCATGGGCTAAAATGAAAGAAAAAATTTGAGCTGTCAAATTTGACGGCTGTCAAAAAATTTCAAAGTTGTCCGATTTTGATAAAAATTGATATATAGGACGGCCATGGGCGAAAATGAAAAAAAAATGTTGAGCTGTCAAATTTGACAGTTGTCAAAAAAATTTCAAAAGTTGTCCGATTTTGATAAAAATCGATGATGGCCGATGGGCTAAAATGAAAGAAAAAGATTTTTGAGCTGTCAAATGTGACAGCTGTCAAATATTTCAAATTTGTCCGATTTTGATAAAAATCGATATATTGAATGCCCCCTACCCCATAGTCGGTTTTTCATTTATTTGTCTCACATTTGAACTGTCAAATTTGACAGCTGTCGTTTTTTAAGTTCTCCTTTTTAATGAAAATCGATATACATATTATTAGGATACCCATAGAAAGTTATTTAAGAAAAAAATTGAGTTTAAGTGTGTGGCACTGAGAAACCAGCATAACTAAAAAGTAGAAAATAAATTTTATAAAAAACCTTTTTTAAAAACAAGCTTTTATTTAAATACACTAAAAAGAATAAAATAAACTCTTTTTCTTTAAAACTTTTATTATGAACTTAGAACGTCATTACACAATTTTAATATTAGATATATAAAAGCTTGTCGCGAGATTTCTCTACATCGATAAACAAGTAAATTAACTAAAACCTGTGTCTACCCTGTCTCATTTTTCAAAGTTTGTGTTATGATGAACCACTAGACCAGGAATTAGAAGATAAAGTTGTCATGCCAGATTTTTTATGAGTGCAACTGTACACTCAAATCTCGCGACAAGCTTTTTATATAATATTAAAATTGTGTAATGACGTTATAAGTTCATAATAAAAGTTTTAAAGAAAGAAAAGTATTTTATTCTTTTTAGTGTATTTAAATAAAAACTTGTTTTAAAAAGTTTTTATAAAATTTTTCAGAACAATTTTGAAGAACTTTCCTTAAATAAGAAAATATATTATGTAAATTCGTTAAATTATTTCAGACAATTAAATTCAACCATCAATCAAAATTTTCCTATAATGTATTTTTTGTTAAAATTATACGCAAAAGTTAGAATTTATTATACCTTAAAGAATATTAATAAGAACTTAAATGTAGCAAACAAAACCGAAAGCTCCTAATTTAGAAACATTCGTAAATAACGATAAGTAATCAATGTACCTATTTCATTTTGCTGTTATTTCTAGAAATAAATTAATTAATTTGTTTTTTAAATGTTTTCTTTGAGAATGCATATTTATTTAAAGTCAACAATTTAAAAAACGTGTATCTAAATTATGTTCTAGCACCAGTCAGATAATTTTTTACGTCACGTGTAAAATTTTTTTGAATACATCTCTGGGCTGACTGGCGCTTACGCGGCTCTTGGTTTTGGCGAGAGAGCTCGCCGCTCCAGTGTTCCCCCTCTTTCGAATCGCAAATCCAAGCGTAAAAAGATCAAAGCGGCACGCTACACTGTCCGAGCTGGTTTTTACTTAAGCTGTGGTACAGTTACGGCAGCTTTGAGTCAGTAGCGTGCGGCTTACTTTATTTTATTCTTTTCTTGAGTGATATATTTTGTTTTTTTTTAGTTTTATTTTTGTTTATTGTGTGATATATTAGGTTTTTGTAGTTTAGTAGTACAATGGAAGTCCGAAATTCTTTTAGTTTTAATACTCAGTCATTGTCTACGGCATTCAAAAGTAATTTTATTATTAGGTATCCTGCAAAATGACAAACAAGATTAATTTCTAAATTACTGTTTTTCTGATTATCCGTATCTATTTTTAATTTTTATGGATAGCTCATGACAATTCAGAGAGAGAAAAGAAAAGAGGTCTCGTTTTTTATTAATTATTAAGGTCTGCTGTTTTTTAATAAGATGTTTGCCAGATCATTTTGGCAATTTTCAGTACCCGTATGTAATATTCGGACACAAAGTTTTTTAAATGTTCTTCCTAAACTGGATGAATTTATCCTGGATGGGACTAATGACAGGTTTACAAGATATTGGAATAAGAAGAATTACAGGAATTACAAAGATAAAGTTGTACCAGATTTTATGAGTGCAACTGTACACTCAAATCGCTTGTCCGCTAAGCTTTTATATAATATAAAATTGTGTAATGACATAATAAAAGTTTTAAAGAAAAAAGCTTATTTTTCTCTTTTAATGTATTTAAATAAAAGCTTGTTTTTAAAAAGTTTTTTTTCTTAAATTTATTTTTTACTTTTTAAGTTATGCTGGTTTCTCAGTGCCACACACTTAAACTCAATTCTTTTTCTTAAATAACTACTTATGGGCATCCTAATCATATGTTTATCGATTTTCATAAAAAAGGAGAACTTAAAAAAACGACAGCTGTCAAATTTGACAGTTCAATTGTGAGACAAATAAAATGAAAACCGACTATGGGGTAGGGACAAATTAGGGAGCATCCAATATATCGATTTTTATCAAAATCAGACAACTTTGAGATTGTTTTGACAGCTGTCAAATTTGACAGCTCAATTTTTTTTCTTTCCTTTTAACCCATGGCCATCCTATATATAGATTTTTATCAAAATCGGACAACATTGAAATTTTTTTGACAGCTGTTAAATTTGACAGCTCAATTTTTTTTCCTTCATTTTAGCCCATGGCCATCCTATATATCGATTTTTATCAAAATCGGACAACTTTGAAATTTTTTGACAGCTGTCAAATTTGACGGCTCAAATTTTTTTTGACAACTTGGCTTTTTTTAAAATATAGCCAAACATTTATATTTAAATTCATCAGTTACTTTTCTTCCTTTAAGCTGATTTGTTAATTTGGTACAAAAATTGAATATTAACAAAATTTGCTATGTCCATTGATGGACATCATTTGTACAATAACCTACTTTAGATTGTTCATTAGATAATTTATTGGGTATTTCTTTAATTCTTGTTTTGTAACTCCTGGACTCCTGGCATGTTTTTTAATTTTTATTGTCTATTCTCTAAAGTTATATGTTTAATTGATTTTTCATTTTTACTTTTTGAGGAGTATGCGCGGTTAACGATTCATTTGTTTTTAGATAAAAGTATTGTGTAAATAAAATTCAGTTTCAGTCAATTACAGTATTTTTTTAATACGACCCTGTCTAGCAATAGTTTATTTTCTGGGAAATTTTTTGATACGTTTTAATCCGGCCCTGACCCGGCACCCATAATGGTGTTTTCAAGGTCAAATTTTATAGAAATTTTAAACAATGGGATCTGGGCAGAGTTAGCCTGCCGTGTGATTTATATGCCGTGATCAAAGTATATTATATTAGTAACATTATAGGTAAAATGTTACCTCTATCTCCCATTGACGTGTATTTTTCTATAAGACTCGTCATGGTAGTACTTCAATACATCAATACATATAATCAAAACTATTGTTGCCTGTAAATAACTAGAAATTAAATGACTTGAAAGAAATAAAATAATTCTAATAAGTTTAAAACCATTAAGAAAAAATCCGTAGATGATATAATTTTTAATTCTAATGTAAATATATAAATAAATGTTATTATTATTACAATTTTATATATCATTCCTTAATTTTGGATATCAAGATAAATCTGAAATTATAAAATTAATTATAGAATTTGTATTATTATTGATTAACACTCAAAAAAAAATTTCAACTGCAAATAATTCGAAAATAAACTGCAATTTGGCAACATCGACGATGTGCGCTTGCGTAGTATCGATGATCAAATGCAGCAAATATGGGCTTCAAGGTCAGCCACCGGATCCACACCTTTACCAAAGTTTTTTTTACATTTATTAAGGATGTTTCTAGGTTTCTAGTTTCTAGCTTCTAGTTTCTAGGGGGTCTTCTTTCTAGTTTCTAGTTTCTAGGGGGGTGACAGTGAAAGAGTGAAATAGGAAAATTGGAAACAGTCATTAGTGTCAATCCTGTCATCTCCTGACGACAAGTATGGCCGCCTAGACAAGGACAGCAATGTTTCTGTCTAACTATTGTCTAACTTCACAGTTTAGAATTGACAGATTTCAGAGACAACTTCAGATTTGTTCTAGAACAAATTTCGACGCCATTTTAATTCTCTCCGGTTAGTTTTGTTTTGTAAGCTTTAGCTTTGTTCCAGCAAAGCTAGTAGAACTGTTCTCAGACAGAAAATGAACTGCTTTACTGCGCAGTCGCACAAAATCTCGTTCTAAAACTGTTCCCTAATTTGCACCTGCTGGAACAAAACAAGTACACTGGTATTTATGAAAATTAAATATGACAGTACTGGTATTTATTTGAAAATTGTGTGGTTAGTGGTTATGTGTTATGTATCAAGGTTATGTATAGCGTAAAGTACGGTACGAGCATCTTTTACAATATTTATAAAACATCAAATATTCTATTTAAAAACTGATTAAAAGAGACGTATTAGTCTTGAAATTTTTAATAAAATATGGGTAAGTTAATTAGCTATGAGGTCACATCTATTTTATACGGATTAAAGATGTACTGGTAAATAATTATTAATGGAAGATGTTATCTATAAATAAAATATGTGCTATAACACATTGAAATTTTAATATACTGTTTTTTAGCAAAGTTTATTATTATCGACAATCAGCTTATAAGAATAGAAGACAGTGAAGCCAAAACTATCAATCATGACAATGCAACTGAAACTGTTAGTGTGGAAGAAAGCTGCATAAGTGATAGTGCGAGTACCCCATTGAAAAGGAAACATTCTGATGAAACAAAGAGTTATAAAGAGTGGTCTCCAAAGGCTACGAAAATATTAATTCATTTATACAAAGAATATAGGAATCGAGTGGGCTTGTATGAAATGAGGAATCTAAAAATGATGTTCGACAAAATTTCCAATGTCATGAGGGACGATTATAATCTAGAATATTCGTCAGCAAATTGCTCCAATAGATGGAAAGTATTAGAGAGAAGATATAAAGATTTCATTGACGATCAAAAAAAAACAGGCAGAGGAAAAAAATATTTTGAGTACTTAGACGAAATGACTGATATATTTGGCAATAAAAAGAATATTTATCCTAAGCTATTATTAACAGCTAATTCCCAAAGTAGAAGTAGTTCTACAGCAGGCGCAGAAAGAGAAAATACAGACATTACTGGAATAGAAAATAACAATGATTCACAAAATGCACAAACAACTGATGAAGTTACAGAGATAACATTCAAAAAAGCAGAGAAAAAAGTCACCCCATTGAAACAGTTGTCACCGAACACAAAATGGAGGAAGAGTAATAAAAAATATGACACTCTGATGGAATTAAATAAACAGAAAAAGGAGTATTACCATCAAAAAACACTATATTTACAAAATATGCTTGAGGAAAAGAAAGCCTATCATAAGGAAAAACTACTTTTAGAAAAAGAAAAAATAGCAGCTATAAAAAAGCAAAATATTTTACTAACTAGATTAATACATAAAACATCGAAGTGAAAGGTTGTGTTACTCTAAATAATATGATTAAATTTTTGTTATTCAGTGTTATAAATTTGTTTGTGTTATGTTTTGTATTTATTGAATAAAGAGTTAGTTTGAGAATTAAAAGAATGAACATTTTCCCGTCAGATTTGCAATAATTTTTGATTATGATGTTTTATGTACTTATAAACATTTTTCACTTATTTAGTTACCTACTTACTATACTAACAGTGAATGAAAAACATAAATTTAAAATCTTTGAATTATATATTACTTTAAAAATTTAACATTCTGGATACATAATTTCTCATTTCAAGACCATTCCTGTCATCATAATGTCCATCTCCTTCGATTTCTAACAGAACTTCTTCATTACCGCCTTCATTAAGATTAGGGCCCTCTTCTACAGGAAACTCGTCATTCAGAGCTAAGTTATGCAGAACACAACATGCCCGAATAAAATGACAGATATCCTCGATACTTCTTAATTTAACATGGTAAAGTTGACGAAACTTTTGCTTCAGTATACCAAAACAATGTTCTATTATGTACCGTGAACTGGCCAATTTTCTGTTATAATTTGACTGCACAGCTGTTAGTTCACCTCTATCTCTATAGGGAGTCAGTAAATACCGAGTGCAAGGGTAACCACCATCTCCTAGTATATACCTATTTCTACCACATTTTTCTTCTAGTTGAGTTGACAGTGGGGAAGTGCGAAACACACGGCTATCATGAACTGATCCAGGATAACCAATGAAAATATCCCTAATTTTCCTTTGGTGGTCACACACTACTTGCATCTAAAAATAAATCCAATACTGGTATAAATATGTAGGTCTACTTTGTTTATTAAAGAAAATGATTAATATTATATTAAGACAAATAAATGATCATTATAGATTATTTCTGAAAACAAGCTAGGCAAAAGTTTTCATTTCAGGAAAATGTGTAATGCTAACAAAACTTAAATTAGACAAAATCGGAAAAAAACTTTCAATAATATGTACAAATATATTCTACAAAACTTTTCCAACTCTTAAATTTTATGTATGTCGTGTTTTGGCTCTATTTGTACACTATATTTTACATTATAGCTATGCTTAATACAATTTTGCCATGCAATGTCCTATGGATTTGTTATTTTGTTAGTAAAAATAAGTTGTAGAATTAATATATATATATAGCCCTGTATATAAAGCATGTTCCATTTAAAAAGCACTCTGTGCATAGCGTACACCTTTTGTTTTTGGTTTTAATGTTTTTTTAAACCTTGTTTTTGAACTCTAGGGAAAAAATACATCAATTGGCTATTTTTGGATATTTTCAAAAATACAAGGAGGGTAAAAGATAAGCCCCTGTTAGGTACTCTTTAGAACACCCTGTCCATATATGATTATTCTGTACAAAATATTGTAAAGACTTACCTGAATAGAAAAAAAATGTTTCCGATTGAGGTACGAATCAGCATCTTCAGAAGGTTTATCAATTTTTATGTGTGACCCATCTATGACGCCCACAACACCAGGAAAGCCTCTTGCTTCAAAATGGCCTTCAATAATATTTTTTTCTTCATTAGATGGCCATGTTATTAAGTCTCTTCCTAGATTACTCAAAAAAGCAGTTACTCTTTTTATAATTCTGAAAAGAGAACTAATGCTTATATTGAATCTATCAGACACATCTCTAAAGCTTGCTGTCTGATGACCCGCAAACCATAGAAACACTAAGATATGATACTCGGCATCTAATTTGCCAAATCCACCACTATGCCCTATATTAAATTGGTCACTTTGTCGAAATCGTTCAACAATACCTTGAAAAACATTTCTTGAGACGCGAAAATGTTCCAAAAAAACTGTATTATTGTACTGAGGCACAGTCTGTTCAACATAATTTTCATTCTTTGGTCGAGGTTGTGGTAGATTTTCTTCGTCAGAAGAACTAGAACTACTAGTTAAACTGGAACTAGATGAAGATATATCAGAAATCATTTTAACTTTTTCACAGAAACACTAAACGAATTAACAAGACAATTTCCAACATTTTATACACAGAACACAGAAAGTTTTATCGAATATACATAAAGAATAAACATAACCCACTTTTATAAATAACACAAAAGCGCATGCCCAGAACTTGCTAAATTCTTCCTTTTTGATGGAATTGTAATAACTGTTCTGAAACCGTTCCGATTTTAAAATTCCACTTGCAGGAACATAATGTTTGAAGTTCCAAGTTACTACCAGTTCGCAAAATTTGTTGCTGGAACACATTTTCTATATTGCGCACGAGCATCGCGTGCTAGAACAGTTCTGTTACTCTGCTGGAACAAAGCTCTTAACATCTTTGAGTTAACATAGAGTCAAGTTAAAGACTTCTGAAGTTATTTTTGTTATATAATTTATCTCATATTTCTTACTATTTAACTATATTGAATTAGTTTCTTATTAAACTAAGGGATATTTGTTGAATAAAAACACTTGTTTCTTAATAATTTATTAAAATATTAAAAAAATGCATGATTTTATAGTTCATCTAATTATGTGCCTACCAGATAATTTCAATATAAAATAAGTTTTGTATGATATTTTATACTGGAGGGAATAAATACAAATAAAGACAAATCATTTAATTAATTTAAGAAGCATATTCTACTGAAATTTTAATAAAAACCATCCATGTGTATTAAAAAAAGTTAAAATCGAGGCATCCAAGAGCAAAAAATTCTCGATCGTGATTGGTCAGTTTCGGTTGTGTGGAAGTTTTGAATTTTATTCTCGTTCGATGTTGCCGGATTGTTAAAAAATGTCGAAAATCTTTTTCTCTATGTGATTTTTGTAAAATTGTATTAGTTTAAATTGATTACTGGCACTATAGTAAGAGTCATTTCTATATTTATATTTTTAATAAAACAAGTACCAGTACTGTTGTTTTGTAGAAATTTCTTTTATTTCTTCTTGTAATTACGTACTAACATTATAATCTTTTCTCTTGGTTTCGATGTATTTATAGTATTAAAAATGTATTTAAACAGCTTCATTTTATGTTTATTTCATGATTTTTGTGTGTTTATGTTTATAATTACTTATTTGTTTTTTATTTATGACAATAAATATTTTGCCTTACGTAAAAAAACGATTTCAGTGGAACGTATTGAGTAAATAATAACTTTTGAGAACAAAATTAAGCTTAATTTACAAGAACTTTCCTATAAACAATATTATTAGTAATAAGTAAATTAATTTTATGAGCAGCTTCAATTTTACGAATGACTTCAATCTGGCAACACCGCTCCTGCTAGTCGTTTGCAATCGAAGGATCCGCACGTCTTCCCGTCCGTTGCATCGATTTTTTTAATTT